>NC_061076.1:312929-640742 GCF_021917145.1 Hypomesus transpacificus | reverse complement strand
CCCCCTACGGTCATATTTTCCATTGGATTCGGACTTTTTTTGAGCCATATTCGCCTTGGCCTTTTGCAAGGCCCATAACTCTGCCTAGGAAGGCCCTAGAGGCCCCAAAGTTGGCCTGGCCTGTTCATCAGGGTCCCCCCTACGGCCATATTTTCCATTGGATTTGGACTTTTTTTGAGCCATATTCGCCTTGCCCTTTTGCAAGGCCCATAACTCTGCCTAGGAAGGCCCTAGAGGCCCCAAAGTTGGCCTGGCCTGTTCATCAGGGTCCCCCCTACGGTCATATTTTCCATTGGATTCGGACTTTTTTTGAGCCATATTCGCCTTGCCCTTTTGCAAGGCCCATAACTCTGCCTAGGAAGGCCCTAGAGGCCCCAAAGTCGGCCTGGCCTGTTCATCAGGGTCCCCCCTACGGCCATATTTTCCATTGGATTTGGACTTTTTTTGAGCCATATTCGCCTTGGCCTTTTGCAAGGCCCATAACTCTGCCTAGGAAGGCCCTAGAGGCCCCAAAGTTGGCCTGGCCTGTTCATCAGGGTCCCCCCTACGGTCATATTTTCCATTGGATTTGGACTTTTTTTGAGCCATATTCGCCTTGGCCTTTTGCAAGGCCCATAACTCTGCCTAGGAAGGCCCTAGAGGCCCCAAAGTTGGCCTGGCCTGTTCATCAGGGTCCCCCCTACGGCCATATTTTCCATTGGATTGGACCTTTTTTGAGCCATATTCGCCTTGGCCTTTTGCAAGGCCCATAACTCTGCCTAGGAAGGCCCTAGAGGCCCCAAAGTTGGCCTGGCCTGTTCATCAGGGTCCCCCCTACGGCCATATTTTCCATTGGATTCGGACTTTTTTTGAGCCATATTCGCCTTGGCCTTTTGCAAGGCCCATAACTCTGCCTAGGAAGGCCCTAGAGGCCCCAAAGTCGGCCTGGCCTGTTCATCAGGGTCCCCCCTACGGCCATATTTTCCATTGGATTTGGACTTTTTTTGAGCCATATTCGCCTTGGCCTTTTGCAAGGCCCATAACTCTGCCTAGGAAGGCCCTAGAGGCCCCAAAGTCGGCCTGGCCTGTTCATCAGGGTCCCCCCTACGGTCATATTTTCCATTGGATTCGGACTTTTTTTGAGCCATATTCGCCTTGGCCTTTTGCAAGGCCCATAACTCTGCCTAGGAAGGCCCTAGAGGCCCCAAAGTCGGCCTGGCCTGTTCATCAGGGTCCCCCCTACGGCCATATTTTCCATTGGATTTGGACTTTTTTTGAGCCATATTCGCCTTGGCCTTTTGCAAGGCCCATAACTCTGCCTAGGAAGGCCCTAGAGGCCCCAAAGTTGGCCTGGCCTGTTCATCAGGGTCCCCCCTACGGTCATATTTTCCATTGGATTCGGACTTTTTTTGAGCCATATTCGCCTTGGCCTTTTGCAAGGCCCATAACTCTGCCTAGGAAGGCCCTAGAGGCCCCAAAGTTGGCCTGGCCTGTTCATCAGGGTCCCCCCTACGGCCATATTTTCCATTGGATTTGGACCTTTTTTGAGCCATATTCGCCTTGGCCTTTTGCAAGGCCCATAACTCTGCCTAGGAAGGCCCTAGAGGCCCCAAAGTTGGCCTGGCCTGTTCATCAGGGTCCCCCCTACGGCCATATTTTCCATTGGATTTGGACTTTTTTTGAGCCATATTCGCCTTGGCCTTTTGCAAGGCCCATAACTCTGCCTAGGAAGGCCCTAGAGGCCCCAAAGTCGGCCTGGCCTGTTCATCAGGGTCCCCCCTACGGTCATATTTTCCATTGGATTTGGACTTTTTTTGAGCCATATTCGCCTTGGCCTTTTGCAAGGCCCATAACTCTGCCTAGGAAGGCCCTAGAGGCCCCAAAGTTGGCCTGGCCTGTTCATCAGGGTCCCCCCTACGGCCATATTTTCCATTGGATTCGGACTTTTTTTGAGCCATATTCGCCTTGGCCTTTTGCAAGGCCCATAACTCTGCCTAGGAAGGCCCTAGAGGCCCCAAAGTTGGCCTGGCCTGTTCATCAGGGTCCCCCCTACGGCCATATTTTCCATTGGATTCGGACCTTTTTTGAGCCATATTCGCCTTGCCCTTTTGCAAGGCCCATAACTCTGCCTAGGAAGGCCCTAGAGGCCCCAAAGTTGGCCTGGCCTGTTCATCAGGGTCCCCCCTACGGCCATATTTTCCATTGGATTTGGACTTTTTTTGAGCCATATTCGCCTTGGCCTTTTGCAAGGCCCATAACTCTGCCTAGGAAGGCCCTAGAGGCCCCAAAGTTGGCCTGGCCTGTTCATCAGGGTCCCCCCTACGGCCATATTTTCCATTGGATTTGGACCTTTTTTGAGCCATATTCGCCTTGCCCTTTTGCAAGGCCCATAACTCTGCCTAGGAAGGCCCTAGAGGCCCCAAAGTTGGCCTGGCCTGTTCATCAGGGTCCCCCCTACGGCCATATTTTCCATTGGATTTGGACCTTTTTTGAGCCATATTCGCCTTGGCCTTTTGCAAGGCCCATAACTCTGCCTAGGAAGGCCCTAGAGGCCCCAAAGTCGGCCTGGCCTGTTCATCAGGGTCCCCCCTACGGTCATATTTTCCATTGGATTTGGACTTTTTTTGAGCCATATTCGCCTTGGCCTTTTGCAAGGCCCATAACTCTGCCTAGGAAGGCCCTAGAGGCCCCAAAGTCGGCCTGGCCTGTTCATCAGGGTCCCCCCTACGGCCATATTTTCCATTGGATTTGGACTTTTTTTGAGCCATATTCGCCTTGGCCTTTTGCAAGGCCCATAACTCTGCCTAGGAAGGCCCTAGAGGCCCCAAAGTTGGCCTGGCCTGTTCATCAGGGTCCCCCCTACGGTCATATTTTCCATTGGATTCGGACTTTTTTTGAGCCATATTCGCCTTGGCCTTTTGCAAGGCCCATAACTCTGCCTAGGAAGGCCCTAGAGGCCCCAAAGTTGGCCTGGCCTGTTCATCAGGGTCCCCCCTACGGCCATATTTTCCATTGGATTCGGACTTTTTTTGAGCCATATTCGCCTTGGCCTTTTGCAAGGCCCATAACTCTGCCTAGGAAGGCCCTAGAGGCCCCAAAGTTGGCCTGGCCTGTTCATCAGGGTCCCCCCTACGGCCATATTTTCCATTGGATTTGGACCTTTTTTGAGCCATATTCGCCTTGCCCTTTTGCAAGGCCCATAACTCTGCCTAGGAAGGCCCTAGAGGCCCCAAAGTTGGCCTGGCCTGTTCATCAGGGTCCCCCCTACGGCCATATTTTCCATTGGATTTGGACCTTTTTTGAGCCATATTCGCCTTGCCCTTTTGCAAGGCCCATAACTCTGCCTAGGAAGGCCCTAGAGGCCCCAAAGTTGGCCTGGCCTGTTCATCAGGGTCCCCCCTACGGCCATATTTTCCATTGGATTTGGACTTTTTTTGAGCCATATTCGCCTTGGCCTTTTGCAAGGCCCATAACTCTGCCTAGGAAGGCCCTAGAGGCCCCAAAGTCGGCCTGGCCTGTTCATCAGGGTCCCCCCTACGGTCATATTTTCCATTGGATTCGGACTTTTTTTGAGCCATATTCGCCTTGGCCTTTTGCAAGGCCCATAACTCTGCCTAGGAAGGCCCTAGAGGCCCCAAAGTCGGCCTGGCCTGTTCATCAGGGTCCCCCCTACGGCCATATTTTCCATTGGATTTGGACTTTTTTTGAGCCATATTCGCCTTGGCCTTTTGCAAGGCCCATAACTCTGCCTAGGAAGGCCCTAGAGGCCCCAAAGTCGGCCTGGCCTGTTCATCAGGGTCCCCCCTACGGTCATATTTTCCATTGGATTCGGACTTTTTTTGAGCCATATTCGCCTTGGCCTTTTGCAAGGCCCATAACTCTGCCTAGGAAGGCCCTAGAGGCCCCAAAGTTGGCCTGGCCTGTTCATCAGGGTCCCCCCTACGGTCATATTTTCCATTGGATTCGGACTTTTTTTGAGCCATATTCGCCTTGGCCTTTTGCAAGGCCCATAACTCTGCCTAGGAAGGCCCTAGAGGCCCCAAAGTTGGCCTGGCCTGTTCATCAGGGTCCCCCCTACGGCCATATTTTCCATTGGATTTGGACTTTTTTTGAGCCATATTCGCCTTGGCCTTTTGCAAGGCCCATAACTCTGCCTAGGAAGGCCCTAGAGGCCCCAAAGTTGGCCTGGCCTGTTCATCAGGGTCCCCCCTACGGCCATATTTTCCATTGGATTCGGACTTTTTTTGAGCCATATTCGCCTTGGCCTTTTGCAAGGCCCATAACTCTGCCTAGGAAGGCCCTAGAGGCCCCAAAGTTGGCCTGGCCTGTTCATCAGGGTCCCCCCTACGGCCATATTTTCCATTGGATTTGGACTTTTTTTGAGCCATATTCGCCTTGGCCTTTTGCAAGGCCCATAACTCTGCCTAGGAAGGCCCTAGAGGCCCCAAAGTTGGCCTGGCCTGTTCATCAGGGTCCCCCCTACGGCCATATTTTCCATTGGATTTGGACCTTTTTTGAGCCATATTCGCCTTGCCCTTTTGCAAGGCCCATAACTCTGCCTAGGAAGGCCCTAGAGGCCCCAAAGTTGGCCTGGCCTGTTCATCAGGGTCCCCCCTACGGCCATATTTTCCATTGGATTTGGACCTTTTTTGAGCCATATTCGCCTTGGCCTTTTGCAAGGCCCATAACTCTGCCTAGGAAGGCCCTAGAGGCCCCAAAGTCGGCCTGGCCTGTTCATCAGGGTCCCCCCTACGGCCATATTTTCCATTGGATTTGGACTTTTTTTGAGCCATATTCGCCTTGGCCTTTTGCAAGGCCCATAACTCTGCCTAGGAAGGCCCTAGAGGCCCCAAAGTCGGCCTGGCCTGTTCATCAGGGTCCCCCCTACGGTCATATTTTCCATTGGATTCGGACTTTTTTTGAGCCATATTCGCCTTGGCCTTTTGCAAGGCCCATAACTCTGCCTAGGAAGGCCCTAGAGGCCCCAAAGTTGGCCTGGCCTGTTCATCAGGGTCCCCCCTACGGTCATATTTTCCATTGGATTCGGACTTTTTTTGAGCCATATTCGCCTTGGCCTTTTGCAAGGCCCATAACTCTGCCTAGGAAGGCCCTAGAGGCCCCAAAGTTGGCCTGGCCTGTTCATCAGGGTCCCCCCTACGGCCATATTTTCCATTGGATTCGGACCTTTTTTGAGCCATATTCGCCTTGGCCTTTTGCAAGGCCCATAACTCTGCCTAGGAAGGCCCTAGAGGCCCCAAAGTTGGCCTGGCCTGTTCATCAGGGTCCCCCCTACGGCCATATTTTCCATTGGATTTGGACCTTTTTTGAGCCATATTCGCCTTGCCCTTTTGCAAGGCCCATAACTCTGCCTAGGAAGGCCCTAGAGGCCCCAAAGTTGGCCTGGCCTGTTCATCAGGGTCCCCCCTACGGCCATATTTTCCATTGGATTTGGACTTTTTTTGAGCCATATTCGCCTTGGCCTTTTGCAAGGCCCATAACTCTGCCTAGGAAGGCCCTAGAGGCCCCAAAGTCGGCCTGGCCTGTTCATCAGGGTCCCCCCTACGGTCATATTTTCCATTGGATTTGGACTTTTTTTGAGCCATATTCGCCTTGGCCTTTTGCAAGGCCCATAACTCTGCCTAGGAAGGCCCTAGAGGCCCCAAAGTCGGCCTGGCCTGTTCATCAGGGTCCCCCCTACGGTCATATTTTCCATTGGATTTGGACTTTTTTTGAGCCATATTCGCCTTGGCCTTTTGCAAGGCCCATAACTCTGCCTAGGAAGGCCCTAGAGGCCCCAAAGTTGGCCTGGCCTGTTCATCAGGGTCCCCCCTACGGTCATATTTTCCATTGGATTCGGACTTTTTTTGAGCCATATTCGCCTTGGCCTTTTGCAAGGCCCATAACTCTGCCTAGGAAGGCCCTAGAGGCCCCAAAGTTGGCCTGGCCTGTTCATCAGGGTCCCCCCTACGGTCATATTTTCCATTGGATTTGGACTTTTTTTGAGCCATATTCGCCTTGGCCTTTTGCAAGGCCCATAACTCTGCCTAGGAAGGCCCTAGAGGCCCCAAAGTTGGCCTGGCCTGTTCATCAGGGTCCCCCCTACGGCCATATTTTCCATTGGATTCGGACCTTTTTTGAGCCATATTCGCCTTGGCCTTTTGCAAGGCCCATAACTCTGCCTAGGAAGGCCCTAGAGGCCCCAAAGTTGGCCTGGCCTGTTCATCAGGGTCCCCCCTACGGCCATATTTTCCATTGGATTTGGACTTTTTTTGAGCCATATTCGCCTTGGCCTTTTGCAAGGCCCATAACTCTGCCTAGGAAGGCCCTAGAGGCCCCAAAGTTGGCCTGGCCTGTTCATCAGGGTCCCCCCTACGGCCATATTTTCCATTGGATTTGGACCTTTTTTGAGCCATATTCGCCTTGCCCTTTTGCAAGGCCCATAACTCTGCCTAGGAAGGCCCTAGAGGCCCCAAAGTTGGCCTGGCCTGTTCATCAGGGTCCCCCCTACGGCCATATTTTCCATTGGATTTGGACTTTTTTTGAGCCATATTCGCCTTGCCCTTTTGCAAGGCCCATAACTCTGCCTAGGAAGGCCCTAGAGGCCCCAAAGTTGGCCTGGCCTGTTCATCAGGGTCCCCCCTACGGCCATATTTTCCATTGGATTTGGACCTTTTTTGAGCCATATTCGCCTTGCCCTTTTGCAAGGCCCATAACTCTGCCTAGGAAGGCCCTAGAGGCCCCAAAGTTGGCCTGGCCTGTTCATCAGGGTCCCCCCTACGGCCATATTTTCCATTGGATTTGGACCTTTTTTGAGCCATATTCGCCTTGGCCTTTTGCAAGGCCCATAACTCTGCCTAGGAAGGCCCTAGAGGCCCCAAAGTTGGCCTGGCCTGTTCATCAGGGTCCCCCCTACGGTCATATTTTCCATTGGATTCGGACTTTTTTTGAGCCATATTCGCCTTGGCCTTTTGCAAGGCCCATAACTCTGCCTAGGAAGGCCCTAGAGGCCCCAAAGTCGGCCTGGCCTGTTCATCAGGGTCCCCCCTACGGCCATATTTTCCATTGGATTTGGACTTTTTTTGAGCCATATTCGCCTTGGCCTTTTGCAAGGCCCATAACTCTGCCTAGGAAGGCCCTAGAGGCCCCAAAGTTGGCCTGGCCTGTTCATCAGGGTCCCCCCTACGGCCATATTTTCCATTGGATTTGGACTTTTTTTGAGCCATATTCGCCTTGGCCTTTTGCAAGGCCCATAACTCTGCCTAGGAAGGCCCTAGAGGCCCCAAAGTCGGCCTGGCCTGTTCATCAGGGTCCCCCCTACGGTCATATTTTCCATTGGATTCGGACTTTTTTTGAGCCATATTCGCCTTGGCCTTTTGCAAGGCCCATAACTCTGCCTAGGAAGGCCCTAGAGGCCCCAAAGTTGGCCTGGCCTGTTCATCAGGGTCCCCCCTACGGTCATATTTTCCATTGGATTCGGACTTTTTTTGAGCCATATTCGCCTTGGCCTTTTGCAAGGCCCATAACTCTGCCTAGGAAGGCCCTAGAGGCCCCAAAGTCGGCCTGGCCTGTTCATCAGGGTCCCCCCTACGGCCATATTTTCCATTGGATTTGGACTTTTTTTGAGCCATATTCGCCTTGGCCTTTTGCAAGGCCCATAACTCTGCCTAGGAAGGCCCTAGAGGCCCCAAAGTCGGCCTGGCCTGTTCATCAGGGTCCCCCCTACGGTCATATTTTCCATTGGATTTGGACTTTTTTTGAGCCATATTCGCCTTGGCCTTTTGCAAGGCCCATAACTCTGCCTAGGAAGGCCCTAGAGGCCCCAAAGTTGGCCTGGCCTGTTCATCAGGGTCCCCCCTACGGTCATATTTTCCATTGGATTCGGACTTTTTTTGAGCCATATTTGCCTTGGCCTTTTGCAAGGCCCATAACTCTGCCTAGGAAGGCCCTAGAGGCCCCAAAGTTGGCCTGGCCTGTTCATCAGGGTCCCCCCTACGGCCATATTTTCCATTGGATTCGGACCTTTTTTGAGCCATATTCGCCTTGGCCTTTTGCAAGGCCCATAACTCTGCCTAGGAAGGCCCTAGAGGCCCCAAAGTTGGCCTGGCCTGTTCATCAGGGTCCCCCCTACGGCCATATTTTCCATTGGATTCTGACTTTTTTTGAGCCATATTCGCCTTGGCCTTTTGCAAGGCCCATAACTCTGCCTAGGAAGGCCCTAGAGGCCCCAAAGTTGGCCTGGCCTGTTCATCAGGGTCCCCCCTACGGCCATATTTTCCATTGGATTTGGACTTTTTTTGAGCCATATTCGCCTTGCCCTTTTGCAAGGCCCATAACTCTGCCTAGGAAGGCCCTAGAGGCCCCAAAGTTGGCCTGGCCTGTTCATCAGGGTCCCCCCTACGGCCATATTTTCCATTGGATTTGGACCTTTTTTGAGCCATATTCGCCTTGCCCTTTTGCAAGGCCCATAACTCTGCCTAGGAAGGCCCTAGAGGCCCCAAAGTTGGCCTGGCCTGTTCATCAGGGTCCCCCCTACGGCCATATTTTCCATTGGATTTGGACCTTTTTTGAGCCATATTCGCCTTGCCCTTTTGCAAGGCCCATAACTCTGCCTAGGAAGGCCCTAGAGGCCCCAAAGTTGGCCTGGCCTGTTCATCAGGGTCCCCCCTACGGCCATATTTTCCATTGGATTTGGACCTTTTTTGAGCCATATTCGCCTTGGCCTTTTGCAAGGCCCATAACTCTGCCTAGGAAGGCCCTAGAGGCCCCAAAGTTGGCCTGGCCTGTTCATCAGGGTCCCCCCTACGGCCATATTTTCCATTGGATTCGGACTTTTTTTGAGCCATATTCGCCTTGGCCTTTTGCAAGGCCCATAACTCTGCCTAGGAAGGCCCTAGAGGCCCCAAAGTTGGCCTGGCCTGTTCATCAGGGTCCCCCCTACGGTCATATTTTCCATTGGATTCGGACTTTTTTTGAGCCATATTCGCCTTGCCCTTTTGCAAGGCCCATAACTCTGCCTAGGAAGGCCCTAGAGGCCCCAAAGTCGGCCTGGCCTGTTCATCAGGGTCCCCCCTACGGTCATATTTTCCATTGGATTCGGACTTTTTTTGAGCCATATTCGCCTTGCCCTTTTGCAAGGCCCATAACTCTGCCTAGGAAGGCCCTAGAGGCCCCAAAGTTGGCCTGGCCTGTTCATCAGGGTCCCCCCTACGGCCATATTTTCCATTGGATTTGGACCTTTTTTGAGCCATATTCGCCTTGCCCTTTTGCAAGGCCCATAACTCTGCCTAGGAAGGCCCTAGAGGCCCCAAAGTTGGCCTGGCCTGTTCATCAGGGTCCCCCCTACGGCCATATTTTCCATTGGATTCGGACTTTTTTTGAGCCATATTCGCCTTGGCCTTTTGCAAGGCCCATAACTCTGCCTAGGAAGGCCCTAGAGGCCCCAAAGTTGGCCTGGCCTGTTCATCAGGGTCCCCCCTACGGCCATATTTTCCATTGGATTCGGACTTTTTTTGAGCCATATTCGCCTTGGCCTTTTGCAAGGCCCATAACTCTGCCTAGGAAGGCCCTAGAGGCCCCAAAGTTGGCCTGGCCTGTTCATCAGGGTCCCCCCTACGGTCATATTTTCCATTGGATTCGGACTTTTTTTGAGCCATATTCGCCTTGCCCTTTTGCAAGGCCCATAACTCTGCCTAGGAAGGCCCTAGAGGCCCCAAAGTCGGCCTGGCCTGTTCATCAGGGTCCCCCCTACGGTCATATTTTCCATTGGATTCGGACTTTTTTTGAGCCATATTCGCCTTGGCCTTTTGCAAGGCCCATAACTCTGCCTAGGAAGGCCCTAGAGGCCCCAAAGTTGGCCTGGCCTGTTCATCAGGGTCCCCCCTACGGTCATATTTTCCATTGGATTCAGACTTTTTTTGAGCCATATTCGCCTTGGCCTTTTGCAAGGCCCATAACTCTGCCTAGGAAGGCCCTAGAGGCCCCAAAGTTGGCCTGGCCTGTTCATCAGGGTCCCCCCTACGGCCATATTTTCCATTGGATTCGGACCTTTTTTGAGCCATATTCGCCTTGCCCTTTTGCAAGGCCCATAACTCTGCCTAGGAAGGCCCTAGAGGCCCCAAAGTCGGCCTGGCCTGTTCATCAGGGTCCCCCCTACGGTCATATTTTCCATTGGATTCGGACTTTTTTTGAGCCATATTCGCCTTGGCCTTTTGCAAGGCCCATAACTCTGCCTAGGAAGGCCCTAGAGGCCCCAAAGTCGGCCTGGCCTGTTCATCAGGGTCCCCCCTACGGTCATATTTTCCATTGGATTTGGACTTTTTTTGAGCCATATTTGCCTTGCCCTCTTGCAAGGCCCATAACTCTGCCTAGGAAGGCCCTAGAGGCCCCAAAGTTGGCCTGGCCTGTTCGTCAGGGTCCCCCCTACGGTCATATTTTCCATTGGATTTGGACTTTTTTTGAGCCATATTTGCCTTGCCCTCTTGCAAGGCCCATAACTCTGCCTAGGAAGGCCCTAGAGGCCCCAAAGTTGGCCTGGCCTGTTCGTCAGGGTCCCCCCTACGGTCATATTTTCCATTGGATTTGGACTTTTTTGAGCCATATTCGCCTTGCCCTCTTGCAAGGCCCATAACTCTGCCTAGGAAGGCCCTAGAGGCCCCAAAGTTGGCCTGGCCTGTTCATCAGGGTCCCCTCTACGGTCATATTTTCCATTGGATTTGGACTTTTTTTGAGCCATATTCGCCTTGCCCTTTTGCAAGGCCCATAACTCTGCCTAGGAAGGCCCTAGAGGCCCCAAAGTTGGCCTGGCCTGTTCATCAGAGTCCCCCCTACGGTCATATTTTCCATTGGATTTGGACTTTTTTTGACCCATATTCGCCTTGCCCTTTTGCAAGGCCCATAACTCTGCCTAGGAAGGCCCTAGAGGCCCCAAAGTTGGCCTGGCCTGTTCATCAGAGTCCCCTCTACGGTCATATTTTCCATTGGATTTGGACTTTTTTTGAGCCATGTTCGCCTTGCCCTTTTGCAAGGCCCATAACTCTGCCTAGGAAGGCCCTAGAGGCCCCAAAGTTGGCCTGGCCTGTTTATCAGAGTCCCCCCTACGGTCATATTTTCCATTGGATTTTGACTTTTTTTGAGCCATATTCGCCTTGCCCTTTTGCAAGGACCATAACTCTGCCTAGGAAGGCCCTAGAGGCCCCAAAGTTGGCCTGGCCTGTTCATCAGGGTCCCCCCTACGGCCATATTTTCCATTGGATTCGGACTTTTTTTGAGCCATATTCGCCTTGGCCTTTTGCAAGGCCCATAACTCTGCCTAGGAAGGCCCTAGAGGCCCCAAAGTTGGCCTGGCCTGTTCATCAGGGTCCCCCCTACGGCCATATTTTCCATTGGATTCGGACTTTTTTTGAGCCATATTCGCCTTGGCCTTTTGCAAGGCCCATAACTCTGCCTAGGAAGGCCCTAGAGGCCCCAAAGTCGGCCTGGCCTGTTCATCAGGGTCCCCCCTACGGCCATATTTTCCATTGGATTTGGACTTTTTTTGAGCCATATTCGCCTTGGCCTTTGCAAGGCCCATAACTCTGCCTAGGAAGGCCCTAGAGGCCCCAAAGTCGGCCTGGCCTGTTCATCAGGGTCCCCCCTACGGTCATATTTTCCATTGGATTCTGACTTTTTTTGAGCCATATTCGCCTTGGCCTTTTGCAAGGCCCATAACTCTGCCTAGGAAGGCCCTAGAGGCCCCAAAGTTGGCCTGGCCTGTTCATCAGGGTCCCCCCTACGGCCATATTTTCCATTGGATTCGGACTTTTTTTGAGCCATATTCGCCTTGGCCTTTTGCAAGGCCCATAACTCTGCCTAGGAAGGCCCTAGAGGCCCCAAAGTCGGCCTGGCCTGTTCATCAGGGTCCCCCCTACGGCCATATTTTCCATTGGATTTGGACTTTTTTTGAGCCATATTCGCCTTGGCCTTTGCAAGGCCCATAACTCTGCCTAGGAAGGCCCTAGAGGCCCCAAAGTCGGCCTGGCCTGTTCATCAGGGTCCCCCCTACGGTCATATTTTCCATTGGATTCGGACTTTTTTTGAGCCATATTCGCCTTGGCCTTTTGCAAGGCCCATAACTCTGCCTAGGAAGGCCCTAGAGGCCCCAAAGTTGGCCTGGCCTGTTCATCAGGGTCCCCCCTACGGCCATATTTTCCATTGGATTCGGACTTTTTTTGAGCCATATTCGCCTTGGCCTTTTGCAAGGCCCATAACTCTGCCTAGGAAGGCCCTAGAGGCCCCAAAGTCGGCCTGGCCTGTTCATCAGGGTCCCCCCTACGGCCATATTTTCCATTGGATTTGGACTTTTTTTGAGCCATATTCGCCTTGGCCTTTTCCAAGGCCCATAACTCTGCCTAGGAAGGCCCTAGAGGCCCCAAAGTCGGCCTGGCCTGTTCATCAGGGTCCCCCCTACGGTCATATTTTCCATTGGATTTGGACTTTTTTTGAGCCATATTTGCCTTGCCCTCTTGCAAGGCCCATAACTCTGCCTAGGAAGGCCCTAGAGGCCCCAAAGTTGGCCTGGCCTGTTCGTCAGGGTCCCCCCTACGGTCATATTTTCCATTGGATTTGGACTATTTTTTGAGCCATATTCGCCTTGGCCTTTTGCAAGGCCCATAACTCTGCCTAGGAAGGCCCTAGAGGCCCCAAAGTTGGCCTGGCCTGTTCATCAGGGTCCCCCCTACGGTCATATTTTCCATTGGATTTGGACTTTTTTTGACCCATATTCGCCTTGCCCTTTTGCAAGGCCCATAACTCTGCCTAGGAAGGCCCTAGAGGCCCCAAAGTTGGCCTGGCCTGATCATCAGAGTACCCCCTACGGTCATATTTTCCATTGGATTTGGACTTTTTTTGAGCCATATTCGCCTTGCCCTTTTGCAAGGCCCATAACTCTGCCTAGGAAGGCCCTAGAGGCCCCAAAGTTGGCCTGGCCTGTTCATCAGGGTCCCCCCTACGGTCATATTTTCCATTGGATTTGGACTATTTTTTGAGCCATATTCGCCTTGGCCTTTTGCAAGGCCCATAACTCTGCCTAGGAAGGCCCTAGAGGCCCCAAAGTTGGCCTGGCCTGTTCATCAGGGTCCCCCCTACGGCCATATTTTCCATTGGATTTGGACTTTTTTTGAGCCATATTCGCCTTGCCCTTTTGCAAGGCCCATAACTCTGCCTAGGAAGGCCCTAGAGGCCCCAAAGTTGGCCTGGCCTGTTCATCAGGGTCCCCCCTACGGTCATATTTTCCATTGGATTTGGACTATTTTTTGAGCCATATTCGCCTTGGCCTTTTGCAAGGCCCATAACTCTGCCTAGGAAGGCCCTAGAGGCCCCAAAGTTGGCCTGGCCTGTTCATCAGGGTCCCCCCTACGGCCATATTTTCCATTGGATTTGGACTTTTTTTTGAGCCATATTCGCCTTGGCCTTTTGCAAGGCCCATAACTCTGCCTAGGAAGGCCCTAGAGGCCCCAAAGTTGGCCTGGCCTGTTCATCAGAGTCCCCCCTACGGTCATATTTTCCATTGGATTTGGACTTTTTTTGAGCCATATTCGCCTTGCCCTTTTGCAAGGCCCATAACTCTGCCTAGGAAGGCCCTAGAGGCCCCAAAGTTGGCCTGGCCTGTTCATCAGAGTCCCCCCTACGGTCATATTTTCTATTGGATTTGGACTTTTTTTGACCCATATTCGCCTTGCCCTTTTGCAAGGCCCATAACTCTGCCTAGGAAGGCCCTAGAGGCCCCAAAGTTGGCCTGGCCTGTTCATCAGGGTCCCCCCTACGGTCATATTTTCCATTGGATTTGGACTATTTTTTGAGCCATATTCGCCTTGCCCTTTTGCAAGGCCCATAACTCTGCCTAGGAAGGCCCTAGAGGCCCCAAAGTTGGCCTGGCCTGTTCATCAGGGTCCCCCCTACGGTCATATTTTCCATTGGATTTGGACTATTTTTTGAGCCATATTCGCCTTGCCCTTTTGCAAGGCCCATAACTCTGCCTAGGAAGGCCCTAGAGGCCCCAAAGTTGGCCTGGCCTGTTCATCAGAGTCCCCCCTACGGTCATATTTTCCATTGGATTTGGACTTTTTTTGAGCCATATTCGCCTTGCCCTTTTGCAAGGCCCATAACTCTGCCTAGGAAGGCCCTAGAGGCCCCAAAGTTGGCCTGGCCTGTTCATCAGAGTCCCCCCTACGGTCATATTTTCTATTGGATTTGGACTTTTTTTGACCCATATTCGCCTTGCCCTTTTGCAAGGCCCATAACTCTGCCTAGGAAGGCCCTAGAGGCCCCAAAGTTGGCCTGGCCTGTTCATCAGGGTCCCCCCTACGGTCATATTTTCCATTGGATTTGGACTATTTTTTGAGCCATATTCGCCTTGCCCTTTTGCAAGGCCCATAACTCTGCCTAGGAAGGCCCTAGAGGCCCCAAAGTTGGCCTGGCCTGTTCATCAGGGTCCCCCCTACGGTCATATTTTCCATTGGATTTGGACTATTTTTTGAGCCATATTCGCCTTGCCCTTTTGCAAGGCCCATAACTCTGCCTAGGAAGGCCCTAGAGGCCCCAAAGTTGGCCTGGCCTGTTCATCAGGGTCCCCCCTACGGTCATATTTTCCATTGGATTTGGACTTTTTTTGAGCCATATTCGCCTTGCCCTCTTGCAAGGCCCATAACTCTGCCTAGGAAGGCCCTAGAGGCCCCAAAGTTGGCCTGGCCTGATCATCAGAGTACCCCCTACGGTCATATTTTCCATTGGATTTGGACTTTTTTTGAGCCATATTCGCCTTGCCCTTTTGCAAGGCCCATAACTCTGCCTAGGAAGGCCCTAGAGGCCCCAAAGTTGGCCTGGCCTGTTCATCAGGGTCCCCCCTACGGTCATATTTTCCATTGGATTTTGACTTTTTTTGAGCCATATTTGCCTTGCCCTTTTGCAAGGCCCATAACTCTGCCTAGGAAGGCCCTAGAGGCCCCAAAGTTGGCCTGGCCTGTTCATCAGGGTCCCCCCTACGGTCATATTTTCCATTGGATTTGGACTTTTTTTGAGCCATATTTGCCTTGCCCTCTTTTAAGGCCCATAACTCTGCCTAGGAAGGCCCTAGAGGCCCCAAAGTTGGCCTGGCCTGTTCATCAGGGTCCCCCCTACGGTCATATTTTCCATTGGATTTGGACTTTTTGTGAGCCATATTCGCCTTGGCCTTTTCCAAGGCCCATAACTCTGCCTAGGAAGGCCCTAGAGGCCCCAAAGTTGGCCTGGCCTGTTCATCAGGGTCCCCCCTACGGCCATATTTTCCATTGGATTCGGACTTTTTTTGAGCCATATTCGCCTTGGCCTTTTGCAAGGCCCATAACTCTGCCTAGGAAGGCCCTAGAGGC
The DNA here is from genome assembly GCF_021917145.1 of Hypomesus transpacificus. Taxonomy (NCBI): domain Eukaryota; kingdom Metazoa; phylum Chordata; class Actinopteri; order Osmeriformes; family Osmeridae; genus Hypomesus; species Hypomesus transpacificus. Next base: position 625,380 of record NC_061076.1, on the reverse strand, counting down.
CCCAAAGTCGGCCTGGCCTGTTCATCAGGGTCCCCCCTACGGCCATATTTTCCATTGGATTTGGACTTTTTTTGAGCCATATTCGCCTTGGCCTTTTCCAAGGCCCATAACTCTGCCTAGGAAGGCCCTAGAGGCCCCAAAGTCGGCCTGGCCTGTTCATCAGGGTCCCCCCTACGGTCATATTTTCCATTGGATTTGGACTTTTTTTGAGCCATATTTGCCTTGCCCTCTTGCAAGGCCCATAACTCTGCCTAGGAAGGCCCTAGAGGCCCCAAAGTTGGCCTGGCCTGTTCGTCAGGGTCCCCCCTACGGTCATATTTTCCATTGGATTTGGACTATTTTTTGAGCCATATTCGCCTTGGCCTTTTGCAAGGCCCATAACTCTGCCTAGGAAGGCCCTAGAGGCCCCAAAGTTGGCCTGGCCTGTTCATCAGGGTCCCCCCTACGGTCATATTTTCCATTGGATTTGGACTTTTTTTGACCCATATTCGCCTTGCCCTTTTGCAAGGCCCATAACTCTGCCTAGGAAGGCCCTAGAGGCCCCAAAGTTGGCCTGGCCTGATCATCAGAGTACCCCCTACGGTCATATTTTCCATTGGATTTGGACTTTTTTTGAGCCATATTCGCCTTGCCCTTTTGCAAGGCCCATAACTCTGCCTAGGAAGGCCCTAGAGGCCCCAAAGTTGGCCTGGCCTGTTCATCAGGGTCCCCCCTACGGTCATATTTTCCATTGGATTTGGACTATTTTTTGAGCCATATTCGCCTTGGCCTTTTGCAAGGCCCATAACTCTGCCTAGGAAGGCCCTAGAGGCCCCAAAGTTGGCCTGGCCTGTTCATCAGGGTCCCCCCTACGGCCATATTTTCCATTGGATTTGGACTTTTTTTGAGCCATATTCGCCTTGCCCTTTTGCAAGGCCCATAACTCTGCCTAGGAAGGCCCTAGAGGCCCCAAAGTTGGCCTGGCCTGTTCATCAGGGTCCCCCCTACGGTCATATTTTCCATTGGATTTGGACTATTTTTTGAGCCATATTCGCCTTGGCCTTTTGCAAGGCCCATAACTCTGCCTAGGAAGGCCCTAGAGGCCCCAAAGTTGGCCTGGCCTGTTCATCAGGGTCCCCCCTACGGCCATATTTTCCATTGGATTTGGACTTTTTTTTGAGCCATATTCGCCTTGGCCTTTTGCAAGGCCCATAACTCTGCCTAGGAAGGCCCTAGAGGCCCCAAAGTTGGCCTGGCCTGTTCATCAGAGTCCCCCCTACGGTCATATTTTCCATTGGATTTGGACTTTTTTTGAGCCATATTCGCCTTGCCCTTTTGCAAGGCCCATAACTCTGCCTAGGAAGGCCCTAGAGGCCCCAAAGTTGGCCTGGCCTGTTCATCAGAGTCCCCCCTACGGTCATATTTTCTATTGGATTTGGACTTTTTTTGACCCATATTCGCCTTGCCCTTTTGCAAGGCCCATAACTCTGCCTAGGAAGGCCCTAGAGGCCCCAAAGTTGGCCTGGCCTGTTCATCAGGGTCCCCCCTACGGTCATATTTTCCATTGGATTTGGACTATTTTTTGAGCCATATTCGCCTTGCCCTTTTGCAAGGCCCATAACTCTGCCTAGGAAGGCCCTAGAGGCCCCAAAGTTGGCCTGGCCTGTTCATCAGGGTCCCCCCTACGGTCATATTTTCCATTGGATTTGGACTATTTTTTGAGCCATATTCGCCTTGCCCTTTTGCAAGGCCCATAACTCTGCCTAGGAAGGCCCTAGAGGCCCCAAAGTTGGCCTGGCCTGTTCATCAGAGTCCCCCCTACGGTCATATTTTCCATTGGATTTGGACTTTTTTTGAGCCATATTCGCCTTGCCCTTTTGCAAGGCCCATAACTCTGCCTAGGAAGGCCCTAGAGGCCCCAAAGTTGGCCTGGCCTGTTCATCAGAGTCCCCCCTACGGTCATATTTTCTATTGGATTTGGACTTTTTTTGACCCATATTCGCCTTGCCCTTTTGCAAGGCCCATAACTCTGCCTAGGAAGGCCCTAGAGGCCCCAAAGTTGGCCTGGCCTGTTCATCAGGGTCCCCCCTACGGTCATATTTTCCATTGGATTTGGACTATTTTTTGAGCCATATTCGCCTTGCCCTTTTGCAAGGCCCATAACTCTGCCTAGGAAGGCCCTAGAGGCCCCAAAGTTGGCCTGGCCTGTTCATCAGGGTCCCCCCTACGGTCATATTTTCCATTGGATTTGGACTATTTTTTGAGCCATATTCGCCTTGCCCTTTTGCAAGGCCCATAACTCTGCCTAGGAAGGCCCTAGAGGCCCCAAAGTTGGCCTGGCCTGTTCATCAGGGTCCCCCCTACGGTCATATTTTCCATTGGATTTGGACTTTTTTTGAGCCATATTCGCCTTGCCCTCTTGCAAGGCCCATAACTCTGCCTAGGAAGGCCCTAGAGGCCCCAAAGTTGGCCTGGCCTGATCATCAGAGTACCCCCTACGGTCATATTTTCCATTGGATTTGGACTTTTTTTGAGCCATATTCGCCTTGCCCTTTTGCAAGGCCCATAACTCTGCCTAGGAAGGCCCTAGAGGCCCCAAAGTTGGCCTGGCCTGTTCATCAGGGTCCCCCCTACGGTCATATTTTCCATTGGATTTTGACTTTTTTTGAGCCATATTTGCCTTGCCCTTTTGCAAGGCCCATAACTCTGCCTAGGAAGGCCCTAGAGGCCCCAAAGTTGGCCTGGCCTGTTCATCAGGGTCCCCCCTACGGTCATATTTTCCATTGGATTTGGACTTTTTTTGAGCCATATTTGCCTTGCCCTCTTTTAAGGCCCATAACTCTGCCTAGGAAGGCCCTAGAGGCCCCAAAGTTGGCCTGGCCTGTTCATCAGGGTCCCCCCTACGGTCATATTTTCCATTGGATTTGGACTTTTTGTGAGCCATATTCGCCTTGGCCTTTTCCAAGGCCCATAACTCTGCCTAGGAAGGCCCTAGAGGCCCCAAAGTCGGCCTGGCCTGTTCATCAGGGTCCCCCCTACGGCCATATTTTCCATTGGATTTGGACCTTTTTTGAGCCATATTCGCCTTGCCCTTTTGCAAGGCCCATAACTCTGCCTAGGAAGGCCCTAGAGGCCCCAAAGTTGGCCTGGCCTGTTCATCAGGGTCCCCCCTACGGCCATATTTTCCATTGGATTTGGACCTTTTTTGAGCCATATTCGCCTTGGCCTTTGCAAGGCCCATAACTCTGCCTAGGAAGGCCCTAGAGGCCCCAAAGTCGGCCTGGCCTGTTCATCAGGGTCCCCCCTACGGTCATATTTTCCATTGGATTCGGACTTTTTTTGAGCCATATTCGCCTTGGCCTTTTGCAAGGCCCATAACTCTGCCTAGGAAGGCCCTAGAGGCCCCAAAGTTGGCCTGGCCTGTTCATCAGGGTCCCCCCTACGGCCATATTTTCCATTGGATTCGGACTTTTTTTGAGCCATATTCGCCTTGGCCTTTTGCAAGGCCCATAACTCTGCCTAGGAAGGCCCTAGAGGCCCCAAAGTCGGCCTGGCCTGTTCATCAGGGTCCCCCCTACGGCCATATTTTCCATTGGATTTGGACTTTTTTTGAGCCATATTCGCCTTGGCCTTTTCCAAGGCCCATAACTCTGCCTAGGAAGGCCCTAGAGGCCCCAAAGTCGGCCTGGCCTGTTCATCAGGGTCCCCCCTACGGTCATATTTTCCATTGGATTTGGACTTTTTTTGAGCCATATTTGCCTTGCCCTCTTGCAAGGCCCATAACTCTGCCTAGGAAGGCCCTAGAGGCCCCAAAGTTGGCCTGGCCTGTTCGTCAGGGTCCCCCCTACGGTCATATTTTCCATTGGATTTGGACTATTTTTTGAGCCATATTCGCCTTGGCCTTTTGCAAGGCCCATAACTCTGCCTAGGAAGGCCCTAGAGGCCCCAAAGTTGGCCTGGCCTGTTCATCAGGGTCCCCCCTACGGTCATATTTTCCATTGGATTTGGACTTTTTTTGAGCCATATTTGCCTTGCCCTTTTGCAAGGCCCATAACTCTGCCTAGGAAGGCCCTAGAGGCCCCAAAGTTGGCCTGGCCTGTTCATCAGAGTCCCCTCTACGGTCATATTTTCCATTGGATTTGGACTTTTTTTGACCCATATTCGCCTTGCCCTCTTGCAAGGCCCATAACTCTGCCTAGGAAGGCCCTAGAGGCCCCAAAGTTGGCCTGGCCTGATCATCAGAGTACCCCCTACGGTCATATTTTCCATTGGATTTGGACTTTTTTTGAGCCATATTCGCCTTGCCCTTTTGCAAGGCCCATAACTCTGCCTAGGAAGGCCCTAGAGGCCCCAAAGTTGGCCTGGCCTGTTCATCAGGGTCCCCCCTACGGTCATATTTTCCATTGGATTTGGACTATTTTTTGAGCCATATTCGCCTTGGCCTTTTGCAAGGCCCATAACTCTGCCTAGGAAGGCCCTAGAGGCCCCAAAGTTGGCCTGGCCTGTTCATCAGGGTCCCCCCTACGGCCATATTTTCCATTGGATTTGGACTTTTTTTGAGCCATATTCGCCTTGCCCTTTTGCAAGGCCCATAACTCTGCCTAGGAAGGCCCTAGAGGCCCCAAAGTTGGCCTGGCCTGTTCATCAGGGTCCCCCCTACGGTCATATTTTCCATTGGATTTGGACTATTTTTTGAGCCATATTCGCCTTGGCCTTTTGCAAGGCCCATAACTCTGCCTAGGAAGGCCCTAGAGGCCCCAAAGTTGGCCTGGCCTGTTCATCAGGGTCCCCCCTACGGCCATATTTTCCATTGGATTTGGACTTTTTTTTGAGCCATATTCGCCTTGGCCTTTTGCAAGGCCCATAACTCTGCCTAGGAAGGCCCTAGAGGCCCCAAAGTTGGCCTGGCCTGTTCATCAGAGTCCCCCCTACGGTCATATTTTCCATTGGATTTGGACTTTTTTTGAGCCATATTCGCCTTGCCCTTTTGCAAGGCCCATAACTCTGCCTAGGAAGGCCCTAGAGGCCCCAAAGTTGGCCTGGCCTGTTCATCAGAGTCCCCCCTACGGTCATATTTTCTATTGGATTTGGACTTTTTTTGACCCATATTCGCCTTGCCCTTTTGCAAGGCCCATAACTCTGCCTAGGAAGGCCCTAGAGGCCCCAAAGTTGGCCTGGCCTGTTCATCAGGGTCCCCCCTACGGTCATATTTTCCATTGGATTTGGACTATTTTTTGAGCCATATTCGCCTTGCCCTTTTGCAAGGCCCATAACTCTGCCTAGGAAGGCCCTAGAGGCCCCAAAGTTGGCCTGGCCTGTTCATCAGGGTCCCCCCTACGGTCATATTTTCCATTGGATTTGGACTATTTTTTGAGCCATATTCGCCTTGCCCTTTTGCAAGGCCCATAACTCTGCCTAGGAAGGCCCTAGAGGCCCCAAAGTTGGCCTGGCCTGTTCATCAGGGTCCCCCCTACGGTCATATTTTCCATTGGATTTGGACTTTTTTTGAGCCATATTCGCCTTGCCCTCTTGCAAGGCCCATAACTCTGCCTAGGAAGGCCCTAGAGGCCCCAAAGTTGGCCTGGCCTGGTCATCAGAGTACCCCCTACGGTCATATTTTCCATTGGATTTGGACTTTTTTTGAGCCATATTCGCCTTGCCCTTTTGCAAGGCCCATAACTCTGCCTAGGAAGGCCCTAGAGGCCCCAAAGTTGGCCTGGCCTGTTCATCAGGGTCCCCCCTACGGTCATATTTTCCATTGGATTTTGACTTTTTTTGAGCCATATTTGCCTTGCCCTTTTGCAAGGCCCATAACTCTGCCTAGGAAGGCCCTAGAGGCCCCAAAGTTGGCCTGGCCTGTTCATCAGGGTCCCCCCTACGGTCATATTTTCCATTGGATTTGGACTTTTTTTGAGCCATATTTGCCTTGCCCTCTTTTAAGGCCCATAACTCTGCCTAGGAAGGCCCTAGAGGCCCCAAAGTTGGCCTGGCCTGTTCATCAGGGTCCCCCCTACGGTCATATTTTCCATTGGATTTGGACTTTTTGTGAGCCATATTCGCCTTGCCCTTTTGCAAGGCCCATAACTCTGCCTAGGAAGGCCCTAGAGGCCCCAAAGTTGGCCTGGCCTGATCATCAGAGTCCCCCCTACGGTCATATTTTCCATTGGATTTGGACTTTTTGTGAGCCATATTCGCCTTGCCCTCTTGCAAGGCCCATAACTCTGCCTAGGAAGGCCCTAGAGGCCCCAAAGTTGGCCTGGCCTGATCATCAGAGTCCCCTCTACGGTCATATTTTCCATTGGATTTGGACTTTTTTTGAGCCATATTCGCCTTGCCCTTTTGCAAGGCCCATAACTCTGCCTAGGAAGGCCCTAGAGGTCCCAAAGTTGGCCTGGCCTGTTCATCAGAGTCCCCTCAACGGTCGTGTTTTCCATTGGATTTGGACTTTTTTTGACCATATTCGCCTTGCCCTTTTGCAGGGCCCATAACTCTGCCTAGGAAGGCCCCACAGGTCCCAAAATTTAAATCATGAATTTCTTTTTTTAAATGTGTCTGCTTAAAATGTAGTGTTTTTTTGCGTGGTAATTATCATTGTTGAGCTGGTTTACCGTTGCAACTATTAGTTAAATGACTGTTACGTTTGATCAGAAGAGCTGGATTTCTATGAAATGAGTGCATACACAGAAATTAACTTCTTGCAACTAATAATCTGCAGTGTCACTTGGCAAGGGCCCCCGTTTTCGTCAACAGACTTAAGATTGGCGGCGTTTGAGGGGCCCCCAAACATTTAAATATTTTAGTAATTCATAGTAAATGGACATTTATTAAGTTTACTTCTTGAAATATGTTAAAAACACCATTTTCTGTTTCTAAGCATACTTCATAAAAGTATATCAATAGTGAACAATTTTCGAAGTATACTTCTTAAAAGTATATCAAAAGTGAACTAAAGGTGTACTATCCATTTTTAGTATACTTAGAGTTAAGGGTAGAGGAGGTAAAGTTCCTACCTTTAGGGTTAGACATTTGAGATCATTTTTGAAACTTTAAGTCATTCGCATATTTGGATGCATTTTTATTGGTTACATTTACAATGTATTCACCAATTGCATAACAGTGCGTGCAATAGCATAGGTACTGTGCTTAAAACTATACCTCATGTGCATCTTCTCTACCATAATACTAATAAAAAAAACTATTAAAAAAAACATTATCCAGTATATGCCAAAAAGAGGTCACAATGTAAAAAAAACATTAGGCACAATAGAGAAACCAATGATTAGAAAGGCATAGAAATAAGAAAAATACATATGTGGGTCATACATTTTTACACATTGAACTTTTTGATAACTCACAGTAAATGTAGTCAGACTGTATTAGATCAAAACATTATTGTATGGCTATTTATGGGGTGAAAAAGCGTTCCCTATATATGTTGAGCAGGCACCATCTTTATACAAATTTTACAGCACAGATTACAATAGCACATGCATACACTGCACATGCATGGTAGATTTTATTCGAAAACACGTGAGTCAGCAGCTACGACGTGTTCAAACAAATATGTCTATGTTTTCTTACAATTCATAGTTCAAATGTGTAAAACATTTTTAGTTGATTTTTGATTATTAGAATTTTCAGTGATTAGAATAGATTTAATATGATTTATTTTTTTCTCCCATGGGATTCACTTTTAACACAGTGATATTTCCACTGAAAAGATGTTGAGTTTAAGAATGAAAATCACAATCCTCCAATCGAAGAGGAAGCTCAGCTGCCTTTTTTTTCAAGAAAAACATGGCCACTGATGTTCATTGTTCAGGGCAGAAAATATAGTCCAAGGCTTGTCTCTCTGCTGCAGCCACATTTGGGTGCCAGAAGTCGACGCTGAAAATGACTCGTGGTCCATCCTCTGCCACCCCTTCGTGAAAAGCAAGAACGTTAAATAATTTCTTAAGTTGCAATTTGATATACAGCACTACCCAGTGAGCCTTGTAAATGTGGCTTGTGTTCTCAAGTATTTCAGAAATATATTATTGGGATGACATGCCGTCTTTCCGTGAAGTATTTAAAACACCATTCAAAGACTCGGATGAAAATGTAAAATTAGTGGGCAGTGTAGCTCACTTACCATTGTGGGAAACAGTGTGAAGGAAAGAGTCGTCTACCAGGAGGCAGTGTCCCTCTGACCAGCACTGAGGCTCACCGCCCACTACTAGCTCACACTGAGGTGGGGTCTGTAAACCTAAGAGGATCAATAGATGTGGGAACAAAATGACATGAGCTGTTAAACTCATTTTTTTTATTGGCTGGAGAAAAGATTTTGATAAGTACATTTTTCCAGAATTACAATTTTATATTTTAGTCATAACGGGGTAATTCGTAATAATATGCAGGAACAATTATACTTGCAAGATGTTTTTAATATATTTTGGGAATTAATGGATAGCTAGCAAAGTCAATAAAAACTAAGAACTGCAGCCCAAGTACAAAGTACTCCCCCAAATCTTACTCTGTATCATAAATAAATAAGATATATTTAGGTACAGTACGGTTAATCATGATGATTTCATCCTTTTATTGATTTTATGATTTTATAGACTTGATGTCAAGATCAAGTTCTCACATCTGAATCTGATAGTCTGCTGAGGGCTGTGAAAACATGAATTGAGTAAGCAATAAACCCAAATATGATTATCTTCCTTTATGGATCAATGAACCAGACCCCCACCTAAATGACAGCGTAGACGGGTGTTGGTGGGGCCATATGATCCACTCAATGTAGCCCCAGGTCCTAAGAGCCAGAATCCAGCAGCCCCCAAAGAATTGCTGCTTATGAAGGTGCGAAGTGAGAGGAGAGTGCGGTAGGTGGAGGGGCTGGAGCGGCAGTTGGCGGTCATACACACACCTGCATTGTAAAGGAGAAATGCTGCCTGGCCCTGAAAAAGAATGCTCTGCAATAAATGGCTGGTTTTAAAATGAAGAAAGAAAGAAAGAAAATGACTAAAGAAATTATTACATTTTTGGTAATCAAAAAATAAAATTCTATATGGAAGTTGTAGTTTGTTTTTACCTTTGGTCCAAAACAAGTCCAACCAAGCTTCTGGTCAATTCCTCGTTGGTAGATAGCCTGGAACTCTGCCAGGATAACAGGGTAGTTGGCCTCCAATATTTCAATGTCATGGCGATGGGCATCACGTGGAAAGTAGGGGATGCTTGGGACATCTGGAAGGAAGAAAAGATGAGGCCTCTGGATAGCGGAGCGGTCTTTTGACCTGACCTGATAAAAAGAAATGTTTTATGTATTAAATGGGAAGAAATTTCCTAATATTTATCAGTTGTGCAACTCATTAATTGTTGAATGTTGTCACGACTGATTAAATCAAGGTGTACCATGATGGTTGACTCCCTTGAGTGAGTGAGCTGGCCCCTTTTTGAACCTTTCCAAATATTTTCAACAATCCACAGAACAAGTTATTTTTTCCAAAACGATAGCTAGCCAGCTTTGTTAGCTGCTGGGCTAAGTTACCGAGCATTATACTAGTAGTAATGTTTCTAGCATGCTAATGTGACTGGCTAAACTTCTAATTAATACATTCTGAGGCCATACTAAAGCCATTGTTGCTTAGTTTTTTGCCTACACGCTCAGGTTGCTACAATATATCGGCAAGAGCATAAAGAGACTATATCTATTATGTAATGGACTGTCCGTACAGTCTGATACTTTTCCAAAAATATTATTTCAACATGACAACATGCATATAAGGTGCATATGAGGCAATATTGAAATGTATAAATAGACATAAAACCTACCTGCTCACGGAGGCCCTTGTGGATGCGACCCATCCCAGCCCAGCTATAGCGCTTAGCATACTCTTGCAGTGCTGCATACAACTTTCTACCACTTGAAGTGGTCTGAGCTGGAAACAAGACTTGGCTTAAAACTGGTGTGAGGTAACCCTGCCCTTGTTCTTCTTCATCTCCTGTCTCCAATGCAATGCATGGAGTGCCCTGTTCACTGGACAACACTTTGGACGCTGCAATGTTCTCTGCTCTTGCACTACCTGTACGGGATAAAATTGATCGCATTGAACTGGACTTGATCTTTCCTGTGTGTGTTCGGCCTGAGGCTGGAAGGTCAGAGCCAACCCGGTAACAGTACCATAGGAAGAGAAGGAGAAGAGTCCACAGGAGCCCATTCAGAGGTCCGACCCCTGATTCCAAATATGGAGTGAGGGGGAGCAAGTCCATTGACCAATGCATCCTGGGCAGGAAGTGCTCTGAAATTATGCAATAACTAAAGGTGAGATGGACTGAAAAATTATGAATGAAAGAAGGGAAAGTGGTAATGATAATAATAATAATTCCACAGCCCTCACACAGTATACAATACATTTGTGTGTGAGTTATGAACAATTGAACAGTATGGAACAAACTAGTGGAAAATAGAGCTTGAGACAAGGCAGAGCACCTGGACTTCAGTTAAATGTATACATCTATATTATAACAATGTTTTGATTTAGATTTCAGAAATAAATTATTGTTGTCTCACAGACTAAAATAAGATTCGATTTCATTTGTCTATGTTAGCATCTTACAAACATAGTTTGATGTTTCCCACCTAGGTCTGAACCATTGCAAGCCAATATATAAACAAGTTGTTAATCTTAGCACTTTAAAATGGCCATTCCACTGAGATGAAACATAAATAGGTTTATCAGAGAACATTTGTTAAAATTGCAGTATTATATGTTTTAAATATGGCGCTAAACTTGTCTTATCATCATCAGTTTGACTTACCACGGCTGATTTATTTTCTGTATTTCACCTTGTTCCTGGTTACACAGCTGCAATTCTCTATTATGCTACATAATGTTCCGCATTCTACGTCCCCGCATATCACCGATGAGTCCAGACTCTATACGGAAAATACCGAAGTGGGAAATAACATGGATATTATTGTGAACATTTCTGTATTAAATTTAAAATGTAAGATTTTCCAACGAGCTTCAATTACACTTAATGGGTCCCGAGCACCGAAGCACCAAGGAAACAAATTTCAGCCCTTTATGGTAGAAGGGCTAATGGTTCAACTGCGTTGAGGTGGTGTGTGCAATAACTGAAACAACCACTATGCGGCGCAGCTGATAAGTGTGACTTCATGCACAAATGCCCTCACATCCCATCGATAGCCAACGCGTCAAACCTAAAAGATAAAACCTGCAAGCTCTATGCGTTCTACCACCTTGGTGGCCTAGCGAATAATCAGAGAGGCAAACGAGAAGTATATCGGAGGAAGAAGACAGTGGGGTAGGATACCTTTTTACAATACTGGTTGGATATGTATTAATTTCAGTGGGACTGTGCATCTTTAAAACACATTGCTCGCGTTTGCCGAGACAATTCTACACAATAGGGCCGGGATGAGAAGAACTGTCATAATTTTCGCTAGCAGCATCAGTAGCCTACTGGTATTTTTGAAGCAGCCTACCGTCATATTTACGACCGAGAAAACGTTGGCTCTAAATATGTTTTGGAATCAAAAGAGGCATTCTTTATATGCGTGAATATTAACGTGAAGATCCGTTGGCTAAACCAAATTCCACTATTCTCTATTATGAAACGTTATTTTTGTTCTGCAATAAATGTTATAACAGACGGGAGTGTATAGCTTTCAAATTACGCTGGCCAAATGTTTAGTCGATGGCCATCGACATGAAAATATTTCCGAGGGAAATGACAAGCGTAGCGTGTTGATTTGATTGATATTGTCAAGGTACGGAGGGGAACGCAGGACCCATGTGGGGCTGTAGACTATGTTGCTGTTGCGTCATACATTTAGACAAGCTGCATTTTTCATGTTTTTGACAGGTAACCCAAAAGGTATGTCCGAACGAGCTCCATGATTGCCATAATTTGTAGGTCGGTGTAGCATCACACAATGTATCTAGGTCTATTGTAGGCCTCGGAAGGCCTTGCAAAGTAATTTGAATGATTCAACAATGATTCTGTTTAGGTAGAGTCCCATGTTATTCTATGAACTGTAGTTAAGTCTTAAGCATTTCGAGTACTTTCCTCGGCTAAGATGGTACGATACAAGATCAAGGGATTGTCATGCCATTATAAAAAATTGTTGAGTGAAATTGAGTTTTTCAGCAATGGAGTGAGCTTGGTTAGGGTTGGTGTTCTATTTTCCTTTCAGTCCACATTTAAATCAAACATAGACCTACAACTCTTAACATTGTAAGTTATTGGCATACGTAGGTCTATAACTTATGAAAAGCATTGGAACAAAGTTATTGTCTATAGGCCTACTGTAGCGAGAACATTTTGCAACCTTACAACCTGAATTGGATTGATCAAATTTTCTTCTACACAAATGTTTTATTTATTTATTTTTACAATTCCGCACATATTCTAAACCAAATGCCCAAATATGAATGTGCTCAAGTATGTAGCCATAACTACACCCCAGCACCCTGCAGTCTGACTCATCCGTATCAACCAACACACAATATTATTTGATTTGTCACTTCCACTCAATAACCTTTGGACAGTGTGGAATATTTAGTTGATTACATAACTAAACAGTAATATGGTATAAATATGTACATATACATGTGTTCATTTAGCAGACATTTTAATCCAAAGCAATTTACAAGAAAGTGCTTTACAAAAAGTGCATAGGTCAATGATCATAAACAACGAGCTAGCCCCAAATGCAGGTAGCCAAAACATGAATCATACACTGTGAAAGGCAAATAAGTGCCAATAGGTAGAAGCAGAAGAGCATGTAGTTAAACAAATTACAATTAAACAACATGATCCTTGAAAGTGCTAAGTGTACCTGGAGGAAAGCAAGCAACAACTAGAGAGGGTAACATTTCTGGAGAAATTGTACAGTGTAAAAACAAAAGAAATTAGCACACTTTTTCTGTTAATTATACGTGTTTTTTTCTGTATTTCTGAATAACAGGAAATACAGATAGAAAGACAATGGCAAACTGTAAATTCATAATTTTACATAAGAATTACAGCCAAATGTTGTTGCTTAAAAATACACTAAAATGTCAGTTTTTTTACAAATATGAATAAGATTTTCACAAATGTTCTGTTAAAACACATAACTTCACTCTATCAAAACTAGCTATTTTAACAGTTATTTTGCAGATATTTACTTTCATTCCACGGACAAATAACTTAATAACATAATATTTGGTTACACATAGGAACCTTGAATTGTGAACTGAGCTTGTGTAGTTGATGTCTTGCAATCCCATCATGCACCAGTCAATATCAAAGACTACTAAAGCCTGCAAAAGCCTTTATTGGGGCTATTTCGTTGTTTATGATCATTGACCAATGCACTTATAGTAAAGCTCCCTTGGAAGTCGCTTTTGATAAAAGCGTCTACTAAATGAATACATGTAACACGCCAGAGTAGGACGAAGGAAAGTTGATTAGATAGGTGTGTAGCGGCAAAGGTCCTGTTACCCAGAATACCCCGCAGCAAGATGAAAAGCTACAGAGTTAAAGGTTTAAACTTAGTTAAATAAGCATTGTTTTGGAGTTTTGTTGTTGTGTTCATTCTGTTTAGATATGTGTAATGTGATGGTCTGTAGTTTGGATACATTAAGTGTTCACCCTGAGTGTGAATGTTGTCCAGTTAGATGCCGATCTAACCTGTTTTTAGAATTAACGTGCGATGAGATATAATCTTTTCCTATTCGTACAGCTAGCCAGCGCTACAGGTATAATCTGAAGCGCCGGTAATGTCTGTAGTATTTGGATACTGATTACAGCATCTGAATGCTGTGTGTTGTGCACACAAGTTGCTTTGAATTAACATTCTAAATCACAAATTTAATTAGGCTTTATTCATTATTTTTATTTATTGAAAATGCTGTTTTTTTACAGAGAAGTTATATTAATAAAAGTCATATTTACCGGCAAAGAACAGCTTGTAATGTGATATTACAAATATATCTCTTACATTTGCTATTGGAAAATTAGAATTATTTTACGGTTAATTGATGTTAATTATGTTTTTTACCGTAATTTAATGGGTGTAATCTGGCGTCCCCGCTGCCAGATTGTTCCTGTTTTTTTTACAGTTTTTTTTACAGTGTACTCTTTGGCCTTGTTTTTATCTACTTATTCTGAAAGAGTTGAGATAATTATTTTTGCTAGCAACATCTCATTCGATGATATCCATTAAGCCTACTGCCAGCAGGCACATTTAAAGATGTGAAAAATTTGATCTGATTGATTGCACTGTAAAAAAAAAAACAGTGTAAGAAAACAGGAACAATCTGGTAGATTCAAAAAACGGACAAGAAATGTCTGTGACAGACTTCCTGTATCACCTCTGCTTGTGAAGCCTCAATCTAATCTTGTTTATATAAAATGGATGAGCTTCGAAGAACCGAACAATCCAAGATAATGACAAATAGTCAACAATCAAATCCAGCTAACTGAGTGAGCGACGTACGAAGAACGGGCCCTAATAACTCCAGTTGGAATTTTCACTCCACAATGGTGGTGCGCTGCCGAAGGGTCCCCTAGTAACTGTTACCAAAAAAGCATCAGTGTGCTCTTGTGCTTCTATACTCTTTGACACAACCGTGCAACGGAACGTAAATCTCAATAGAAGCAATGCAATCGGGACCAAGACGAACATTTTGACACATACGTTGTGTATGTAGTTCAAATATTGAGGGATGCTTAGGGGTCGGAAAATGGTCGGAAAATAATAATAAGATATATGTAAGAGAATAATGGTTGTGCTCGCCAAAGGCTTGAGCACACCCAATAATAATATTTACAGCGAGTACGAGTAGTTAAATCAGTTACAACTAACCAACAAGTGCAACAAGTCCCTCAATAAGTGTAATTGTGTTCCTGGGGGAAATAAACTAACATCTGATCCACCATTGTACTCCCGGAACAAGTGCGTCTTTAGCCTTTTCTTGAAGGTTCACGTAGATGAATAGTTGCTCTGGATAAGAGCGTCTGCGTATGTAAACTTCTAACCCTTGCACAACGTCATTTGGCATGGCCGAGAATTGAACCAGCAACCTTCTGATTACCAGCCCGACTCCCTAACCGCTCAGCCATCTGATCCCCCCATCATTAAGGGTACGGTAGCAGTCATGTAATAAAGGGGATATTATTAAAGGGGCGATTGATTGCAAAACCGATTTTACCTTGTCAGAGTGTAAAATAGACATACAGTGAACCTCAAGGTCCATTGAAACCTCTTTCCTATCAAAATTTCACATCTCACTACTATTTTGAAACTGGAACTTGCAAACGCTAGCTTTTGAAACACTGCAACTTGTGACGTCACAAGTTGCAGCATCAACTTTGTCACGCCCCAAAATTTACATTTACCAGCCCTCTGGTTTTCTGGTCCAGGAACATAAACGGAGGTCACGTAGATCGCTGTCACTTTTTTAGCTAGCTGCGCACTGCTCTGTTCTTCCACAGGAATTACAAATAAGAAAGTTAATATGTTTTCAAGATACTGAAAATGGAGCGCCGTAAATGCAGTGTTCCAGGCTGTACCGGGAATCCTGACGCTTTTCACCATCTTCCCAAAGAACAAGACACTCGACGGGCATGGCTGATGTTTTTCTATGAGAAGATCCCTGTGAAGTTCGACACTCATTTATTCATTTGCTCGAACTATTTCACCAAAGAGAATTTTGAATTAAAACTTTGGACAATTTAAAGAAGGATTTGCTAAATCGGTGTTGCTGAAAAGAGGTGCTGTTCCAACCGTATGTATACAGGATACATTAGCATTGCTAATAACTGTTACCGACAAAATCATACTACAGCTTGCGGTTGTGATGAACAACTAGTGTGATTACTGCACACTAGTCACTTATACACTGTCACTTTCAGCTACTGGTTGCTCTTTCAGTAACATTGCACTACTGTACCTCACTGTACCTCACCACCAGGCTCCTGTTTGGTCATTGACAGTCACTGATCTGCAAATTTGCACTATCGCACTGCTCTCCACTTGAGTTAGAATAGGTTATAGGGTTGAAACAGTTTTTTTGTGCATTAGGGTTAGTATAGCGCACTATTTATTGTTATCTGTAATTTAGGAAGTTTTAGTGTTAGGGTTAGTATAGTCGTTTATTTATTGCTATCTGTATATTTAGGAAGTTTCACTTATTTAAGCTCAGCATAGATGTACATTTGTTCCGTGTACTTATATGTTATGTTATGCCAGGTGCTTGCGTTGTCTTGTCTTAAGAATTTCAGTGCCCAGTCTAACCTTGTGTTTTTCTGTGTACCTGACAAATAAAAGACTTGAACTTGAACATAAGGTTGGAACGCACCTCTTTTCAACAACAGCTTCATAGCAAATCCTGCTTTACATTGTCCCAGGTTTTCAAAACCGTCCTTGGTTGTGAAATGGTCCGCGCAAATGTGTCAAGGGTCGAACTGCACAAGGATCTTCTACGCTAAGGTATAGACAAACATCAGACATGCCCGTCTAGTCGATGTTAGCTAGACTCTAGCTCATATAATTTTTTATAACGCTGATTTGCAAGGAATGCAAGAACAGCTAGATGGTTAAAACACCTAGACTGTAGGCATGTAAACTAGTTTAGCTTGCTAATGCAAGAGCATAGGTAGAATGTGTGATGATTCAGCCTAGTTTATTGGCAATGGGGCTAACGTTATTTCATGTTCCTGACTGTGTTTCATTCAAATAAATAACCAGTTTTGTCATGTAAATCTACAATTCTAGATGCATGTTTGTCCAGATCTATTTTTCAGCAAGATAGCTAGAGCTAACTGAAGCTGAGTTGTATCACGATAGTTTGTTTGCTAAGCTGTTGTGCTAACGTTACCCACCTCGGGCGATCCTGTTTGCTTCAACAACAGAAGTGGAAACAACTAACCTAATCATTAGAAATGATATCTAGTCAATCTGTTGAAAACAGTGTTGTGTAGACACAATAGATTTATTTGAACGTTTTTATTTCAAGTCTCCACCTTCGTTGTTTCAGTGAGTGCTGTTAGCCATGTTGCGTCTTTGCTCTGCAGCTTCACTCATTGTAAACCAACCAATCAGCGCGCAGCTCATCTATAAATTCATGAGCATACCATAAAAGGAGAAAACCTAGTGTTTTTTCCCGGGAAAATTTCACTGGATGTATCAGGGGGCATAGAACAGCACCCGGGCCATTTTCAGCCCAACCAATGTTACATACCCTATTCTGAGACCTTAAGGAACAGTGTGAAATACCCTCAAAACCCAGTCAATCGACCCTTTAACAGTAAGATCTTACCACAACTGAAGCAGTCAACTATCCACTTCTGCTGAATGAATGTTGTTTTAGATGTTTGAAATTGTGAGTATGATTTTTTTAAGGACAGCTGAGCCCTACAGCTCCATCCTTTTCATCATCCTTAACTGTGAGGAGTCAGGTGGTTGAGCGGTTAGGGAATCGGGCTAGTAATTTGAAGGTCGCCAGTTCGATTCCCACCTGAGTCAAATTACGTTGTGTCCTTGGGCAAGGCACTTCATCCAACTTGCCTCGGGGGAATGTACTTACTGTAAGTCGCTCTGGATAAGAGTGTCTGCTTAATGTAACTGAGATTGTGAAATAATATTTTTTGATGTAAGTAAAATAAATGTTTATTGAAAAGGATGTTAAATCCTGCACTGTAAAATAAATGCTGCGTCCCACTTAAAATTACACATACTATGAACACACCATGGTCAGAATTACATTTCAGTTTCCTTCACAGATGGCATTTTCTATAATATTATCCACCTAGAAATTCTATAAATCCTCTTAAAATTCTGTGTTTTTCAGGAAAGCAAATGTGTTGCTTTATTACCTCTTCTTCTCCTCAGACTTTGCCATGATGTCCACACTGTTTGCCGTGACACTGTCAACAGTAATTAATCTAATATCAGGTAATAACAACTGGACTGTGTGTGTGAGTGCATAGATGTAAGTATGTTTTATGTTTGATAATAATGTATTTCTGTCTTTATGTCTAGGTGTGAGCTTGGGGACTGTGGAGCCTGAGGCTCCTCCCACACCCTCCCCTAGTCCTCATGCTCTGGGTGACTTGATACATGCAGCTCTACTGAGGAAGGAGTACCTAGGACATGCCCTTATGGACACAGGTAACAGCTTAACAGGAATTACTCGGGCATTAGGGTATGTACTTTAGGAGTTGTACCTTGAAATGTACCTTTAAAATTACATTGACAGTCTGTCAAGTGAAAAGTATGTATTTTTTTTAAAGATATATTTTCAGCATAATTGAACATAGACACGGAATTTAGGGAAGAGAGAGAAGACATGCAGAATTGAGGCCCTAACGCAGTAGCCTGGATTAGGGCCTCATGGTACCAGCCTGTACCCTGTGAGCTAAACCTACAAATATGGTTCCATCTGAAGGCTCCAAACCTTATTGTTTTGTTATAGGTTGAATCTGTGACTGTAAGACTATCAACCAGGCTTTGCTAGCATGACTTGTGAGTGTGAATGCATACTTCTCACTTTTTGGCAGACACAACCACCAACCCCACTCAAGCAGTACCTGCCATTGGGCAGACTGAGCTTGCATCCACAGTGATGTCACCAGGGGTGCTCACAACAGCTTTGGGGTCGACCAGCCTGTCAGGAGCCAGGAGCAGCCTGCCACTTACAGAGGAAGAGACTACTACCACTTTGATCACCACAACAACCATAACTACTGTGCACATACCAGGTAAATGTTAGGTGTTACGCTACGGCTACAACAACCGCAGAAATTCTGCTGTGCGGAAATAGACCATTCACGGAGCGGATCTTTTATTTAACCCGCTACACTGGACGCATTGAAGATGAATCAGTTTTGCTGTATTTGTTTATTTATTTTATAAACACTGTCAACTATCTTACTTAGACTACTATTTAACACTTGAATCTTGAATCTATCTACTTACTATCACTGTCGTATCTTCAGTTAGAAAAGCAACGTTAAAATAATCAGATTTATTACTTCCTTCATTATTTACAGCAAAATATATAATAATTTTCATTGCATTTCATAAATGTGTTACCAGACTATGTAAAAAGGGCCACGCAAACCTCGCAGAAAATTATAAAAATATAAGCCAGTCTATTTCTCAATTTCCCGCGTGGAAATTGTCAGTGTGTACATTCCGTTTCTGCGTCTGGTGTAGCCATGGCGTTATGGGTATAAAATGGGCCAGGTGAATGAGAGAGATATACATATTTAATCACTGTGGAATCTGGATGGGAATAAACTTTGTGTGTGCGTAATGTGTCAGTAGAAACCTGTCAGTCCAACCAAGGGTGTTAGGGTTAGGGCAGCAGCCAGTATATAACAGGGTGAAGGTTAGGGCTAGGGCAGCACTCAGTATGTAACAGTGCACATTTTACACAACACTGATTTAAAAAGGGAATTATTAAAATCAAAGCAAACATGAAGTGTGATATGAGTTATTCTGCCTGTGGGAGGGTACCACTCACTTTATAGATTAATTTACCTCCTGTGCGGGTCTGTTGTTCCATCCAGTCCCCCAGAGCAAGTGAAAAGTAAAGGCTGGTTGTCTTTGGATCTTATTTATCTCAACAAAATCATTTGAATCTCAATAAATAATCCACAAGATGTTCATCCCCATCCCACTTTCTAACCCTAACCCTGCATCCATGCCTCTCTGTGACCCACTTGCTCACATTGCCATTAATTGCCTCGTTTGCAGGAGCAACACACCCTCCTTCATATCTATATACATTTTTGCTGTTAGCTTTACAATTCCTTCGGGCTGCTACAAAAAACAACCTGTTGCGTTTACATTTACAGTTATGCATTTGGCAGACGCTTTTATCCAAGGCGACTTCTAAGAGAGAGTTTCACAAAAGTGCATAAGTCACTGATCATAACAACGAGACAGCCCCAAACATTGCGGGTAGCCAAACATGAAGCATACATTGTGAAACCAAATAAGTCCCAAAGGGAAGAACAATAAGAGCATGTTGTTAGACAAATTACAATTATACAGCAAGAACCTCAAAAGTGCAAGAGTGTACCTGTGGAAAAAGCAAGCAACAATAACATATTTCACAGCGAGTATTTTACAGTTACAACAAACCAACAACAAACCTACTTTAGCATTGGCTAAAGTAGCTAGCTACTGTCAGCTATGTCTGTGACATAATGTCACAGATTAGCATGAAGAACAAAGTGCATTGAATTGATGCCAACATTGCCATCATCACTCCACAAGCCTCTCCCCACTTGCCTGCCCTGCAAATTGTTTAAAACATTTGTTTTACTATAGGTTTTCCAAAAAACTCGAAACTCTATACACTAACCACAAAACCTTTCACCAAAGCAGCAAAACATTACACACACTTAGCAGTTGCTAACTAGCACAGACAGTCATTGGACATGCCTCACATTTTGTCATCTTGATTGAGCGACAATGAGATTATGGTGCAGATCATGGATATTTTATCTATATTGTCAAACTGTAAAATACCTTATAATTAAAGCCGACAGTCTGCACTCTGCTATTATTGTATCCTTTCATGGAGAGACACATGGTTACTTACTTTTTCCCCTCTTTAGTGCAGTGCAATGCCAGTCTCTCGGGCATGGAAGGAATTGTGGAGTCTCCAGAATCCATGTCACCATTCCCATTTTCCCCCCTAGAGTGCATCTACAGCATCACTGTATTTCCAGGGTATGGAGTGGAGTTGCAGGTATGAGAAGGCCATTGTCATAACAGTATGTTGTTAACTATTTAGCAGCCTCACTTATTTTGTGTAATCCTTCAAAGACTTAGTGTCTGTTTACAGATGAAATAAATCATTAAATGAAGATTGGAAAAAAAGAACATTAAAATGGAAGCTAAAATATGATACATTTTGATCTCCATTACACAGGTGAAGAAGGTCAGCCTTTCAAAGAAGGAGTCACTGACCATTTTTGGATATGGAGAATTGGGACCTGAGGTTTTAGCCAATGAAACGTTGATCAATGAAGGTCAAGTAATTCGCAGCTCAACCAATAAGGTGCAGATTCACTACCGTAGTCTGCGGCAGACCAATCATGGCATTTTCAGCCTCCAGTATCAAGGTAATCATCCCAAATCACAATTATTAAGCAAAAATGCTATGTACGAGGGGTTATGATATGTGTCAAACAATAAATACATTTTTGTTCCTGTCTCTTTCCATCTTCTGTCAATACATTTCTGACTCTCCACATATTCCAGCCTTCCTCCTTTCATGCACGTTCCCTCTCTCTCCTGGGGGAGGGGGTGTAACAGTAACAGACATTCATCCGGGAGGTCAGGCCCACTTCCATTGTGATCCAGGGTTTCAGGTCAGGGGTCACGAGGTAGCCACCTGCCTCAACACGACACGTCCGCATTGGAGTTTTCCTGAACCACAGTGTGTGGGTCAGTAGTGCTCCTTTAAAAATCTTTATTGTTAATTATAAGTTATATTATGGTGGCTTCTTTTTCAATCCAGTCCCAACATGTTTTTAAAGGAATCCTGAGTAATTTTTCCTATGAAATCAAAATAATTTATTGTCTTACTGCATAATGAATTTGGAAACAAATGGATTTAGCAACTTCAAACATCACAAACTGTAACCAGCTTGTACCTGCCGGCACTCACAATGAATGCCCATAGAGATCAAATGTATGCAGTGACCCAGTGGCTGGTGTGCGTACTAGGTAGAAGTATTTAGGAATGTCACAGTACTTAATCAAGCAGACATTTACAGATAGCAGTAAGAAAGAATTGAAAGAAAAACATGTATTTCACAGATGTGTCCAAAATCTGATAATTCTTGTGGCTAGATGTAACTTCTTTCTCCTCCTTCTTCCTCCTCTTTTCTAGCTGTTTCATGTGGAGGGTGGATTCGAAATGCAACCATGGGACGAATTTTCTCGCCACCTCACCCATCTGCAAATAACCACAGTAACGGAAATAATCTGAGCTGCCACTGGTTACTAGAGGCCCGGGAGGGACATAGACTTCATCTCCACTTTGAAAGGGTTGCGCTGGATGAAGATGACGATAAGTAAGCTTCAATATTACTTGTATTGTTATAGTATGATATTATCATAAAGTAATTTAATACTAGCGGTGGTATCTTTCTAGTGCTCTTTACTGCTGCCACAATGACACTGTCAAATGGCAGTCCTGTCTTTAAAGAGATGAAGGAATGTGCTAACCAATGCTAGAGAAACTTCCTTCGTGAGATATAAATCTGTCAGATTTTCCATAGCTAAGTTACATATTTTTCCCAATAAACTTTTTCCTATCGGAAAGGCCATAGTTGAATTTGAGGGGAGGGCAGTAGCCAGCTAGCATTTAATTTTAATAGCAAAATGTGCCAATTACCGAATTTATTAGCCTAGCTACATTGTTTGTCAAATTTGATGCAATGACGAATACTTGTACAAACCACGGCAACACTCAGAGTACTTTGACTGTTTAATACATACAGTGCCCTCCAAAAGTATTGGAACAGTGAGGCGAATTCCTTTATTTTTATGGAAGCAAATCGTGACCAAAATTCAAATGAAAATGCATTTCCAGAAATGCATTTTCATTTTAAGAATGTGGCTGCATTATTTGACTCATAAATCAAATTAGTATTCAATCATCCTATTTGCATTTTCATTTTCTTCTTTAAGACTGCTCATTCTTTCCCTTAATTAAAATGAAAACGAAAAAGACATTTGAAATTTAATTTTCAAAATATGCCCCAGCAAATAGATACCAAAATTCAATTTGAAATGTAAAATTTGAAAATGAAAATGCATTTCCAGAAATGCATTTTCATTTTAAGAACGTGGCTGCAAAATCGTGACCACAATTCAAATTCAAATGCATTACCAGAATTGCATTTTCATTTTCAAGAACGTGGCTGCAAAATCGTGACCACAATTCAAATTCAAATGCATTTCCAGAAATGCATTTTCATTTTAAGAACGTGGCTGCAAAATCGTGACCACAATTCAAATTCAAATGTATTTCCAGAAATGCATTTTCATTTTAAGAATGTGGCTGCATTATTTGACTCATAAATCAAATTAGTACTGATTAGTACTGAGCGGACATTGCATTTTCATTTTCATGTTCTGCCCGCAAAGAACTGCCCATAATTCGAAAACGAAAATGCATTCTGAGCGGCGCAGTAGAGTGACGTCAGTAGCCGCTCTTCTTCAGCTCCCTGCTGACCGAGCTACCCATCTTGTTCGGTAGGGGGCGGTGTGCACATACGCATTGCATTACATGACAAATGTGCCGGGAAATTGATTGAATTGCCGGGTCTTTAGAGGACGCATCACAGATCATGGCGCTCCCTCAAATTGTGCAGACACTGATAGAATTAGCTGAGCTGGTAGAAACTAATAATATATCTGAGTCTGATGCCCGTGACCGAGTAGAACAAGTCACAGAGAGCTTGGCTGCATACTCTGCCGTCACAGACGTACACATTAATGAGGTTGCCATAGTAAACCTCTCTTCAGTCCTGGAACGGCTGGATGCTGTGGAGCCTCAAATGGGACGGGGACGACCAACCATCCACATCCCGTTCGAGTCCATCGAAAACTATTTATTAAATGGTTTAAAAATAAAGGACATAGCGGAGCTGTTGTCGGCCACCAGACCATCCGTCGGAGGATGCAAAGCAACGGATTTACGGAGCTAGAAAGCTGACAAAAGTATCTGAATTTGAATATGAAAGATCAGAAATATTTGTGTCTCGAATTTCATAAAACTGAAATATATTGCTGTTGAATATATAATATCTGAATTATTTGTATGCCAAATTTAATACAACTGAATTATTTTGATCCAAAAATAAAACATTCTAAAATTCAGATTGCAGGAATTCAGATTCTTGAAATTCAGATTGCGGAAATTCAAATTCAGATTGCGGAAATTCAGATTTTGTCTGAACCAGGCCAAAGGTGAAACAGCTTGCTTTCACAGGAAAAAGTAGACCATTTAATAAATAGTTTTCGATGGACTCGAACGGGATGTGGATGGTTGGTCGTCCCCGTCCCATTTGAGGCTCCACAGCATCCAGCTGTTCCAGGACTGAAGAGAGGTTTACTATGGCAACCTCATTAATGTGTACGTCTGTGACGGCAGAGTATGCAGCCAAGCTCTCTGTGACTTGTTCTACTCGGTCACGGGCATCAGACTCAGATATATTATTAGTTTCTACCAGCTCAGCTAATTCTATCAGTGTCTGCACAATTTGAGGGAGCGCCATGATCTGTGATGCGTCCTCTAAAGACCCGGCAATTCAATCAATTTCCCGGCACATTTGTCATGTAATGCAATGCGTATGTGCACACCGCCCCCTACCGAACAAGATGGGTAGCACGGTCAGCAGGGAGCTGAAGAAGAGCGGCTACTGACGTCACTCTACTGCGCCGCTCAGAATGCATTTTCGTTTTCGAATTATGGGCAGTTCTTTGCGGGCAGAACATGAAAATGAAAATGCAATGTCCGCTCAGTACTAATCAGTACTAATTTGATTTATGAGTCAAATAATGCAGCCACATTCTTAAAATGAAAATGCATTTCTGGAAATACATTTGAATTTGAATTGTGGTCACGATTTTGCAGCCACGTTCTAAAAATGAAAATGCATTTCTGAAAATGCATTTGAATTTGAATTGTGGTCACGATTTTGCAGCCACGTTCTTGAAAATGAAAATGCATTTCTGGAAATGCATTTGAATTTGAATTGTGGTCACGATTTTGCAGCCACGTTCTTAAAATGAAAATGCATTTCTGGAAATGCATTTGAATTTGAATTGTGGTCACGATTTTGCAGCCACGTTCTTAAAATGAAAATGCATTTCTGGAAATGCATTTTCATTTTCAAATTTTACATTTCAAATTGAATTTTGGTATCTATTTGCTGGGGCATATTTTGAAAATTAAATTTCAAATGTCTTTTTCGTTTTCATTTTAATTAAGGGAAAGAATGAGCAGTCTTAAAGAAGAAAATGAAAATGCAAATAGGATGATTGAATACTAATTTGATTTATGAGTCAAATAATGCAGCCACATTCTTAAAATGAAAATGCATTTCTGGAAATGCATTTTCATTTGAATTTTGGTCACGATTTGCTTCCATATATTTTTGCTGTAGACTGAAAACATTTGGGCTTGACATCAAATAATGAACGTGAGACCAGAGATCAACGTTTCAGCTTTTATTTCCAGGTATTTACATCAGGATCTGATGCACAACTAAGAAAATATCACATTTTGTTTGAATCCACCCATTTGTCATGTGATCAAAAGTATTGGAACAGATATACTTAAAACATATTTAAGTGAATAAGACTTAATATTTAGTTGCAAATCCTTTGCTTTCAATAACTGCAGCAAGTCTGTGACCCATTGACGTCACCAAACTTTTGCATTCTTCCTTTTTGATGCTTTCCCAGGCTTTCACTGCAGCCTCTTTCAGTTGTTGTTTGTTTTGTGGGGTTCCTCCCTTCAGTCTCCTCTTAAGCAGGTAAAATGCATGCTCTATAGGGTTTAAGTCTGGAGATTGACTTGGCCAGTCTAATACCTTCCATTTCTTGCCCCTGATGAACTCCTTTGTTGTTTTGGCAGTGTGTTTTGGGTCGTTATCTTGCTGCATGATGAAGGCTCTGCCAATCAGTTTGGTTGCATCTTTCCTTAAATTGGCAGACAAAATGTTTCTGTAGACTTCCGAGTTCATTTTGCTGCTGCCATCATGTGTTACATCCTCAATGAAGATTAATGAGCCCGTCCCAGAAGAAGCCATGCAAGCCCAAGCCATGACATTACCTCCACCGTGTTTCACAGATGAGCTTGTGTGTTTGGGATCATGAGCAGTTCCTTTCTTTCTCCAAACTTTAGCCTTTCCATCACTTTGGTAAAAGTTAATCTTTGTCTCATCAGTCCATAAAACTTTGTCCCAGAATTTTTGAGGTTCATCTCTGTACTTTTTGGCAAATTCCAGCCTGGCCTTCCTATTCTTCTTGCTAATGAGTGGTTTGCATCTTCTGGTGTAGCCCTTGTACTTTTGTTCATGAAGTCTTCTGCGAACAGTAGATAGTGATACCTTCACTCCTGCCATCTGGAGGTTGTTGCTGATCTCACTAACAGTTGTTTTAGGGTCTTTCTTTACAGCTCTCACAATGTTTCTGTCATCAACTGCTGATGTTTTCCTTGGTCTACCTGTTCGACGTCTGTTACTTAGTACACCAGTAGTTTTCTTCTTCTTCAGGACATTCCAAATGGTTGTACTGGCTATGGCCAATGTTTCTGCAATGGCTCTGATTGATTTTCCATCTTCTCTAAGACTCACAATTGCTTGTTTTTCACCCAAAGACAGCGCTCTGGTTTTCATGTTGTTTTCACCTCTGAATACAGTCTGCATAGACAAAACCTATCTTACCCAATCTGAACCTGAGTGTAGACATTCAGTGGTATTTATTGATTGAATAATGTATGTAATAGGACACACCTGGGCAACAAAACACACCTGTCAGTCACATGTTCCAATACTTTTGCTCACGTGACAAATGGGTGGGTTCGAACAAAAAGGTGATATTTTCTAATTTGTGCATCAGATCCTGATGTAAATACCTGGAAATAAAAGCTGAAACGTTGATCTCTGGTTTCACATTCATCGTTTGATGTCAAGCCCAAATGTTTTCAGTCTACAGCAAAAATAAAGGAATTGGCCTCACTGTTCCAATACTTTTGGAGGGCACTGTACATTTAAAGGTGCAACAAAGAAACAATGAATAACATTACACAGATGAATATGACACCGCTCCCCCTTTGGCTTTATTGCTCAAATAAAAAAATGTTTTAGTCCTTTTTACAAGCAATGTCAGAGGGCTTTACATACGCCCATTGACCTGCCCGTCACCCACCCTAAACCTCAAGGAAGACGAGGAAAAACTCAGTAGAGGAGAAAAAATTGAAGAAACCTTGGGAGGAGCAATTGAGTGAGGAATCCCCTCCTCCAGAGATGGTTGGTGAAAGAGAGGTGCAGAACATAGTCATACATCAGGGAAGTGTCAATGGGTGTTGAATATCCAAAATCCAGTGTTCAACTTGGGTCAGTTGGTAAATGACAGTTTAAGCAGAGGTAGCCACAGGGCTGGGGACTGTGACCGGCGCAGCATCACAGGCCGGGGGGTGAGGAAAGTGGGTGATAAACACACGTATCTAGAAAAAGACAGGAACTCAGGGCCCTGGAATTTGATTGAGTGCGAAGATACAATTTTATTTCTCTTCACTGGGGTCTAATGACTGCTCGGCGCTGAACCTAATCTCACGACTTCGGAATAAATTGCAACAGCACAATAAAAATGTCTGTCCATTTTGCCCGTATCATTAGTCCTGTGACAGCTACACAATCGACACAGTATTGGAAAGTGGTAATAATATTATGGCTGAATGGTGTATGTTTGTAATTTCACATTTCCTTTAGTGGAACATGAGGGCCTAAACCAGCCCCTAACTCAGATTTGTGCTTGTCAAAAATGTTCTTAACTGTAGGGAAATTACCTTGTCTCTCAACTCCAATAAACCCCTACATATGCAATATAAATTACTTATATATTATTTATTGTATTCATATACATTATGCAATATTAACCATAGTATATTCTCCTCTCCCTGTGGATAAAAGCTTCTTGTTTTTACCCCTCCCCCCTCCCTCCTTCCGTAAGGCTGATTGTGCGCAGCGGCAACAGCTCTACAGCTCCTCTGCTCTTTGATTCAGACCTGGATGATGTTCCAGAGCGAGGGATTGTGAGTGAGGGCTCTATGCTCTACCTGGAGCTCACAGCTGACTCCTCTGCCATACCACTGCTTCTGGCTCTGCGCTATGAAGGTGAGCATAAAGAACTCATGATGGTTCCCTTATACCTCCATAAGTCACTTCCCACTCTTTCTAAAACATCCATCAACAACAGCATCAAGTCAATCTGCTTCATCTATAAACAGATTAGTTTGAGCTAGAATGCACTAAAATATGTGTCTCTTCTCCATCAGCTTTTGACGGTGAACACTGTTATGAGCCCTACTTGCCTCATGGAAATTTCAGTAGCAGTGACATCACCTTTCAGCTGGGTACAACTGTAACCTTCTCCTGTTCTTCGGGATTTGTCATGGAACAGGGCTCTGGGATCATTGAGTGTGTTGACCCCAGTGACCCCCACTGGAATGAGAGTGAGCCTGTGTGTAGAGGTAAGAGTTAAACCTGAAATATAATCCACAGTAATTGAAATAATTAAGATTACGTGGGCCGTGAGGTTAGACCAGTTGAGAAACACTGGTTTCTATCATTCACCCTGCAATACACTGTTGCTGAATGACTGAATATTTTCACTCTTAAAACTATCTCCTTTTTCTCTGTTCTGTTTCATACTGTATTACCCTGTTTCTATTCTTGCCTCCTTCTTTCTCTTTTCTTTAATTGCTCCATTTCCATCTACATCTCCCTATTATCTCCCATTTCCCCCAAATGGTCATATCCTGTGTCTCTATCTTTCGTTCGTGTCTAAGCTCTATGTGGGGGGGAGCTGACTGACCCCACAGGCACCGTCCTTTCTCCCGACTGGCCTCAGAGTTATTCTAAGGGGCACGACTGTGTGTGGCAGATCCATGGAAGTGAGGAGAAGCGCATTGAACTGGATGTGCAGATGTGAGTTTAGTCTAGCTTGGTTTAAGTGATTGTTAATTCCTGCAAGATATTCTACTTATTGTATAACTATATATGATGCTACTTGTTTAAAAATGCACTGGCAAGGGAGGAACAATGCTATTGGATTATATTCAATTATTCACAGGTAAAGACTGAGGAATCAATACAAATTCACTGATGTTACAGTTATTGGTGGTTTGTTTTCATAATGAGTAATCACATTTCTAGAGAATAAATGATTTTGTTATCGTCACCTCTTACTGCAGCTATTGTGACTGTCGACTATTTCTGCAATAGCAAAGGTAAGGGATACTTAATATAAATCCTGATTCTGGTTTTCTTTCTGCTTCTTGAAGCTTAAATATTCGTCACAAGGATGTCCTCACCGTTTTTGATGGACATGACCTCATGTCCCATGTGATTGGTCAGTACCTGGGGTCCAAAGAGCGTTTTCAGGTTGTCTCAGGAGGCTCAGAAGTCACTATTCAGTTCCAGAGTGACCCTGACGATTCCACATTTATTTTAAGTCAAGGATTCCTTATTCACTACCGTGGTATGTATTTAGATACGTTTTTATTTTTACCTGAATAAAATTGTTATATATCCATACACTGTAAAAAAAAAACATTGTAACAAAATAGGAACAATCTGGCAGCTGGGACGCCAGATTAAACCCATTAAATTACATTTTTTATTGACAATAAAATAAACCAGATTTTTATTAATCTTGGTGCACGCAGCACTTTTTGCCAGAAAACATAAGTCAAGCCTAAACCGTGCAATGTCACGTAAATCCCAATAGAAGCAACACAATTGCTACCAAAACAAACCTTTTGTCACCGGCGTTGTCTATGTAGTCCAAATATTGATGGATCCTTAGGGGTGGGAAATAATAATAATAAATATATATGAGAGAGAACAATGGTTGTGCTTGCTGAAGGCTTGAGCACACCCAACTAAACCATAAAACTTATAACTGACTCAGGTAGCCTAATTTACAGTTAGCGCTAGCATAATTGTACATTTTTTTATAAATTTGGCATAGGTGCACAAATTTAAAAGTTATAAAATATACTTTAACAGTTTTAAAATACAATAATTAAAATGATAAGCAACAATTTTATACATTCTACAGTTTGTTTTTGGAACTTGTATATTTTAATCCTATAGAGTGACAAAGACGTCACTTCTTATTACCTTCTCGTTCATGTAGAACTAGCAATGAACAGGCACATATGACAATTCTCTGACAATTCTCATAAACCTAAATAAGATAAGATAATGCTTTATTTGTCCCGCAGTGCGGAAATTGCAGTTTTCAACAGCAGCAGGGTACAGAAGAGCACTAAGAGTGCAATTAAATATAGAAAATACAAAGTATAAAACATACGAGATACAAGATACAGAGAGTCATATAAAATACCATATGAACATCCCAAATAGATGAATGACACAGGGGTGAAATAGTGACAATTATCTTAAAATGTATTACCGTGTATTGAACATGCAAAATGCACTATGTAAAATGTTATTCTTGTCATTTATTGTAATCATGTAATCCTGCACTGAAGTTATGAACAGATCATCGGAACACCTCAATTGTGACATTGTCCTTTAAAAAAGTTAAAATGCCTTTCAACAATTGCAATCCATATTTTCATTAATTTTCAGAAGTTGAGCCCAACGACACCTGTCCTATTCTCCCTCAAATTGAATTTGGATGGATTAGCTCCTCCCACACGTCTCCTGTTAGGGGCAGTGTGTTGACATATCAGTGTCAGCCTGGGTATGATATCAGTGGCTCTGACATCATCACTTGCCAATGGGACCTTTCCTGGAGCAACAGTCCACCCACCTGTGTTAAAGGTGAGATGGAGGTATTGCTTAGGGTTGACTTTAGTTTGCACTGCAACTGTTTAATCATTCTGTATTATTATTCAGGTTTTATAGAAAACTATGAATTAATGGCATTAAACCAAAAATAACATTTGAGGAACTGGTCGTAAAAAGAATACTAATTGTTTGAAGAAAATGTAACAAGAACGGTTTCCTTTTCCAGTTTCCAAGTTTCTTTCATAAAAAAGTATTTGTTTTCAGCCAAGTCCCTGTATCTTTTGAAAAGTTTTTTTCAGCCAGTTTTATAAAACTATAAGAAAGACCAACGAAGACATATGCTAAAGTATTCTGTTAATCTATATTGGGAAAGATGAGGCAGAGGGTCTCCGCGTACGACGCTGGAGTGCATTAAAAACAAAACGAACAAACCCCATCATAGCCAAGATCACTCGTGGAAGGGATGGTACAAAACTCGTAACTGAAAACTGTATTTGTTAGACAGCACCCAGAAAGTCTGATAAGGACAAGACACAAAGACTGCTATCTTAAATATGCAATTCAAGTCATTGACATGTAAACAGAAAACAAACTTGGTCTTTGATAGTTATAATGCCACTTCAGTTTAACTTTTTGAGTTGTACATAAGTTTGTCACAGAATTCCCAAAGCAGGTTGTGGGAGTGACAAAGAAGCAGTGTGAAGAGGTGTTCTTGAATATGTAGAATTACTGGTGTTTTGTCTTCATAATTGGTTATACTATTTGCATTCATGTCACTACAAATCCCTTTCCATCCATAAACATGTTTAAAACATGAATTTAGCTGTCCAGACATTAAAGGTCCCATGACATGAACATTTCACTTCTGGAGGTTATTTAACATTAATGAGTTCCCCTAGCCTGCATTTGGTCCCCCAGTGGCTAGAAATGTTGATAGGTGTAAACCAAACCTTGGGTATTCTTCTCCGCCTTTGAGAAAATGAAAGCTCAAACGCTCCAATTTCAAATTATTCCTCTTATGTCGCAATAGGGTTACCTCCCCTTTCTCTGTTTTGCCCGCCCAGAGAATTTGGCCCGCCAATGAGAAAACAAGCTATGACCGTGCTAGTGCAATATTGGTTTGCAAACAACCAAATCATGGTAGTTAGCCCCGCCTCTCTCATCCTTATAGCATTTAAAGCTACAGACACAAAAATGGCACGTCCTGAGAAAAGCTCCTTGTAGGACTGCTCGTAGTGGCTGTAATTCTGCACCAAGGCTGAATTTCGGGAAATAGACTTCAGATACAGTATTAGGGGACCGCTAAGGCCTATATAAAAGCATCCAAATACAGCATGCCATGGGACCTTTAAGATTTTTAGGTCGTTATGATCCTACATTTCAAACATTTTAAGTATTTCCTTCATGGTGAATTAATTAAAATTCACTATTTAGTCATTTCCTATCCATCCTTATTACTTAGACAACTGTCAACATTTATTAGAAATATCCGTTTGTCCTGTTATGCTGGATAAGAACATTATACACCCTAAGACTTATCATTTTAAACAATCATCTGTGTTTAAAAAGCCTATTCATTCCCAGGTGCATGTAGCTTTCAGCCACAAAGGATTAAACTGTCAAGTCTGGAAAGGCTGATGTTTCCATAATGTACATTTCTTGGACAAGTACACTTTTTGATTGGACAGACAATTTGTCCTAATGCTAACACTTTTCCAAACTAGTTTCACACCCACTGTAATAACATCCAAGCCCTATCTCGTGTAGCCCTATCTCGTGTACCTAACCATCAGAATGTTTGGAAATGCTTCTGTTGTTATCTCTCTTGCTAGGCGCTAATCTCATACCATGCAGCCACCCTATGTGTTTATTTGACAAAATCCTAATATTTTATGAATCAGTTGGTTATTCCACCCATATTTTGTATGCAGTCTAATTGACTCATCTAACAACGTTATGCTTTGATTGTTTTTTATGATTGTACAAAGCAAATCCATAGTTAATATTAAGCTGAGATGTCTGCACACATTTATTAATTTCAGTTCAGCAGTGTCCGGATCCGGGGGAGGTTGTAAATGGAGCCCGTTCTGTACGGCCGGAAGCTGGTTTTGCAGTAGGAACTGTGGTGCGCTTCTCCTGTAACCAAGGTTATCAACTAGAGGGTCCTGGGCAGATTACTTGCCATGGGAGAGACACTGGTACTCCCAAATGGAGCGACCGCAGTCCAAAATGTGTCCGTGAGTCAAAATACTAACGCGTCTGTGTTTTTGTACCCAGTATCTTATTGGTCCTCAAACAATGAAAGGAGTCATCCCTAACTCCCCTCACCATTCTCTCTTTCAATCTTAAACAGTGAAGTATGACCCATGTCCAAACCCGGGCGTCCCTGACAATGGTTACCAGACTTTGTACAAGCATAGCTACCAGGCTGGAGAAACTCTACGGTTCTTCTGCTATGAGGGCTATGAACTAATTGGGGAGGTCATCATCAACTGTGTTCCAGGCCACCCTTCTCAATGGAATAGCCCACCACCCTTCTGCAAAGGTAAAAACTATCCTGGATCTGTTTAGTCACAGTAAATTACCATACGTTAAACCGGACAGTGTCCCATGTAACAATTTAGGAAAACACAAGGTTTTATTGAGCAGCCTGTAAAGGAAATGTTTAATTTAAAATAATAAACTCAATGAAAATATAATATTCATCTCTGCTTCAGTGGCATATGAGGAGCTACTGGATGATCATAAATTGGAAGGTAGTACTCTTGTAAAATGTGTTCAATAAATATCCCTCTATACAGTTACAGAGTGATGACATCCCAATTCATAGAAAGTGTCTTATCTTTAAGTTTTCTTCTATTTTGACTTTTCCAGTTTCTCAGTCATTTGAGCCGTCCCACCAAATCTTAAGTGAGAACATAGCCTTGGCCATTGTCCTGCCTATTGTCCTAGTCATTCTGCTGATTGGAGGAATTTATATGTATTACACAAAGTAAGTACACTTTTCTACTCTTTACATTACATTTGGTCATTTAGCAGACGCTCTTATCCAGAGCGACTTACACTTAAGTACAGGGACATTCCCCCGAGGCAAGTAGGGTGAAGTGCCTTGCCCAAGGACACAATGTCATTTTGCACGGCTGGGAATCGAACTAGCAACCTTCTGATTACTAGCCCAGTTTCCCTACCGCTCGACCACCTGACTCCCTAATTTCCCTAGTTTACACCCAAGAAGAAATATTATTTTAACTGAATTAAATCAGTTGAGTAGTGAGTCATGGTGAGGCTGTAATTCTGTAATTTTTCTTTATTTTGATCTATGTCTCTCATTCCCTCTTCTTCTCAGTGTATGTAGACTACAGTGGAAGCCTCTGTTCTGGAAGTCTCTCTCACACACACACTCATACAGTCCAATTACAGTGGAGTCTGATTTCAACAACCCTCTATATGAGGCAGGGGTAAGAGTAACAATGTCAAAAACATTTACTATATTTGGCCGAGTTTCCCGATAACTATGGATCGTAGCAACGATTGAGCAAAAAACGAAACCAGCGATATTTCTTACGTGCGTTTCCCAAACATGCTCGTAA
Source organism: Hypomesus transpacificus (assembly GCF_021917145.1). Classification (NCBI taxonomy): domain Eukaryota; kingdom Metazoa; phylum Chordata; class Actinopteri; order Osmeriformes; family Osmeridae; genus Hypomesus; species Hypomesus transpacificus. The sequence continues at coordinate 591,235 of NC_061076.1, read as the reverse complement.
GGAGTAGGCTAATCTATGCGCTTTCAAGAGCTACAAATTTTCAAGAGACACTTTAGCTACAATATCTTTGGGAACGGCCCGTAAAACTAAGATTCGTTGTATGGTGGATTCTACGATCGATTTACGCTTGATATGCTTTCGGGAAACGCAGCCCTGGTATACTTATCCAAAAGATACGTTCTGACTTCTGTCAATTGATAGAATGTATTAAATAATAACATAAAGTCATAGATGTAGATTGATCTAGCTAAAATGTTGTTACCCTTTGTTAACTTAAACTTACATAAACCTAAAGCTATTGGTTATTTACATGGGAAACCTTTAACTATTCCTTTAGTACACAGCAAATCAGAAATTGTTCATTAACATATTTCAACATTCTAAATAAACTGTTTTGTTTTGTTTGTTTCCCAGGATACACGAGAATATGAAGTGTCTATTTAATATGGAAAAAAACTGGGAGACAACTTTCATTTTCTTGGATGGCTTATTTTTATCCCTTCATCTCAAGCCTGCCCTCTCCATGTCCTACCTGTTCTTTACAAGTGTACAACTTTAACTGTGAATCCTTTTCCTCCATCCCACCAATCTCCCCATCTTGCTTTGTATTGATGGTCTGAGCTTGCGTTTTAACATTTGTGTACTTAACGGCTGTCCTTCAGTGTTGTGCTCATATTCACATTCCAACTTCGTCTCACATTAGGACTGGTGCCTTACAACAAGTAAGATGATAGAGATAGAGAGAGAGAGAGAGAGAGAGAGAGAGAGAGAGAGAGAGAGAGAGAGAGAGAGAGAGAGAGAGAGAGAGAGAGAGAGAGAGAGAAGAGAGAGAGAGAGAGAGAGAGAGAGAGAGAGAGAGAGAGAGAGAGAGAGAGAAAGAGAGAGAGAGAGAGAGAGAGGGGAAAGAGAATGGAAAGAGAAAGAATGAAAAAGAATGAAAATTGCATCAAAAGACAGTTGAAGGTGAATTACACATTGTTTGAATTGATATAATTGTGTATAGAGGCAATTAGAAATCTACATATATACGGTTTACACATTATTCAGTTCTGGTACTTTATGTACATCTTTTGTGTGATGAAGGTTACACTGAAATTTTAAAAAAATTCAAATGAGAGAGAGGAATGCAGACACATACACACTCTGCCATCATTTCACCACACGCACAACCCCAGACACACTTGCGCACATACAAAACACCCAAAAATATTGAATGTAAATACTTGGTTAAATATTGAGGTTGACTCTATAAAGTATGTAGACTATTCAGTGCCAAAATGTAACATTGCATCATGTAATGTATCTAAATGTTTCTCTTGTTGCCATAGTATTTCCTTCATGAAATGTAAATTATGTGTAAAGCCAGCAATACAGATTGTTCTTTGCTGTTTCAAATTGTATTTTCACCTGTTTTCGACTGATGTGAAGAAAAGGTGAAGGCCTGAATGTCATCGCGCTATAGCACGCAATGATTGTATATTTTACTGCTTGTACTGAATCATGTTTTATGATTATGGTAAGTGAAAAGTATCATTGTTATTGATGCAGGTTTGGTGTTGTACATGCACTGTGTTGATGAAAATAGCTATCTTGGCTGCTTGCTGTATGCAGTATAAAAATTTTAGCTTTTTAATTTCTTACAGTTTATTGTTTGAGCAGTGAACTTGCGAGTCCTAGGGACTGTTGCATTGTACATTTATTCTGCTCTTATTACTATTTATTATATATACGGTATAATGTAGAAAATGTATTATTTATTTGAGAGAGAGAAAATGAATATAAAATAAAGTATTTGTTGAATGGTTTCATGAAGTTGTGTCCTGATTCATGCAAAAAAATCATGAATTTATAACTTTTACAATATTGTTTTTGAACATCCGACATCAAAAACATCAGAAGGTTAACCGCCAGTAGCCTAATAGAGCCCTGCCTTAAATTCTGCACATTTTCTGCCTTGGAAACTTTTCATGGGAATTTGGGGTAATATTTTAGAATTTGGGGGAATTCATGTGGAATATTTACATTTACATTTAGTAGACACCCTTATCCAGAGCGACTTACAGTAAGTACAGGGACATTCCCCCTGCCCAAGGACACAACGTCATTTGGCGGGGCGGGGAATCGATCAGGCAACCTTCTGATTAGTAGCCCGACTCCCTTACCGCTCAGCCATCTACTATTTACTATTTGTAAATGAACAAAAATGATCAAAGATAAATTATCAGGTATCAGTGGGCAATTTGGGGGAATTAATGGAGAACATTCAGGAATGAACACAAATGGATTAGGAATTAACATGAGCTATAGCTACAGTATGTAGCAGAAAACATTCCAATATAGCCTAATACAAATTTACCAGAATGCTTATACTCATTTGGCTGAAGGCTAAATGTTAATAGACTAATGTAAGAACAAGCTGCTCAGGTGGGGGAAACATGGACAGGGCATGCAAGGAATTGCAACCCCACTGAGTTAATATTAGACTAGGTGTGTTTTCACCTAAATAAAAAATACAATGCAAAATACTATGTATATATGCATTTATATATATTGTGTGTGTCACTGAAATATGTGTGTGTCGCTGACATCTTACTCACTGACTGCATCACGGCCACTGGGCCTTATCTAGTAATACTAGGAATCTGTGTGTGTAACCTACTTCATCATGGGCTCTGGAGAAGAGTGTCTGCTAAATGATTAATTGACACTGCACTAGTATGCACTTACTGTGCACTTATGCACCTTTTCGGGTCGGTTATTTAATTTCTATTGACTTGAGAAATGTGACGTTTTAAGCAGGTATAGGTGGATGCAGGGTGGGTAACAATAACGATAGGGATGTTTTTCCTTTAAGGGACTGAGAAATTTTAGGCTACGATATCATGTTGTAATGCCACTGTCTGACAAATACTCCAGAGCAAAAGGTGGCGGTAATGCACCAATAAACTGGATGCCGTAAAACGAGAAGTAGACATTCAGTTACATGCACAGTCAACAACGACAGCTTGCAGTTTGCTTTGTACTGTGTATTATAACTAGTTAGTTAACCTAAGCTTCTCAGCATTTACATTCAAACGTTTCCACAGCAGGACACTTGCAGCGACTTTGCTGGCCTGGTTTGGTGAGTAGTCTAACGTTAACTTACAGATAGGCCAGCTAGTAGGCTACGTGAGTAGCAGTATGTAGCAGGCTCTTTAGCTAGCTAAAAATATGGCAACTACTGTAGTTAACTTCTTACCGAGTCTACCTATGCATTGAGAATGGGTCACATTTGGGCTCCCAGGAACCCTTGGCCTTAACTGTGGTGGAGTTGGACCGGGTCTCGAAACCGTTCATGATACCGGAGCGGCAGGATTCTAAAATCACTGATCTGATCAGCGTTTACACGTCGATTGTTTGTCAATGAAACAGGAAGAAGACGATGCGCAATGGACAGTTTAGCTCTATGGCAACTTAAATTAAGAAAGTGAATACATGTGAAAATAATTCAAATTTTAGAATGAATATAGGCCAAGCAAATTGAGTTGAGGTTTTTAGTATTTCATATCAACGATTAGCTAGCTAGACAAACCTAGTTCAAATGACTAAATGTAGTGTTAATGCAGTTGGTGATATGAAACCAATCACACATTTTCAATAGAATGCGACCACATTACGTTCGCGCAGGCAATGTGATTGAACTGACCGAAAGAGCGAACCGTTGTTGCTATAGTGTCAATAAAGCAAACAAGCTAGCCTAACACCTAGCCGAATTGTTCTGTAGGTATATTGTATTGTACGTTGAACATTAAATCGTACAAAGTACATTTGAGCTAAACTGGGTACTGTATATTTCATCCAGAAAGTAGAGATATAATTAAGCGCGCTGTGGGTTTACCTATGGCGGAGTTGGGTATTCAGACTCTGTTACTGACACAATGATCGCTAGATGGTGCAAACGCAACCAGTACAGAATGTTAGAGTTTACATAGCTCGGAGTCCAGATCAATCAGCAGAGCATGGGCGTGTCTAGCCCTATTTGGGGGGGGGGCAAAAGAGTCATATTTTAAATCTAAATGTGTTAATTTCTCTTCCTAAAACCCACTAGAGGACACTATTTAAAAGGATATTTTCAAAGATTTATATTGGGGGAACATGCCCCCAGACTCTAGTTTTGCTGGGTCGCAGGAAAAATAATAGGTTTTATCTAGGGGCTTAGCCCCTCAAAGTTGGAACCTAGATTCGCCTCTGCAGCAGAGACTGTTTAAAGAGAGCCTTTGCCACTCCCTATTAAGCCCCATTGTACCGAATTTTGTTGCAGTTCCACCAGAGTTTCACTGTGAGTGATCGCGGTTGAGTGCAGAATGAATGGGAGTCTATGGAGCTAAACGGCTACATTTGTCTCTTTCACCTGAGTGTCGTTGAGAAATTTCAGATTTTATTGTAGTTTTTATAAATTCAACGTGGATTATAGGTCGAAAGTTGAATGAACGAGCACTTATGTCCTTTCTATTTCTTAAAGGGTGAGTCGTTGTTGGCCATAACACGCTAGCATTCTGGTAATGAATGCTGATTGGTTAGTGAAGGACTGACTACGACTAGAGATCCCGCTTGATGGCATCTGACGTAAAATCAGAATGTCAGAGCATTAGCAACAACGTGAAAATGCCCCGTCCCCCGTGGTCACCAACTAGTAATGGAAACTATAGCAATAACAATATACTGTAACAGGTTTACTTTATTTGTAAAATCTAAATGGGGAATTGTTCATATATAGAAGCTTTAATTGGAATTTAAAAGTTACATGTGATACGCACAAACAAACACATACCCCAGCGTTCTAGAACGCTCTAGAAAGCTCTTAGAACCCTCTTAAGAAGCTCTTAACGCGAAGAGCTTCTTAACGAATCTGGGAAACCCGGCCAGTAACTGTAGGACAGTGCACATGAGGGATATTTCTAAGGTCCACTGCCATACTGACAAAACATCTAAACATTTTGACCCGCAGTGTTTACACAATGCCAAAGGGACTTTTTATTTTGGTGGCACTGACTATTTGTATGAGAAAAGGTTTACATTTTGACTGATGAATTGTCTGTTTTGGGAGAGAAATGACCTTTTGCAAGTGTGCCATGGTGTTTTGCTGAACCATCTAGGTTAATTTGGCAACTGTATTTAAAGCTTTGAGAATGTCTTTTTTTCGAGAGAAATCCACAGCAATCGAGAAGGAACTTTTCATTTTGGTAGCACTGACTGATTTGTATGAGAAAATGATTTGGTTTTGAAGCATGAGTTAACTGTTTTGGATGAGATCTCACCTTTTTAAGGTGATCTCTGTAGTTGTGCTGAGCCATACAGGCCATTTTGCCAAATGCACTTAGAGCTTTGAGAATGTGATTTCTGTTTCAAGAATTGAGCCAAAGCAATGGAGAAAAACTGTAAGATGGTCTCCTATCTAAACCCTGTTGACATGTTATGTTAAGATGGTCTCCTATCTAAACCCTGTTGATATGTTATGTTAAGATGGTCTCCTATCTAAACCCTGTTGACATGTTATGTTAAGATAGTCTCCTATCTAAACCCTGTTGACATGTTATGTTAAGATGGTCTCCTATCAACACCCTGTTGACATGGTATGTTAAGATGGTCTCCTATCTAAACCCTGTTGACATGTTATGTTAAGATGGTCTCCTATCTAAACCCTGTTGACATGTTATGTTAAGATGGTCTCCTATCTAAACCCTGTTGACATGTTATGATGGTCTCTTATCTGTACCTTTTTTTTCCATTCAGGAATCTGTAGCTTCATGAGTTGCTATGTCTGCTGAGGCTTCAGCTCAGAGGATGGCAACTTCCCCAGTCCCTGTTCCTCTGTCTGCCAGTCAGGGCTCTGCCAGTCAGGGCTCTGCCAGTCAGGGCTCTGCCAGTCAGGGATCTGCCAGTCAGGGCTCTGCCAGTCAGGGATCTGCCAGTCAGGGATCTGCCAGTCAGGGATCTGCCAGTCAGGGCTATGAGGAGAAGGAGAGTGGTGGAGCACTGGCAAGGAGCAAGTATATCAAGTTGAACGTGGGGGGCTCCCTGCATTATACCACGGTACAAACCCTGAGCAAAGAGGAAAGCTTGCTGAGGAGCATGTGTGATGGAGGAACCGATGTCGCTATAGATTCAGAAGGTATGTGACATATCCTGCTACCAGAGCTCACACTTTGGGATTAGAAAAACAGTGCTGATTGTTGACAGTTACAAGAAAGAAACATTTCATATGGTTTTATTCTAGGCTGGATAGTGTTGGATAGGTGTGGGCGCCATTTTGGATTGGTTTTGAACTTCTTACGGGATGGCTCAGTGCCTCTCCCTGACGCACACAGAGAGCTGGAGGAAGTTCTGAAAGAGGCTCAGTACTACAGGGTCCAGGGGCTGGTCCAACACTGCCTCGCTACCATGCAGGTACTTTTTCGCTTCATCTGTTTAGTGTTGCAGTGGAATTGGGTGTTCTTTATCCATACCCTTATAATAATCAGAATCCATGTATTGAATAAAATGCTGTATGTAACAATTCCTCAATCTACTTCTAAAGATTTGTCTGTGTTTTTTGTCATATCAGTCCTATTTGTTTTTTCATTGATATATTGATGGAGAATGTAATGGTTCTGGTGTCCCTCAGATGCGAAATGACATTTATGAGGGGGTGTGCCGCATTCCTATGATAACCTCAGCCAAAGAAGAACAAAGGATGATTACCACCTGTAGGAAGGTGAGAGAAACAAATGGGAATATCGAATGCCAAAGGAGAGCTTCAAGAGAAAAAGTTTTAGGGCGATACAGGGTGTTAGGACAACAATAGATCTTACATGTGCAAATGAAGTATTATCCAGTAGTGAATTATATTTGAGCAGTAAATATAAATGAATTCATATTTTGTTTTCCTGTCTTCTGCAGCCTGTAGTTAAGCTTCAAAACAACAGAGGAAACAACAAGTACTCGTATACCAGGTAATGTTACCCTTCAAACGGTTCTCAGAAGAAGACATAACCTCACCTAAATAGAAAGCACAGAAGTGTTAACTTCATACAAGTAGTAGTGATAATAATACATGTTTGTGGTGAGTTATGTTTTGTGAAAAGCCTCAAAAGAAAGGAAGTTCAAATGACATCCAGAACCTATTTAACCAATGCAATGCAAAAAAAAGAGGTGTTTCATGACTGTGGTGGCTATCAAAAACTTTAATTAATCATACGTAACCACCGTGCCAGCAGCAGTGTGTGGTTGAAAGCTATATCGCTCTCTATCAACAACTCAAAACCAACTAATTGTTTCCTCAAACAAATTCTCACTCAGGGCTCTATAAGCCCCCTCCTGCTGGGCAGAGCTACAGATACCTATTAATCATACCAAAGAAGGTAGTTTCCCCAAGGTCTGGGCCAGGACCAAAGAGCTAAAGAAAAAGGCTCCAACAATTACATTTAAAAAACAGAACGCTGAGCATCTTTAAGGTTAGGTCATTTAAATTTGTTATTTCAAAGCTTTTCACAAACCATAAAACAGAGATTATCTTTTCTAGGTTTATTCAATGCAGGCTTTTTCTTCTAGATATCTTTCAATATATGAGTTCCCAAAAACAAAACAGTTCATTGGGTAGAATCACGGAACTCCTCTTGGGTGAAGAAATTGTGATTCCCCCTGGGATGTTAAGTCATCTTTAATTATATGAAATAAAAAATTTGACAAAAATACACAGAGGAACTTCAATTGAGTAATCAATAATATACCCATATTGAATCAAGTTACTGTACTGAATTATGAAATTATCTGGAGTCGTGCGCAAGCTAGCCAGATGTTGTAAAATATTTTAATAGTTGTCTAGCCAAAGTATTTCCCTAAGCCTCAGAATCAGCTTTATTCAACAAGTTACAAAATCAAGGAATGTACTGTGGCAGGAAGGGGCATATGATAAACATATAAGAATCTTAAATATTAAAAAGTAGAAAATGTACAACGGTCTAAATAATTCTAAACACTACTATACAATGTAAAATATGAAATAAGTGCAATATGACTGGTGATTTTGTGCAATAAAGTGTGTATATTAGGCTTTGCGATTGGTTGATATGTTGGAGAAATTTGCAGTAGTGTTCAGATTTTGAATGGAGGTGTCAACCAAATCGTTTTCATCCTAGGAGATACTGTAATAATAATCTAGTAATATTTAAAAAGCATTATCCAGTCACTTTTAATAATAAAGGCCAGAGTATTCACAGTTAACTTTAACAGTAAATTATACAAAAAACTGCTTTGACAGTACTGCATCATTTGTCATTGGTTTTCTTGGTGTCAGATAAATGTATAATTATGAGTAATGATTGGTTTGAGGCGTATATTACTGACGCCTTTCACACGATTTTCATGTAATTATTGAACATGTTGGCACACATTAGTTATTATTAATTGTTATGGACTGACAAACCCATTTTTTCCTTTTCATTAGTAACTCTGATGACAACCTACTCAAGAACATTGAGCTGTTTGATAAACTGGGTCTACGCTTCAACGGCCGTGTTCTGTTTGTCAAAGATGTGCTTGGTGATGAGATCTGTTGTTGGTCCTTTTATGGCGAAGGCCGCAAGATTGCTGAGGTCTGCTGTACCTCCATTGTCTATGCAACTGAGAAGAAACAGACCAAAGTGAGTGCCTCGAAAGAAGTTAGAGTACCGTGATGATGTATAATCTGGCGATGGTGTGGCATACAGTTTTTGCTAAGTAAACATATGCACATGGGCAACATGGCATGCCAATAATGCTAGCACACATGAGATCAAATCAAATTATATGTTTATAGCCCTTTATACCTGCCATGTCACAGAGGGCTTCCCATGGCAATTGAACTGCACCTAAACCAACATAACCCCTCAAAGAAGACAAGGAAAAACTCCCAGGAAAGAAATTCTAACCTCAGATAGACATCTGGTTATAAAGAAGTGCAGACAATAGGCTGAAGACAATTGGAAAAGGATGAGTAGTCAAACATGGATATCCTTATGTTTAACCTGCTACTGATATCCAGGCAAAGGCTAATTTGTTGTTCAGAAAGTGTCCTAAATTAGGTAATCTTAGATTTAGAAAAAATATATTTTGTGTGTATTATTGAGGGTGAAGAAAATCTGTATTGACATAAAGTGAATAATATTTACCCCAAATTAACAGAATTGTAACTCCCAGGGCCATACTGTCTTGTGCCTCATGAGTCATTTATGCAGTCTGTAAACCTCTATGTAGTCTGAAAAAAATAGGGCGCTATGTCAATGAAAATGGTCATAGTAACATTATTCTTGTCCATGTCATCATTTAATCTGAGTTGATAACTACTTTCAATGACTAGTTAATGTAGCTGATGTGAATTGGTTAAAGTCACTCAAGTATAAGTACAGAATCGGGATGAATGAGACGTCGGAGACCAGCTGTGTGAAGGGTTAGGGTTAGCCCTAACCCTTCATCACTGGGTTAGGGTTCCCTTAATCATTGCTGTCTCAAACATCTCTGGCGAGTGTCCAGCTTTGAATCTGGATTTGTGAGGGTTTAGCAATTTGCTCCTGGTTAGAAAGGAAGGTGGCTTTTTTGTTGTTAAATATATGTATAATATTCTTGTAATTAAAAAAATCTTTCCAATGCTGATCATACTTTTTCATACCTGATAGGTGGAGTTTCCAGAAGCACGTATTTTTGAAGAAACTCTCAATATTCTTATCTATGAGAATGGACGCTCTGGTCCTGGTGGAGTGGGTCTTTTGGAGTCTGGTGGCTCGGGTTCCTCTCCCAGGGCTGGCCAGCTGGAGGAAGACGGGGCCGGCGTGGCAGGAGGGGACAAGGGGGCCGGCATGGCAGGAGGGGACAGAAGGGTGAGACGGATCCACGTGAGGAGGCACATTATGCATGATGAGAGGGGCCATGGTCAACAGACTGTCTACAAAGACTGAAAGAGAAGTCTTTATTCCTGGGGAAATGGAGAAGGATATTAAAAGACGGACGAAGATGCACTACTAGGAGGTAACATTTGGAATCACTGCACATATGATAAGTTTGATTATTTATAGACTGGAAAACACCTAACTTGAAGTTCTCTTGATTTCAAACTTTGGATAGGAGCCTTGGATGTTGGCACAATGCGCTAATAATGATGCCCAAGTACCGTCAGCTGGTTTAATATTCCCTGCTTAATGAATGAATAATGATATGTCATACCAAAATAACATGTACTCACATCATTTCAACAGTTATTGTTAGTGTCATGAACACAAAATAGAGGGGTTCACAGTCATAATTTGGTACTTAAACATTGCACAAGTAGTAATTGGGGAGTCTTGGGGATTTCTGGGGAAGGATATGTAAATAGAAACTACACCCACTATTTGCTTTCATATTTTTTTTAATTATATTTGTCATCATTAAGTTATAAAAATATGGTTAATTTATTATATTTATTATTTTGAATGTATTATCTAAGATCACCTTGTAGGGATTTTGTAGTAGAGGTTTTAGGCAGCTAATTTACAGTTGAATTACAATTTAAAAAAAATTCAGGGTTCCCCATGTAATTTCTGAAATATAATGGAATTTTTGTTCATTTGCATTTTGAATTCCAGTTCTGAAAGTACCATACCAATGCCATAGAATGGGGATTTTTTTTTTTTTTTTTTTTTTTAAACAGATGTGCAAGCCATAATTTCTCAACATTGTAATTCGTTTGTCCAATGTTAAACTTAAGTCTTGTTAAATGTCATTGTCTTCATTCATTTGTCACTGTATATAGTTTTATATTTAGATCCTTGAAATAAGTGATTTTTCTTTAACTGTGACAAGTTCCCACATTAAATGTGAGTGGCTAACATCTAAAGTGGTATGGATGGAATATTTTTTAATTTTTTATATTACAATATTTGCGCATCCAAATTATGTCTGTTAAACTAAACTGATCTAGCACTTCTTGGGGTACAAGTTTCTTTATTCGGGAAGCATTCACTGTGAGCAGTTACAAAAGTAAACATTATTAAATGACATGATGATGTAAACAATACATTCTTCCACAGATTTCAAATGTGAATTGCAAAGGTATCACACAATTTAAAAAGTATCCTTTTTCAACCGTACAGCCTAATTCAATATATCTCACTAATTTATTAAAAATAAAAGATGTAATCTAATTTGCATAGGTAACCCCTCTTCTAATTGTAAGTGCCAATGAGAATTAATATGTGGATCTAATTCTAAGGTTAATGGCACTGGTATAGTATGGAATGCTTAGTTGATAAATGACAGCAAGTCATCAAGTGTCTGGGTGCAAACCACTGGGTGCACTGTCTATTTGCTTGGTATACTTATAAGAACATACAAAACACATACCATTGAATATGGTAAAGCTAATTACAATAAATGTATTTAAACTATTTTTGAGACAGGTTCAATGGTTGGTTCTAAGAAGTCAACATGTAAAACATGTAAAAGTTGCAGCTGTGTTACTGTATTGTATAGGACAGGCTACTTGTCTACCGACCAACATCCCGACGGTAGTCAGGCAGTACATTCATGTGTTTTGGGAGAGTGACTTTGAAGGGAGGTTTGTGGGACATTTTGGTTTGAATCCTTTTTGAACTCAAGCCAAAACTGCTTGGTTCTTACCTGCTCTGCCTTAAGGAATAAGACAGTCTTGGAACTCGGAGCAAGCAAAGTAGCTGAACTTTGTTTGATACTGTTATTCATATGTTCGAAGAAGCGTGAACAAGTACACATTCATCAACCAGTTCAAAAATGTTTTATTGTAGTTATGAAACAGATATAAAACCATGTATCCCAAATCATAACACATCATTACAAAGGCACCGATATATGACAATAGCCATGTTCTGGACCTTTCCTTCTTGGGAAGTGTGAATGGATCTTCGCAAATGCTTTGAGAATATATTTTTGGCCAGGTAACCTTTCAGATAACCTTTCAAATATTTTCCTTGTCAATTGTTCCCCATTATTAACTATGATCTATTAAGAAAGATTTAAGTTGAGTAAAATCATAAAAGGAGATAATTGTTACTTACCAACTTTAACATATAACTAAGATGATTTACTTAGTTGTTGTGGATGAGAATCATCTTCACAGAAACATTTATAAGAAAGCAGCTGTATTTCTGAACCAAAAATACAAAAGATTAAGACAATTAGTAGGGTAAATACAGTATTAGGGTACAATTGCCAAATAATTCTGAGAATAGTATTAGTAAAAAGTGTTTAATATACAATATAACAAAAACAAAAAGTTATGGTAATCCGCAAAAAGAGGTGAAGAGGAGGTGATTTGATTATAACGCTCATCCTGCTTTTATAGTTAGGGTTTAGATTTATTTACTATTTCCATTTTACAACTGGTAGGTAATACTATGGTCACAGCAGTCCCAGTCTAGAAGTTCTCTTCCATGAAACCACAGCTGGATCTCTCTCTGAGCCCCCTCCACTGAATCACTGGCATGGACAATATTTCTAGAGAAACAAAACAATTAGGGTTTAGTTGGTATTTCCATTTAAGATCGCCATGTGCCATTGTGAATGTAGCTCTACAGCCATTAAAAACCGAATTCACAATTCCTTTGGCACATAATATAAAACAAAGCAGGATTTGGGGGTTAGCGAGGTAACTTCAGATTTAACCCTGGGTTTTAAGTGTCATGGCAATGGTTCACTTTTTACCGGGACACCTATATCACCAGTCACTTGTGCTGCACACCTAACCTGCTTGAGAGCATTTTTTAGGTCTCGAAAAGATGACATGTCCGGGTAAAAGAGGACATCTGGTCACCCTATTTTAATGAACTTGTATATTCTTTCTTTAGGAAGACCATTTCGGCTTATTGTGCTCACACCTTCCTACAATCTCATTAAACCCATGTTAAGCATCCTTCTACCCCAAGAGCAAACCCAAACAATAAGGGATGTCACAGATGCAAATGTTATTGAAGGATAAAGAAAATACCAATACAAATATTGACTATACCAAAATCACCTGCTTATATGAATGCTGAAGTCTCCTCTAATGGTGCCTGCTTGGGCCTCAGCTGGGTTGGTGTGGCCTACCATGATCCGAGATGCCTGGACAACATTGTGTCCCTCCCACACCTACACAGCAAACAATATGATCATTCAAAAATATCTATGAAAATCTGACATCCAATAAAATTAAGTAGGGAGATTTGTAATGATTAGTAAACTAGATTATCTTACTGAAACAGGGATATGATTTTAATAGGGTTGTAACGGTACACAGAAGTCGCGGTTCAGAACGTACTGCAATATTGGGGTCACAGTTCAATACCAGTTTGGTACAAAAGGAAAATGCAACAAATCCCAAATGCTAAGTTTCTTTTCACAAGACTTCAAGGCCAGATCCTAAACTTTAAGTCAATCTGCTCAAAAAGTGTTGTCAACAAAACAGTAGGACTGGGCGATATATATAACAAATGTATATCTCAATATTGTCAACATTTTTACAATATTCTACATATATATCTTGTTATGTGTGCATTTTCATTTCAATGATAAAAAAACATGATTTTCTTTTGCCCCCAATAGAAAACAACAAAAACTATTTAGATAGAATAGCTATAGTTACAAAGTAAAAAATGTGTAGTGCAAATTTAAACAGTTGCCACATAACATGGTACTTGTAACGTGACAAAATGGACCTCACATGGAACAATTCATGCAGAGGTCCTTATGTGACAGGACAAAAAGAGAGCAGAAGAGTGCCTGTGCGCGTGCAAGGTGTGTGTGTCTGTGTGTGTGTGTGTGTGAACACAGAGGAGCCAGACAGTGATCTTAACACACAAGCCACATATTTATTGCGATATTATCGCTAATATTCGATATATCGCGCAGCCCTACAAGACCGTGAAAACAGTTCATATTTTCCATTTGGGACTTTTGAGCCCCTTGTTTTACATTTTGAGCCATTTCCTCTATCTAGTTAGCTTGGGTTAGGGTTAACCCTAACCCATTTCCTCTATCTAGTTAGCTTGCCGTGAGCATTTCTCAAGCTCCCAGCACTAAAATATGGACAGATGAGGACAAATTGTGTCGTGTCGATAATCTTATCGACCTCATAACCTTTACCCCAACCATCAATAAAGTAGAAACACATGGGACTGACTCAGCACCAAACCGTGACAGTTCGGTACATGTACTGTTACAACCTTAGTTAACAGAACAATACTGTCATGTACCTTATTGCAAGGCCGTAATCATAATGCATATTGGGGGACACACATCCCCCCCCAATATTCAAATCTGGTCAAAATGTCCCCCCCAATATATTGATATAAAAATATAAATGTGCTACGCTACGACAGGCAACCACGCACGCTGTCCGAAATTATAAAAAATAAAAAAAAACGTCCCCCCCAATGTTGATTCCATGGCTACGGCCTTGCCTTATTGGATATGTCTATGTTATTGAAGTCTATAAATTACAAGTGAAGGACTTATTTCCCATAATATTCTAGCAACAAATGGAATTTTCGGAATTTTGGCTCAGGCTGATAATGTTATACTTATGTTGTATGGTGTAGCCTATAGTACATGGCTGAAAGTAAATGGTCAGACCAAGTTATCCAATAGAATATATATAAATGTTCAAACTTTCTCAACAAAAATAACATGGACAGAAATGTTAATTTAGCCAATTGGAAGATTTTAAAAAGTTGTGCCATAAAGATTAAGGGTGGAGTTAAAATTCGATGTGAATGAAATTCTCTCACCATGACAACCACAGGCCCAGAGGTCATGTACTGCAGCAGACCAGGGAAGAAAGGTTTCCTTTTCAACTCCTTATAGTGCTGAGAGAGCAAATCGTTTGGGACCTGCACAAAGTGGCATTTCATAATGCATTCATTCAGTGTAGCGACTGATTGACTAAAAGGGTTGGATTACATGTGCTATATATTAAAGACAAGGTGTACATATATTGTACCTCAAATTCGTCAGGCATTCTCTTACCTGCAACATCTTTAAGCCCACTAGTTTGAAGCCCCGTTGTTCAAAGCGATGCATGATATGTCCCACCAGACGGCGTTGCACCCCGTCTGGTTTCACTGCAATGAGGGTCCTCTCTGTCACTCCTGGGATCCCTGCAAGGACGATTGTTTTGCATCATCTACTGGCCTTTCACATGCACCATTATTTAATTTTTTATCTAATGTGAAGTAATATTTCCTAATGATCTAGCCTAAATCTAATGTGGTCCTAAATCTTCATTTCTACATGAATAATCCTAACCCTATGTGAGTCAACATTTTCAAGAACGAGTTGGGAAAGTATAGCTGGGGCAGTAGGGATGTAGACCAGGCCAGGCCCTCCCCCTTTTTTGGCATCTTCCAATTAGTTAAATTAATGTTTCTGTCAATGTTATTTTTGTTGAGAAAGGTTGAACATTTATATGTATTCTATTGGATAACTTTGTTCAGGGGAGACAGATAGTCCCAACAAAGGACGGGGTGACAAGGGGGTTAGGGTTAGTCCAAGCTGCTGTAGAAGCTGTTCATTCTCATCCTGATCTTCCACCCATCTGTAGTCTCTCATCTCTAACTGCCCTCCTGTACAGTCTGCCATCTCTAACTGCCCCTGGACAGAGTCTAACTATTCCTTGCTGTTTTCAAGTCTGGACTTCATTAGTGGACCCTAACTCATTGAATACAGCTTAAGAACTTTGTGACAATATATATTTTGAATATTTGTGTTATGCTATGATGATCTTGATGTTATTGCCAACAAAACAGATTGGGAAACCAAAACTTGTTTTTGTAAAAACTGATGAATAACGTATAGAATGTTATCTTTACAGAATCGTTTGCAAAATAGTAAATTCAATATAAATGAGCAATTTCAGAAGCACGTGAAGGCTCATGCGCTCAACGCAAAACGTTGTCATGCGCTCCCAATGGTCCCATGGTGATACCCATATTAGTTTTAAAACGTGCTCACTGTAGACCATTATATTTTCAGGGAATTGTATATTACTGTTACAAAGCGAATATTAAAATACCACAACAAGTATTTCCGTAGCCTATGCGTCGCACCTCTGGAATTTTAACAAACCAAACAGACGGACATTAATGGTAAACGTGATTGAAAATGCTTTTAATCCTGAATGGTGGAGGATCCACATTCCCTAATTTGACTTATCCAAATATGTTAACCAATTAACATTTAATAATCACAACTAGGAATGGTTTCACAAAGTAGGCTATGAAACATTACCTGATGGCCGTTACTTTTCTCGCAAACAGTTTATTTACATTACCTGATAAAGTGTTGTGTCCAGCAACGCTCCTTTGTCTTAACAGCGTAAAGGTGTTTTCCGGTGCAAAACCATATTTTGACGGATTTGCTACAGTACATGACAGTTTACCATTTAGAAAAATATTCTTCAAAGCACCCCGAAAAAAAAGAACCATGATTCAAAGCGTATGGAAACACTCAAAAACTTCAATGGTTTACGAGTCACGTCCCCCACGAGTCACTTCATGTTTAACCCCAAACATGCCAGCAGGTGTAGATAATCAAGACCACTTGAGAATAGTTTATTCGTAAAAAAACTGAAAGGTTAGTTACCTTACATTCATTATGCGTGTTTATTTTATTGTAATTAATGTCAAATGGTGCTATAGTATTTTAAGAAACTGCACTACAAAAATAAACACTGGTAGAGGATGAGTGAGGAAATGTTCACTTTTATATTGCAACTGGGGTTAGGGTATCAACATGCATATGTAGAATAACACACTGAAGACAGAAAGTCCACCCCATTGAAAAGTCAACACACTCTGTAAACTAACAAGAGGATCTTGTACCTGATAAAAAAGGTCAAAGCCCGAGAACAAAATAACCTAACCTGAAATAATGTCCTTGAGCACTCTCTTGTAGGTCAAAAAGCAACTATAAAAACTCCACTAACAAAAACACAAACAGTAAAATCAAATGGCAGCTGATCAGGTCTTTTTTTTTTTTTTTTCATCAAATCTAGTCTAAAGAACAGTTAATGGTTGAATAGATTCAATTAGATTCAGATTGAGATCAACCAACAAATACTTTCACCTCTTTTGACCAAATGTGCAAATTTAGAAATGACTAACTTATCTTATTTTACTAGTTTTGTGAAAGTTTGATTGTCGGAAGGATTTGAAAAAGAACCATTGTGTTTTTTAATGAATAAAGTGTTCACTGAAATAAATGACAATATCATTCTTACCATTTTATACAAAACAAGCACTTTATTAATCAAGCATGGTTTTTCCTGTTTCAGAATGGAATGATATGAAAGTTTTAAGTTTAAAATGTGTGTCTCCTTTGGAGATGAAAAACAGAATGCAAGTTCAATAAAGCAGACATTTTTTAAACTCACAATTGAGTTAGAAAGTGCTGAGTTCCAGCCTGGCCTTGTTCCAGAGACTGGGACAGTCCTGGCTCAGTTTTCTCAAGGTTTGGGTTTAGACCAGGCCAGCCATCTTATGTCATCTCATTATTTGGCCTTGTCATCATTGGCAACAGACAAGTAAAAGAGGGCACTGCTAAAAACAAATCAAAAATGTTCAACCCTCCTACAGTAGAAATGGAGCAGAAGCTTATCCAAGTGGCATTCAACAAGACCATGAAGACTGGCACTCATATTTTCCCAAAAGTTGACAAAAGTGTTCCAGGGAGCTGAAGTATTGGCAGTGGGAGTGGGCCTCATGTGACAGTGTGCTATAGCTTGACGGTACCTGTAGGCAGGCTGCTATTACATAATCTATAATAGCGCAAGTCGTTAATCAGTCTGTGCACACTCTGAGTGAAGGAGGGTAAGTCCTAGAGAAAAAATGCAGAGAGAGATATCAAAATCAAACCCTGCAGACAAAAAACTAATAATTCAATATTCATACCCACATTTCATTGGTCGTTTCCAAGGCTTTCATTCTGTATAGAGTGATTATTTCTTTCAATATGACTCCAACTTACATTCTTATTAAACACCTTATGGAAAACTGTTCAGTAAAGTCTAACCCCTCTTCATGCAGTAGGTATAACCTATCTTCCTGTAGCAGGTCTAACCTCTTCATGTAGTAGGTTTAACCTCTTCTTACCTTCTCAAGTTTAAAATTGCGTCCAAGCACAGCTCGTTGGTTTGCATCCACTCCCTGGCATCCATTCAGAAACTCTGGCATGAAGACGGAGTAGAAAACCTCAAAGTCCACAGAGGCCATGTTGTAGACGGCCAGAGCCACCTCCTCCTGCAGCAGGTCGTGGCTTCTGTGGAGAAGGACTTGCAGAAGAACGTTGATGAAGTGGAACAGCATGGAGGTCCGGAAAAGCTTCTGGGAAGAAAAAAGTGTGTCAGTCAAAGGTGTTTTGAGATTTGTCAAAGCAATTTGTCTTGCAGACATTGTTATCAGTTTGCATGTTGTAACAAGTATGTTGAGTCTATGTAATGAGTAGAGTGTAAATGAATGGCACCCAACTCACTCTATGGTACAGTTTGTGCTTGCTGTTGAGTGATTCCAGATGGGAGAGATTCTGTTTGAAGATGTGGATGTCAGGTTGCAGGAATGACTGTCCAAAAGCCTTAAGACACATCATACTCAAATCAGGAAACTTAAAGCACAATTAAGAAAAATATACTTTAGGCTGCTATAACATTTTGCCCCACTCTGCTGTTTTTCCTCCCCCGAAAATGTATATATTCTTATAGATATTTGGTTTGCATCACCATTGTAGCATTATGTAACATGAAAACGATATGGATAAGTGTTCATTTATGTAAAAAAAAACAACACAAAACAATATTCATAATTATAATGATATGCTGATCAAACAGCAGTAAGGAGGCACAAGAGTTTGTAATTTACAATGTTATTGAACAGAGAAAAAAATATGATAAGAAATTAACATGTCCACTCAAATACAAATCAATACGCAAGCACACACCTGCATAGCAGCAATGAACTGGGCTTGATTCTCCATGGCTTCCTCTGCCACTCCTCTCTGAACACTTGCCAGGACCGAGGTTTTGAAGAAGTACCTCCAGTTCTGGTGAAGAACCTGGTAAAGCAGCTCGAACATCTCTGCCTTCACATCCGGGGAGGAGCGCTGAATAATGAGTATAGAGGGCACAGTCAGTCTGTGTGCATGTGCATGCAGTATGAAGATCCAACTATGAGCATGGGAGTGACATTATTTAAAAAGGAAGGTATTCCTGCTTGGATTACCTGAACACATTTCCCACATGTGTAGCACTTAAGTGTTATTATTTTTGCTAACCCTAACTCTACTTGTGCTAACCCTAACCCTGTGTTGAGGGTTTTGTTACTGTGGGCTTTCCTCTAACCTCTGCTACGATGGGATAGACCTGGTCCATGCACAGTGAGAGGATGTTTGGAAGGAATGGTTTGAAGGCCTGTCCAGGCTCCTGCACCACCACCTGGAGGATCTTCAGAAACTTCTCCACCACTCTGCATCCAGCACTACCTTCCTGCAATATACTGGCAGCCAGCTGCTCTCTGCAACACACAGACATAGCTACAGTGTAGAGCTTGCTACTAGGACAGCTTCCTGGTAGGATCACTGAAGCATGAACACATTTGATACTATTCCCACTGAAACAGCTACACACAGCAACGACACATTCCAAAGAACATTTTCTAACATGGCAACATTTTAGACAATAAAGCTATTTGAATCTTGAATCTTTTGTATAATAAAAATCTAAATTGTTATAAGGAACAGATAATGTAACCGAATAGGTACATTTCCATACGATAATCTGAATCCTTAGGTGATAAATAAATTACGAGTTGGGGAATGTTTTTCAGCACCTTGTCCAGAGAATGTATTGAAATGGAATTGTAACAAATTAAACCATGGCATCTTCCCTAAATGCAAAACAGCGTAATCAATTTTTACATAAACCCTAAAAACACGGGGGCATCATTTAGGAATATAGGTGTAACAACCATTCTGCACTTTAAAGACCAATTATACAAAGGCTACTCGGCAATTAGGGGTGTAACGGTACATGTATTGGTAGCGCAAATTCACAGTATGGACGTCACAGTTTGGTGCATGCAGTCAGACGAAGAATACATCTTCAGTCAGTCACAGACATTTATATTTAATTGAAACGGAGGAGGTCGATCAGATGAAATGAGCGAATACGCTCCTCATCTGTCCGTATTTTAGTGCTGCGAGATTCTAAAATGTTCAAGGCAAGCTAGCTAGATAGAGCGAAAACAGGAAAAGGAGGAAGACCTAATATTCTAAGCTTGTTAGCTATCTGATCCAGTACATGTTTTACAGTGATATATATATTTTCTATTTTCCCACTGCACAAAGGGCATGAAAACAGCCCAGTTCTGAAACGTAGCGCTGTTCTATGGGACCACCTGGACAACGACGTTTTTCGTGCGTTGTCAAGAGATTGAATGTAAGCACGTTTATTCATTAACATGTAGATCAAATTCACTGCAACTCTACTGAAACCACACACTTTATATTGTCTTACTGCTAGTTAGCCAGAATTTCATCCAAAAAGAAATGCCTTGAAACAGGTGGATTCAATCAAACCATGACCCCAAAACCGCTGTAAATACCGTGACTTCTGTGTAGCGTTACACCCATATTGGTAATACATCTCAATGAAAAGTACAATTTGCATATGTAGTCCACCTTGTGAACATGCTGAGGAAAGTATGGATGACTTGTCCTGTGAAAGGAACCCCCATCTGCACACGCAGTCCTTGAAACAGTGTCAGGAAGAAGCTCAACATCGCATCTGTCACATCTAGGCACAAAAGAAGAACACAGTGAGCATTACCTTTTGAGTAGAACTAAATGTGGCAATATACTCACAAAAACCATTCTTCATTGCAAGGATGTGAACATTTAGCAAATCCTTAACATTGAATTAGTACATACTCCTAATACACTTTTGGATTACTTTGTAAGTAAGCATTCTGAAATAACAGAAACTGCACCCTGGGTTATCTTAATGCCTCCCATACCAAGTGTAAGCACAACGTCAAAACACTTTTTCTTGGGTTTGATCATTTTTATTTTCTATGTACAGCAGTGTATTGTAAGAAATAAGATCCCACGGCAGTTGTTTCTATTATGCTCATTCATAAATTTGTAATTAAGTGTGATTATGTTCCCCTTCTTACCTGGGTGCTCAATGATCACAGGAAACAGAGCCAGGGAAACTTGCACAGATTCCTGGAGAGACTGATAGCAGATCTGACGAGATTTGGTTGATTCGCCTGAAATGCTGTTCACAATGTCCCTCAACACAGGCAGGGTCTGGTGTAGTACTGCTTTCACTGTAAATAGATTTTGACATTTTGAGGATAGAAAGAAAAGAAGGAAGGAAGGTAAGTTGGCAGATTAAAAGGTAGAACAAAATAAAGGAAGGAAAGACTGACTGTCATCCAGGCCGAGTCGTGGTGGCAGGTTGGCAGTGCCCCTCAGCAAGCGGTAGTGGCGTGTCAGGGCAGCTAACATGTTGGCATGGCTACTGGACCGTGTGTGCCACTGCTGGTCACTCTCTGGAAGGTTAGGCCAAGGAAGAAGCAGCATGTTGGACAGGGCCCTACACACCAACATGTGAGCCTGTGTAGGAAACACACACATAGTTTACCATCATGTATTCCGGTAATTTTTGAATAACAAGTTTAAGACAATGCCCTAATTAGTATCAGTTCACCAGCTGCAGTGACAAACCTTTCCAGAACCTCAAAGCTTTGTGTGTGCCCAATTTAAATTTTTTACTTGAAAAAAGCGTACCTGTCAGTATTTTCCAAGATACTGGACAGGCACTCAGACCTGCACCAAGCCCTATGTTACTTCTTTGTGCACAAAACTGTCCTTTTCTACATGCTGTAGCAGTGTCATAACAGACCGCACCCACAATTGTTTACAATGTTGCCCTTGAACTATGATGGTGTTTTTGTTGATCTGTACTATGTGAGATTTGTTGTTGATGTTATTGTTGCACTACTGTTGAGATGTGGTTACTTTACACTGTGCCTGGTAGCTGAGATGTGGTCACTTTACACTGAGCCTGGTAGCTGAGATGTTACTTTAGACTGTTCTGGTAGCTGAGATGTTACTTTACACTGTGCCTGGTAGCTGAGATGTTACTTTACACTGTGCCTGGTAGCTGAGATCTTACTTTACACTGAGCCTGGTAGCTGAGATGTTACTTTAGACTGTTCTGGTAGCTGAGATGTTACTTTACACTGTGCTTGGTAGCTGAGATGTTACTTTACACTGTGCTTGGTAGCTGAGATGTTACTTTACACTGTGCCTGGTAGACTTGACACTGTGTCTGGTAGCTGATATGTTACTTTACACAGTGTCTGGTAGCTAAGATGTGGTCACATTACACTGTGTCTGGTAGCTGGTAACACACAGACCGCTTCTTGCCTTTAACAACTGAAATACTGTTGCCAGAACCATGCACTTCTGATATTGTGATATTGCTCTGTACTTTCAATATGCCCTACTTCTACAGTGCCTTATCCGCTAAATTATTCAAATGCAGTTGTAAATGAATCTCAGTCCCTGACCTCTGGGTGCAGCCTGTGTGTCTGGCTCTCTGTGATGAGGCTGAAGATGTTCTGGACAGCTGGCAATGTTGCCAAGAACACAGGCCGCACAGTGGTGGCCATGGAAACCAGGAGGTGGCAGGCCGACAGCAGTAACTTTTCAGGTACCTGTGACAGAAGGGGCAAAAAATATTTTAGACAACAATTATAATAATTTAAACACAAATACTTTATTATTCAAATATGATTTGACTGGTAGGTTAGGGTTAGGGTTCTCCCTGTGGTTCAGGACTGGTAGGTCCTGTCTACTGGAGCAGATCACCCCATCACTACAAGAAGCCACAGAAATGTGTGCTGGGGCCTTCTCTAGATCAACTGGCCAGGTGATTCAGTCACATGACTTCTCCTACCATGATTACTTTGATGATACACAACTGCTTCTCCTTTGCTCACTCAGCCTCCCAGGAATGTCTGGCAGGCCTGTCTTCAGACATGTCCTCCCACCCACGTAAACAGATTGGCCTCAGATTGGCCTCAGATTGGCCTCAGATTGGCCTCAGATTGGCCTCAGATTGGCCTCAGATTGGCCTCACCCCCCCCCCCCCCCTGGATCCTGAAGTCTACAATCACACTGCTCTGATCTGTCTAGGATCTGTGTGTTGTTGTCTTACATGGAGAGTTATGCAGTATTGTAGTTGAGATTGTTGCACCGTTCCTTGGCACTAACCACTAAGAACTGTGCACTTCTTGTCCCTAATTATCTGCTGCAGTTACATTTTACACTATTTGTTCATCACACCACTGATCTGTATTTGCGGTTCTTTTAAATTATTTGCTAAACTCTTTGGCAACTTTTGACAGTTTGTAGTTTGCACTTTAAGTTCATAGAAATTAAACACCTCCAAACCCTGTGGAGGAGCACAGAGCAACAAATGTTCCACAGTCCAAATACTTGTGTGGTGTCCATTTATATGAGAGTGCTGGTGATACTACCTTGGCTGTGATGAGTGGACTGCTGGCATTCACAATGGAGGTGATGAGGTTTATGAATCTGCTCTGGTTTTGCCTTTGAACCTCACTGTAGAACTGAGCCAGCCAATGGGAATAGGCCTGCAATGCAGCCAAGGACTGGGCATGGCTAGAACACACATCCATACAAGCATCAAAAGATAAGACGTGGTGAACTGGCAATAAAACATTTTTTTAAAGACTTGAAGATAGAGTTTTGTTTCCCTTCATGACTCATGAGAACAGATATGACAAAAGTATATTACTGTCAATCAATACCATAAAAATATACTTGACATTAAAAAATGAAAAATGAAAGTATAAGAGACCAACAGAAAAATAAAAGAACTCGATGAACAAAAGCCACATAACTGAATTGTTGACACTCACACATCGATTAGGTCTGGCTTGAGCACGGAGGGAACAGCAGTCTCTAGGTCGTACAGGCTGATCTGAGAGCCATAGCATGTTACCTCCGCCAACCTAAGTCAAGAAAAAGTTCTATATGTATTAATGTTATATGCATATACAAATGGCAATGTTGTGTAACATTTTTATGAGGTAAATGTATTGATTATTAGAGTTGATGTCCCAAATGGTGCCAACCAATCTAAATAAGCTGGTACTTCCACATATATAGGCTGCCAATAAGTGAATATTATTTAGTTTTTTTTATATATACAATTCTGGAATTAAACTCTATGAATTTAAGGATTCATCAGGGATTCAACCCTGATGAGTGTTAAAGAATACAAGAGCACTCTCTGACCTCTCCACCACAGCCAGGGCATCACTGAAACGTGCTGCAAACACATCTCCAATAAAATACTCTGCTAGGCGCCCAACTGCCTGGAGAAGGGAACTGAGATCCCTGAGGGAACAGTGAAGCCTGCGACAATCATTCTCCGCTGTGATGTTCAACCTCCGACCTGCAGCGAGACATAAGTTTACTCATGGTGTTGTTGACATCTCTGAACATGGTAGTACAGTCTGACTACGGTCTGAACAACCAAAGTCAGCTAAATTAGAAATAATGTTGTAAAAAACGAACTTGTGCCTGAGGTGATGATGAACTGCTGTAAACCCAGATACACATCCAAATTCTCTTGAAGAACAGGAAACTAGGTGGGAGGAGAGAGACTGGTTAGTTTTCTTATAATAAGTGGGAATTAGGGAAAGAGGGCAGTGGCAATAGTTGCAGATACTACAAAGTAGGAGGGATTGCCATAAAAAAATGTCACTGCTCAAGTACTCATTCCTACTTTCTTCTAATATTAAATCCTGTTTTACAAAAAGTAAGTCCCGTTAACAAAACCTGCTTTACACCGTTGCCTCAGAATACCCTTAAGGCACAATGCGTTTCAACGTAATCCACAAGTCAGTTTGAGCAACAAAAAAATTGAAATTTTCAAATGTTCATAAAATTCCTTCAAAGTTGTGAGGGAATCAAAAAACAGTCTAGTAGGAACACAACACACATTTGTGTTGCAACTTCAACAGAAGTTAGAAAACAGCCTGCTGTCAACTGCACATTATTGTTTGAGACATTTTTGAATTGGTTAATAATATGAATGATCTTATTCTTGACACATTTAGATATTTTATAGTTTCTGCCCTAGCTAGTGCT
The DNA here is from genome assembly GCF_021917145.1 of Hypomesus transpacificus. Classification (NCBI taxonomy): domain Eukaryota; kingdom Metazoa; phylum Chordata; class Actinopteri; order Osmeriformes; family Osmeridae; genus Hypomesus; species Hypomesus transpacificus. Next base: position 566,014 of record NC_061076.1, on the reverse strand, counting down.
TAACTAGAGATATGCTATACCACGGCTAATATAAAAACAACTCTGAGAAAAGGCCTTAAAAACAGCTAATTGATAATATAAGTTCTGACCAGAGATATCTTGGCAGTGTACACGACACGGCATCCTGGACATCCAACTAACATTTCAAAATCCAATAGATAACATTTCCACCGTAGCACAATTTGGTTTTATATATCACACTTTAAAGCAGCATTTTGCTTCTTCATAGTCTTACCTTGATTGGAATTCTGAATGAACGGAAATGCTAAATAAATAGATGCTGCACACTTGCTACTCTAACCAACTAAATTAGTATTGCCTTGTATGAGACAACTGAAATAAGCTCACAGCTGTCAAAAATGGATAAGTTCTTACTAAGTCTGATAGACCAGTGGTTCTCAAGCCTGGTCCTCAAGTAACCCCTGTCCTGCATGTTTTAGATGTTTCCCTGTTCCAACACACCTGATTCAAATGAATTGTCGTTAGCAGGCTTCTGCATAACTAGATAACGACCCATTCATTTGAATCAAGCGTGTTGGAGCAGGGAAACATCTAAAACATTTAGGACGGGGGTCCCTGAGGACCATTGTTAGAACCACTGATCTAAAACATGCAGGATAGTGGGGGTACTGGAGTACCAGGGTTAGAACCACTGATCTAAAACATGCAGGACAGTGGGGGTACTGGAGGACCAGGGTTAGAACCACTGATCTAAAACATGCAGGACAGTGGGGGTACTGGAGGACCAGGGTTAGAACCACTGATCTAAAACATGCAGGACAGTGGGGGTACTGGAGGACCAGGGTTAGAACCACTGATCTAACCCATGCAGGACAGTGGGGGTACTGGAGGACCAGGGTTAGAACCACTGATCTAACCCATGCAGGACAGGGTTGAGAAACACTTTGACTATGCATTACTGGTCCTTGTAAATGTTTTGTCAGTGCACAAACATAATGACTGCACTAAGATTCTTTATTTAGACTTAGTTTGTATTTGAAAATTGTCTTAAATATAGCTTATAAATACTTTAAATTTAAGAAATCTATAGCTATAAAAATTGTAGCCAATTATTTCCTCACAGCTCTATGACAATTATTCAATCAAACAATAACACTTGAATATTGAAAGACTCTTGTCCATCCCTAGTAAGCACAAGAAACATGTTTCAGAGGGTAAAAACTCCTTTCAAGCTTGTGCTTCCAAATCATCAACTCTGAAATGTACTGCCCAAAATAAAAGTTCATACTAAGTCAAATATAGACCATTATTATGGAAACGTATACATAAAACGTATACGTTGCTGACAGAGGAGAACTTCAAGACTGACATCAAAACAACATCCACTTACCAAGGTGGAAAAGGCATGGGAGGGGAGCAGCTCCATCACCTTGGCAACCACCTCAAGACTTTGACGCAGGTACCGCTGCCACTCTGTCTGTTGCTGTGGTTACAGAAACATTTCCTGAATTGAGCACTTTTATCATAGTGTGTGTAGAAGTGTCATTGCCACTTTGTCGTCTCCAGATTCTAAACTTATTTGATTTGTCAGGTGTTTGATTTGTCATTTCTCTTACATCATCATCCAAGATCTCATCATCCAATTCTTCAAACTGGGCCTGGTTGTATCGAAACTGGATACGGTTCAGAACCTCCCTCAATAACAGCACCAAAGCATCCTTATACCTGTCCAGACAGACAGGTGACCAGAATACCAAAGTGATATGACATGGGTATGAATGTAAGAATTTATATGAAGCATATAGAGTTGCATATTGGACATATGCCATTCAAGGGAATTCATATGTATATACCTGTTTAATACACTCTCTCTGTCAGCCAGTCTACTTTTGATTTTAGTGGTCAAGTAATCCAAGAAGATGCTCCATATATCTAAGCAGGCAAAGTAACCTTCATGGGTAGGCTGTAAAACAAAGATATGAAAAATCGGAAATGAGCTTGTTCAATAATTTGTGGTAAAGTCAGCTATTCAGGAATCCAATATATGCTGCATACAGTGCCAACATGTTGCACACTTAAATACATCAATCATATACTGACTGTAGATCAAGTGGTCCCATTTCAAATACAGCACTCTGTTACTTTAGATAAAAGTGTCTGCTAAATGAAAACTTGAAATTTCTCATGAAGGTTAAATACCTTGAAATGGCCTGGAATTTTGACTATAGAGAATTCTTTTCTATTTAGGATAAAATATCAACAATAAACAATATATATATTAATATATATATGTATATATATATTGTTATTCATTTCTACAAGGAAATCAACTAAGTCTTTGAGAACAGCTTGTTTATGATCTCAGAACAAAAACAGAACTACTTTAAAAGATGACATTTTCCCTTGAATTTGATTTGTATTTAGTATTTACTTTTGATCTAAAATTTGCCAGGCACAGTAGCTGAGCTGAGATATGTTTAGCCTTTTTAAAAAAAAAAGATTAAAGAAATGCTGCATGTATTTAAACAGGGTCTTAAAGTGTCATTTGTGGAGACTGATACCTGGTTGAAGGTGTACTTGAACAGCAGGGCAAGGAACTCCACAACAGGAAACTGAGCATTGGATTCAATCCGCCTGAGGTGAACGCTGACAAAAAGGCGCAGAAAATCTGAAAACCTTTCCAAGTAGCTGTGAACAAAGAAAAAGAGTTGAGACTACAAATTAGCAGGAGTTAAAATAAAAACGGTTGAACACCTGACTCCAAACGTCTGAAATTGTTCAGTAGTTCTGAACTGGAGGTAGGCTCTAGGTTTTAGTTACTGCTGTGGGTTCTGCTGGAGGTAATGCAGCAGGAACATTCAAACCACCTGTCCTTTAAAAGCATCACTAGTAGACATAAAATTAAACACAAGTGATGCATGGGAAGCTTCTGCTCCTTCAGCACTGTATCTAGAAAAGAGCCCTTACCCTAAGCAATACAAACAGGTGTACGTATGGGAGAAGGTGTACTTGTGCACGACCATTTATTTGTTTCCCGTTCACATCAATAGATAGCAGCACCCTACATATCAACTTATATCTTGCTTGGAGGGTCTTGACTGCAGCACAAACCATCCTATATTTGTGATACACCACACCTTTTTTAGTTTATTGCTTCATTAAAGCCTGCCAAATATGAAACTGTATTTTGTCCATGACTAACTATGTTTACTGATAATCCATGTGGATTTGCAGTAATACATCTAATAGAACTGTGACAAGGTTTAGCCATGGTAAATCATCAATATACTATGGCCACTCAGACATTATCAGATAGAGGTGAACAACCTGTTGTACAACATAAATGTAGACATGATAAGAATCAATCTTAAATGTTTTAAAATCCACCATGAGGAGATACATTGAGTCTTAGTATTGCTAGCACTGTGGCATTGCAGAAGCATTGAGACAAAAATCTCAAAATATGTCAATGAGAAACAACCTTCTTACCCAAAGGACACAACTTTCTTACCCAAAGGACACAACCAAACCCCCACTGTAGTGTACAAGAACCCCCCACACACACACACACGAAGGCATACCTCTCATCCAGCTCCTGCAGTCTGCTCTTAACGGTGTGAGCGTTGTGTTCACGGGTCAGCCTCTGCAGCAGGAAAAAGGTCTGTTGAAACATTCGGAGTAGGTACTCCTCAAAGTCCAGTGGCACGCAGTTCTTTGACACCAGTTCGTTGACACACGTCATGGCCAGCACCCCGAGCCTGGCCCGCTCAGAGTGGCTGCCTGCAGGGAGCTGTGACAGGCGGCCCCCTTCGCTGGCTGGAGGTGCCAAGGAGCCTGGGTCCAGCAGGCCGTTAGAGGAGGAAGACGAGGAGTAGATGGAGGGGGCAGGCTTGGCCTTTGCCCGTAGGTCACAACCAAAACGTGCAAAGTGGAAAATGGATGCCAACAGGGCTGGAGTGATGCTGGTGGACAGTGGAATCCAGCTAAACAGGTGCGCAAGACACTCCAGGGCTAGGGAACAGAGCTGCTCACTCTCCTGGTCAAGCATGGGGATGGGTTGGCATAGCAGCTTGGAGTACTGGTTACTCTGTAGTAGACTGCACAATACTTCTGCTACAACACAACAAGATGGGGCAGGGGGTGATTAACATGGCCACATCATATTCAAAATACATACCCATGGAACCAAGCACAATTTCTCTTATTTACTTTTGTTTTCAATGTATCAATTAAATGGTGGCATGGCAGTGGTTTTTGAAACAATTATCACATCAAATATACCATGCCAGAAGTAACAAAAGTCAGAGATCGAAAAATGTAGATCCATATACATTCTCCGAAAGCCGACTTGTTGAATAGTGACAGCTTTCAGGAGTCAAATGGTTTCCCATGAAAATCAACTTACTATTTTCTCCCGAGGTGGGAGAGGGAGGGGGGGTGGCAGCTGTAACACTGTGCTTGTCCCACATTGTCTCAAGGATACCTGAAGCACAGAACAACTATTAGTATCGAAATGTTTGATGGGATGTTTATCAGTGGTGGGGCTTCGAAAAGTAGTGGGACAAATGCATGCTCGCTGCACGTGTGCCAGCGGCTCTGGTGCAAGTAAAGTAAGTGCTCAGGTATTAGTATAAAGGCTAAACAGACTTTGAGCATCTCAAGCAATCCTATAGGAATGGGTTGATAGGAAATTAACCAGGAAGTAGTCATATGCAAACTGTCACCTTGTCGGACAGGTGCATTGAAATTGGAAGAAGAAAAATAAAATCTATTGGGCTGTCAGCGATTTTATAAATCAGAATGACAAAGCCACTGCAAATAGTCCTGTTTTGTGAGAGACACATTTTGAAGAGTGATAATCAAAATGCTATAAGAGCTTCCCCAGTAAAAGTGACACACGCACACTTCTATTGCAATCCAGCACCTTCCTCCAAACACCAGTGAGCCGTCCTCACCCGTCAACAAACCGAGCACTGTTGGCATCTGCTCCAGCAGCAGTTTGCGAAGCTCGTCCTTCCGTGCCACACTGAGATCTTCCCGAGGGCATGCCAGCTCCTCAGATGTTGTCTTCAGTAACACCAGGCCCAGAGATGTCATCACTGGAGACTGGATCAACTACAGAGGCCCACAGAGGTTTTAACATTAGTTTACAATCAATGTAATATAAATACATTAATGCTTCTGAAGATACTGTTACTGTACCCTGATACATAACCATTCCAGTTCATAATAATTAACAAATGATACAAGTTTAAATTAAGATAACAAAGTATGATGCACTACCATTACAATTGTGACTAGAATTATACCTCAAGGGTGTTTGTGAAGAAGTCATGATAGAACATCGGCCAGTCCTGGCGACCAATGTCCACAATAACTTTGCAGAGTTTATTGCGTATGAAGTATGGCATGGCTTTGTGCTGGGTTAGCAGTAACTTGGGTAGACAGCTGCGGATCTCCATTTTGTCCTGGGAGACCACTCCAAGCCACATCTTATTCACCAGGTTCTACGAAGAGGGTTGAAAATCAAATAATGGTTGTTATAACATTTTTTAGAAGACACATAATATGGATTTAACATGATTAAATTAATTTCAAATATGGGAGACTGGGGAAAGTTGTTTCAAGATTAAGTTGTCAAAATATATTTTACTCAAACTATAGGCTTGATGTCAATGTCCAATGAGCTAATTAGCAATCTAAGACAAACAATCCTCGGATTGTCAACATGGTTGTCCTATAGCTAACTCATTGTCAACATGGTTGTTCTAAATGTGTGGTCAACAACACATCCCAAAAATGGTAGTCCCAAAAAGATGCAGTGAGACAGAATAAGGAGTCAGCTATATAATGATGTAGAGAGGCAGAATAAGGGGTCAGCTATTAAATGCTATTAAACTTAAATGGCCAAATCAAGGTTTGTGGTCAGGGCAGGTGAATTTGTTGGGTTAGGGTTAGTTGTCTCATTAGATTGATATAAAAATATAGGGAATCATACTTAAACGCATGCAAGAAAATAAACAAAATAAGGTAAGGTTGTCTAGGAGTACAACAGTACTTAGGAATGATTTGCCGGACCTGGATGTTAGTTTCCTCCAGGAACACAATGACTCTTATTGAAGGACTTGTTGCTCTTGTTGGTTAGTTAGTTGTCTTAAAATGATTGTACTCGCTGTGAAGTATATTATTGTTGCTTGCTTTTTCCACAGGTACACTCTTGCACTTTTGAGGTTCTTGCTGTTTAATTGTAACTTGTCTAACTTCATGCTCTTATTGTTATTCCCTTTGGGACTTATTTGGTTTCACAATGTATGCTACATGTTTGGCTACCCGCAATGTTTGGGGCCATCTCATTGTTATGATCAGTGACCTATGCACTTTTGTAAAACTCTCTCTTGGAAGTCGCTTTGGATAAAAGCATCTACTAAATGCGTAAATTAATGTTGTATCAACAACATTAATAATAACATCAAGAATATTAGCTTGGATGGCCTGACTGTCAAAGCAGCAAATGCTACATTTCTCTCTCAGAACAAATGGCTTGTCATTAAAAACAGTGACAGCATAATGTTTGTAACACATTTATTTCACCATCAGCTGAGCCCAAAATGAAGAAATGTTAGTTATGAAATTAGCAGTATGTCATTGCATTATTTATTCACTGCAGACAAATAAATACCAGGTAAATATCACTTGCAAAGAGTTTGGTACCCATCCTCATTAATCCTTATTTTTCAAATTCCTAGAATGCAACAAATACATTTTAATAACACCTAGAGGTGTTATTAAAATCTTGCCATGGATAGCAACAGCCGTGGTCGAAAACATTAGTATCCTTGGATTTTCAAGTTGTGAATAAAATGAACAGCTTTTTCAAGACGACAGCAGTGTGTTGTATCCCCCTTGCTGCGGATTGTGGGACAGAGAGCTTCACAGTCCAGAGTTCTGCCTATGCGTCATTTTTAACTATTAACATCATTTATATTATATGCCACTTAATATCTAGTTCATCTAACACCAACCCAGTTAATATCTACTTTAATATCATCACACCTACACAGGCCAAAGATCATGGAAGAATGTACAACTTACCTCAAACACTGTGAGGCTGTACATCATTACATATTCATTACTCGTATTAGACAGGAAGTACAAACAGTGGCGCCAGGCTCCTGTTTGCTGAGCAAAGTTGTTCAGCAGCTCCTCTGCAAAAAAAAACAACCAGAACAAGAAACAAAATTATCTTTAATAGTTACTTTACATAATCGTGGTGGATTGATTAATCTTGTACGTGTCAACTGAAAGCAGTGCAGATGAGCTACTGAACATGTACTGTTGTTTTCACAATGCTTTGATTGGTCACCCAACTGCCTCCAGTCCAAAACTCTGGAAAAAAGGCTAAAGGATATTTCTCCCAAGCTGATATGATATGTATGTGTGTATAATAATTGGGCTTCACTGGACCTATACATGGTGACTGCATTGAATGAAAGGAAGGAGGTCCATCATTGGAAATCTGAGGTACACAAATTACTCCTTTATTATGAAAGATTTACTAAAATAATTTGCACATTAATTGCACACCAAGTGAGAACCCCCCCTGACAAGAACCTCCTCCACATTTTGAATGAGAAAATGATGTAAATTATAAATTGATAGTGGTTACACACACACCCGACATACAACCAGTGCAAGACTCACCTATTTCTCTCTTGCGCTCATTGGTTGTGCAACTGTGAAAGAACTCAGTCATGAGACTTTCCAGTGCACGTAAAGACACCTCCTCTGATCCCTGATGGATCAAAGAGTTTAGAGGCTGAGTTTTGACAGAGATTGAGGGATGTTTGAAATGCAATGGTTAAAATGTTTTAGATTAAATTATGTTTAAAAAGTTGTTAGCACTAACTCAGTGGTATTTCCAACTACCGAAACAATTCTGTGAGTCTGAATTCTTCAAATGGGTCACAACATGCAGAAGATTACCCAATGCAAATATTTGGTTCTGCAAGATTGTGTGCTACTGACATGCGACATCCCGGAAGGCAACCGAGCCAGAGCACTACAGAAACATGATTTACGTCTTACGACCTACAGAGATGTTTTGCTTTGCTTACATTTCAACACTATGACATTTGAATAATGTGTGATTATTTCTAATTATTTAACTGAAATCAATATTATACAAATCAACAACTGTAAGCGTGTGCAATGTATTTCAATTGATAGCAATCTAGTGGTATCATTATGGCACATTGTTGTGATAAGGCTACTCACCATGTCTCGAAGTATCTGTTATTTTACTCCAAGACTCCAATAAATAATTGTAGCTTCCTTGTTCGCTACTTGAGGTGTTGGCTACCCCGGCAGAGGCTCATGCTTTGCTTGTGGCGTAGGGCCCACTTGCGACTCATTTACTGATCACAGAAACATTGCATCGACAAAAACACTTCGGGTAGCTTGCTCTATCAAGTTGTTCGTTGGTACAGTTATCTAAACAGAAATGCACTGGTCTAAAATTGTACCCTGGCGAATATTGACAACGTTCAACGCTGTGTGCTGAGTGTAGCTAGTAGCGACCGCACAAGTAGCCACCAAGCTAATGTTACTTGCTAGATGGGCTAATTGCTATACAGAAATGTTATACGACAGATCAGCTTAGTTTGTCGCATACATGGAACTCCGATTTGAGCGTAAAATAGCAAGAAAAGCAGATCTGTTTGAGTTTTCATCCAACATACATTAACAAAATCGTAGCTAAACTTTCCTGTTTCCACTTGTCTTCCCTTTGGGTTATTCTAAACGGTCCGATGCTCTTCTATATGCTGACATCTACACACGGGCCTTTGCACTCGTCGTGACTTCCTCCTCAAACACCAGCACCAGTGTGAAACTAGCCTATGGCGATGGCCTCTTAGATCTCTCTATTTCCGGTTGCCTCTTTCCACAAATGTCAAAATAAGGGTCATAAAACGAATTATATTTCTAAAAGAAAATGTGACAGTATATTTATGATGAAATGCTATATGGAAAAGAAAGAAGTAATAATACAAAAATGTAAAATGAAAAAAGTTGGAGGGATAATTGTATTTATTCACTTTGGTGTACTCTTGACAAATGTAACGCAACAGCAGGACTGAGCAGAAACACGTTGAGTTTGACCAGTTAAACTCTGCCTTTTCCAGTCTGGGAAATTACATGACTTTTTGTTACAACAGATCCTCCATAACTGTCAGTTCTCTGACTCAACACACAATCAACACTCCTGCATCAGAACCAGTAAACAAGCCCACCAACACACATTTACATTTAGTCATTTGGCAGACCCTCTTATCCAGAGCGACTTAAAGTAAGTACAGGGACATTCCCCCCGAGGTAAGTAGGGTGAAGTGCCTTGCCCAAGGACACAGCGTCATTTTTTGGCACAGCGGGGAATCATTCCGGCAACCTTCTGATTACTAACCCGACATCCATGACAATCCTGACTTCCCCCTCAGGAGAGGATGGGGGCAGTCTAGACCGCTGTCAGCTCCTTGTATTCCACTGCCACATCTCAATATTCCCCTCCATCTGTCTTGAGTGGCAAGGTAGTTACATAGGGCACTACAGTCTGGGGAAACGCCTGAGAGCTCCAATGCAAAATGCTTGTTGAGGAAATGTTTGAAATATCAAACTGTTCAGCCAGGGGCCACTTGCAGTGAGCATTGCCTTGGGTGGTACTGCAGATCCCTAGCTTTGGTGTTGGGTAAATCTAAGACAGACTCCTAGATTAGGGGTTAGGTTAACCTAATACAGCCTCCTAGCTTTGGGGTTTGGGCAAGTAACTTCCTGGATTCAGTCATGGTCAATCAACTTAAGATTTCCAAAACCTGTCTTGGCAAGCTGCTTCCTGTCCCAGTTTTGTAAAGCATTCCCCTAGTTGAGGGTTGAGAATGATGGCCACACCACCACAAAATGGGTTCAGCTGAGATGCATTTCAGCTTAGGACACTAGTCACTTATACTCTGTCACTTCAGCAACTGGCTGCACACTCAGTAACATTGCACTACTGTACCTCACTGTACCTCGCCACCAGGCTCCTGTATGGTCATTGACATAGTCACTGATCTGCAAATTTGCACTATTGTACTGTACTCCACTTAGGTTAGAATAGGATATAGGGTTGAAACAGGTTGTATGTGCATTTAGGGTTAGTATAGTGTACTATTTATTGTTATCTGTAATTTAGGAAGTTTTAGTATTAGGGTTAGTATAGTCGATTATTTATTGCTATCTGTATATTTAGGAAGTTTCACTATTTAAGCTCAGCATAGATGTCAATTATGTTCTGTGTACTTATATGTTATGTTATGCCAGGTGCTTGCGTTGTCTTGTGTTAAGAATTTCAGTGCCCAGTCTAACCTTGTGTTGTTCTGTGTACCTGACAAATAAAAGACTTGAACTTGAAGCTTGGCAATAGTGTCTGTCAGTGCAACATAGGGGTAGTAATACAGATGTAAAGAACAACCAGAGTCGAAAACGAATACATATTTCGGTTAATAAAATAGTTGAGACACCAGGAATATCGTATGGCCTACACTGAATACAGAGTCACCTTTTTAGCTTTTCAGCTTGAAGTCAAAATTAAAACAAATATTTGTACATACAACACCTTATATTCGAAGTTATAACATCCCTTTAGAAATATTACTACATTTATTAAAAATATTTGTATAATTTGCAGAGCCACACATTCCCCTGAGTACGTCTACAGTAGAGTATTGGTGTTTGGTTCTTGTCAGAATATCACTGCATGCTCCTTTTAAGTTGATACAAATCACTTGCATTTAAATATGTTTCCATATCAAAGCGGTTCTTGAGTCAAATACAATAATGGAATCACGCATACTAGTTACAAGAACAAGCAATTAAACTTACAATACATGTAGTAATACATGTAGTACGCTAGGTTATGAATCCCTACCCTGACAAGTTGTAAGGATCAAAACGTCTTAAATAAATAAATAAAAAACTTAACAAAACTTAACTTGCAAGACTGCTGGGTTCTCACTTGTTCAGATTTAGTCAAGTTGTTGGTTTTGAATCTCTTATTTAGGAGCTGTAACTGCTTCTGCTGGAAGTCTCTGAGCCTGAATGCTATAAGCCCAGACTTGATCAACACCACACCCCTCAGTCCTGCTGGGGATCCACTCAGGAAAGGGGTACCGACCGGACACCACTACAGCATCATCTTGTAGCTCAGTTAGCAACTTCTTCTGCAACAAAGACAGCTAGCACAAACACACTAGTCCCATTAGGTGCTGCAGGGATCTCATGATGCATAAAGAAGGTTACCATGTCAGTATAGTTCAGCCTCTCAGAGGAGAATACTGATGTTAAAGATGTAAAGATAATTTTATTAATGTGGTGCTTTTATTAATGTAGTGCTTTATATTCTATCTTGATTTTACAGGTACATTATAGGTGTGTGTAAATACATTACAAATAGTTAAATCGTTACATTAAGTCATTAGCAATTTTCAAGTATACCTTCAGACAGAGTCTGGCTTGTTAATGTTAGTTTTAGCTCTTAATACTTCAGCAGTTTTCCCAGATGTCATGCATTAAGCGCCATCCATGAATAGAATGCTGAATTGTCGCCATTTGCCACTGCCATCTGTAACAGTACAGTAGTGCAAATAAAAACTGAATTCCGATACAGGTGGGGTTGAATCATGAAATTTGACCACAAGGCCATTTGATGCATCTTGACCTGAAACATATTTATGCTGATAACTTACCACGCTGGGGGCCAAAAAAACGGTGATATTCTTACAGTCTGCCAGGCTAACCTGTAATAAGAAACAAAATTATCCCATTATTTCAGGAAAACATATTTGTTTATTTCAAAATAAAGACATATACCATTTGTTATCACAGGAAAAATGATTAAGTAAAATGTATGAATGTTGGCCTCTATGGGCCTCTGTACAAAAAGACAACTACCACAAAGGTTTAATGTTGAGCCATAACATTATCTACAGTACAAAACACGTGTTGATTTTACACCAATACTGCACACTGAGAACGCTCCTCTCCTAACCCCACACCACTAGAACGCCTCCACTCCTAATCCCACACCACTAGAACACCTCTTCTCCTAACCCCACACCACTAAAACACCTCTTCTCCTAACCCCACACCACTAGAACACTCATCTCCTAACCCCACACCACTAGAACGCTCATCTCCTAACCCCACACCACTAGTCCTCACTAGAAACCCTTCAACTGCAGCAACTCAAGATACAATCTATGTTTTATCCTCTATGAGAAAACTATCCCACACCAAACTGTACACTAAAACTAAGTGTAGGTTATGTCACCTTCCACAGGTCTTCTCGTCTGAAAGACACCTTCTCATATTGTCCTGCTCTCCATGCATGGAAGCGAGCCAGAGAAATAAGCCACGGGTTCAGTTCGTACCCCACAGCAGGACTGAAGCCCTGACGGTTGGCTTCTAGCACCTGAACAGATCAAAAAGAAGTTTGAGGCAACAAGTCTGAATGCTAGCTTTCCTAGTAAAGTGTTGTGTCTTCTTGGACTTGTCTGTGGTGTGTGATTTGTGCAAACACACCTGCTGTGCAGGAACCAATAAAGCACACACTCACAATCCTTCCATCGCCTGAGCCCAAGTCTACAAGGGTTCCATGTCGACCTTTCAACAACGTCATAACATTGTTTACTTGGATTCTGCTGGCAGGTTGGTATGGCACCTGAAAGGAATCATCTCACATTAATACAATGTCTTCCTTCAAAGGTTTTATTTCTAAAAGTACAAAGTACTAACTATTTTAAATTACTGATGAAGGATGCAACTTAACCATGAGATGCCACGCTCAACTAACAAAGTTATATAAAGTATTTTATTAATATGATGGTCGGGCTTATTAAACGCTGAATGGACCAAATATGACGATCTGTTAACTAGCAGACACTGCCTGGCTACATTTAGTGGGTCATCACAGTTTATAGTTCAATTTACATTTACATTTAGCAGACGCTTTTATCCAAAGCGACTTCCAAGAGAGAGCTTAACAAAGTGCATAGGTCACTGATATTAACAACAAGATAGCCCCAAAACATTGCCAGTCGCCAAAACATGACGCACATATTGTGAACAACCAAAATAAGTGCCAAAGGTAAGAACCACAAGAGCATGTAGTTAAATTGAATGCGGTCAGCTCATACGTGCTCTATAGAGTTCTTTTACGGTCTATTTGGAGGTGATTTTTCCCAATATGTGTCTAAACCAGGGCAAAATTGTATAGTGTACGGCCGGTGTTACGTCCCAACTGGTTCCCAATTCAACTGGTTCCCCAGCTGTGCGTGCACCTATCAGTCCGCCTCCATCACCAGATTCGTCACAAATTCGCAAACATATTACTGGCGATTTTCGAGTCGGATCTCATATTTGCCGCAGCATGGGACGCTAGGATCCTGTACTACTTACATTGTAAACCATCAGTGTTAATGCACTGATTTGAGTTCTACAACACGCCCGAGTTTCCATTCCATTTTCTTTCACACTGCTATCGACACAAAATATGCACAGTAGGGCTATAAAACAGTAACATGTAACAGTAACTTGACCTGTAATCTCAGTGGAACTTTTCGAAAGCCTGGCATGAGAACTCCTGCCCACATGGCATACACTGCTAGTCCTGTGCCAGCTGTTATTTGGAAAATACCCCAGGCTCCCAGACGCCTGTCCTTGAATTCTGCAAGGACCTCCTCTGGGGTGTCTTGATCCATGATTAAACACCAGGTAATTGAAATACACCGATGTTTTGCACCAATATATAGTGAAGGTGACTTCGCCACTCGTTTACAACATTAGTACACCACTATCATAAAACAACATATTTGAGTCCGAACGCAAAATAATACGTACCTGAAACAATTGTAGCCACTAAGGTTCCGCTACGAGATTTAAATGTCATGGGACGCGGGACTGTTCTTCATACCCATAATATAGGTTACTAAGTAAGCAAAACTCAAAAGAAATAAGGCCTGGGATGAAGTTAATAATTGTATATTATATTAATTTATTGTTCTATATTTCAAGTTATTCAGGCAATTCATAAATGTAATTATTGCAACTAATAAGCCAAATGAGAATCTTTATATAAACACCATCACTGATTATTCAGGGGATCCATCTGAAGCAGGGGCGGTTCTACACGGGGGCCTACAGGGGCCAGTGCCCCTGTAAAAATTTCCCTGGCCCCCCCTGTGGCCCCCTGAGCTGACTAAATATACATATATATTTTTTTACGTTGTTTTTCTTCTTCGAGTAGTCATCATGAAACGAGGAAGGGACATTGCAGCCTTTTTTGTCCCAGTATATACAAAAGTGAGAGAAACATATCAATGTATTGAGAGAGCTGAGGAGCTGGAAGGGGGAGAGCCAGAACCGTTTGTATGATTTTAATGTAGAGCAAAATTATTTAAAAAGTATTTAATATTTGAATATCATTTGTTTCTGTTTTGTGCCCCTCTTATTAAACACCGGCCCCCCCTAGTCTAGCGAAATTAAATTAAACAATTAACTACAAAGTCAATTATGACTTTCTTGACAGAAGGGCAAAATTCTAAAAAGATGTATGCAGAACAAATGACTTGTATTCAAGTTACTTTCAATGACAATACATAAAAGGTATGAAGAGATTATGTTATAGTACAGCTTTCATATTAGAGATGTGAATACATTTGATACCATTACCAAGTGAGGCTCATACATGTCATACATGTTTTAGGTTCCGGGATAAGTAGTATACATAGGACCAGAGCTGTTTCTCTCTGGCTCTGCATAGGACATTAGCTAGCAAGCTTAACTATTTACACATTTTAGTTTGTTATCCATAATCCATGAACATTATAAAGATCCCACAAGTTGGCCCACATCTTCAGCTACGAATAAGCATATTATTTTGTTCATTAGTTACCCAAAAACTATTTTTGTGGAGCTTCACAGTTGCTTTGGTGAGTCTTTCCATTCATTTAGATCTCCCGCTCGGATTCAATGTTCCCAAGGTTGTTGAGACATATCCTGCAGCAAGCAGAAATGAGGCAAAAGTGTTTCTAGAAGAATAAGGTACCAATACTATCTAAGGTGCCAGCCACTGCTATTGAGCAAAGGACTTCATCTTTGTTAGCTACAATGTCACTGCTCTGCCTTTCACCCTGCTCCTCTTACCCTGTGTAGGTGTATTGATGTTGAATGGAATTGTGACAGCAAAATGTACCAACAAACATCAATTCAGTTTTAGATAAAGTTTGATTTTAATAATCCCCTTACCAAACCACAACAATCCTTCCATAGTTTTTTGAGCATCTGAAAATGCATCATTATACATGCAATTTATATTTAATTTATTATCATTTTACTTGATAGCGCTATGCAAATATGTTATCAGTAATATAAGAGTATATAGATGATGTAACATGGTGCTGTCATGGTCTGTCACAGTGTGCCACTCTCCTGCTCTACATCCATCTTCTGCTTCTCCATCACCACCTCCAGCTCTGTGGTTTTGCGCACATCCTAATTGAAAGGGAAAAAAGGAGGAATCACATGAATGAGAGAGTGGTTCATCTTCCCCTCTTCTCTCCTCTCCAAACAAACTGTTTATCATATAATAATAAAGGCAGAAATGCCACAAAAAAATATCAAAGAAATTATAATAAATGCTATTGATGTTTACTTCCTGAAATTAAATGGGCCCCAACCCTACTTTAGACTCACTGCAGACTGAAGCCTTTCCCCCTGAGCCAGGCCTGCTCATCTGCAGGGGGGGGGGGGGACTGGTAGTCCAGAGGGGCTGAGGTGTCAGCAGCACGGGGGATCACCAGAGGGTTAGGGTTATATAGGGTTACGGTTATATATGGTTAGGGCTATATATGGTTAGGGTTATATATGGTTGGGGTTATATATGGTTAGGGCTATATATGGTTAGGGTTATATATGGTTAGGGTTATATATGGTTAGGGTTATATCTGGGTCGTTCTCCCAGTGACCAGTTGCTGGAGTAGCTCATCATTCACCATCAGCAATGTAAGACACACACACACACAGGTCAGGGGGATAGAACCATAGAAACTGTGTGAAGAATGGTTAATTTAATTTCTGTGCATTACTGGGTAAGAGTCTTGGAGTCCACGGAAACAACAAACAGGTGTACTTATTATAATGTGGAAAGTACTGGATTTTGGGGATTTCCAAAGATGTGTATTTGGAGGTCAACAGGATAAATTGCCTTTTTCTCCATCCTCTCCTTGCACAGATGTGGGGGCCACAGGCATGTATGTGTGTGTGTGTGTGTGGAGGGGGCTCGACAGGCATGCTCTGAGGTCTTTTCGCTGCAGTTGGGGATTGGGGACTTGGCCTGGACGGACTTGATGGGGCATAGGAGAAGCGCTTGGCTGGAGGAGCGAGAGGACCCTTCTGTAAAAGTAAGAGGGTACTGAGCATGTGCACGCTTTCTTTTGTGCATGAATGATTGTGAATGTGCATCCTCTTTGACTGTCTAAGTACCCCTGAGCTGTCATTCTGAGTGTTGTTAAATTCAGAAAGTGGCTCCAAAATGATGAAAGGCACAAAACTAATCTGGTCAAAACGGTTGCAACACTTTCACGAACGATTATACGACTCAATCACCTAGGAGTAAGATCCAAGGAGGACATGAAGGCATAATATATACACGTAAAAGTATTCAGTGTTTAAAGAGTATTTTACCTAATTAAACATAATTGGGAAGTGTTTATGAGTTCCAGCTGCAGTAGTTATTCCAGTAACAGAGGTGTTGAAGGTACCTTAAGGGTCTCTCCCTGAAGAACAGAAAGTTCACTGCTGTTCCTGGCCACAAAGTTGTAACTTCACTGCCATCCCTTGGGGGTAAGCAAAATACACAATCTAATCTAACAGCCCAGTATGAATACAAAAAAGTTTAACCAAACACTATATTCATTCATGACATTAGTATACGCAAGCCTTATGCACATTGGTCTAAGCTTGATTAAAAAACAACAAAATTATGGCCAACAAAGGCAGGATAGAAGTTGTTTGTCTTTTTAGTCACAACAGAGTTTCTGATGGAGCCTGTAATAATATCTGGTTAGATTAAGGGATGCAATGGATTTTTGAGTGGTCTCACCACTAGATTTAGGGAGTACTTGACTTTCTGAAAGATGTCCACAAACTCTTCCTCAGAGGGAGGGCAGGCCTTTAGGGTTTAACACTAATCCTGCATTTGTGTTTTTATGTTCACTTCTGTCACTGTTAACTGTTGAGCAAAGAAATTGACATTTTCATTTGACAAAACAATTCCATGACACGCATACACACACATCAAAAAACACTGTGATTGTAAATACTTTTGAACATACTGTTGATCATATAACTAAATATTGTATTGTAGTTATTGAGTTCACAGGAGTTCAGGCCTGCTGGAGTATTCAGTAGGCCTGGATCCTGTTCCATCAAGGTCATAGGTCATCTACCAGATGGTACTTAGTTCCATATGTATGCCATGAGGCAGTAGAAACCAGATGAATTATGATTCTGTCATGTTTCCCCATATAAGGCTAGAAGATAGCAGTATTCTCTGTTGAGACTTGATTACCTAATACTGTCCCCTAAAAGGAAAGTATTCTATGGAAACTATTTTTGTACTTCATTGTACATAAGTATAGTAATTTATTTGACACAGACATCTGTGTGTGTGTGAGGAAAGAGGGGGTGAGACCGTTACGATTCAGCTTCTTGTAGCCAACAGAGAAGCACTGATTATAGGAATCATGTTTTTAAATGTTGTAACAGATTGTTTATGACAAGTGGATATCAAAGGTGTATGAAAATAGTGATATAGCAATTTTTTTATTCTTCTGTGTCACACTAGTTT
Source organism: Hypomesus transpacificus (assembly GCF_021917145.1). NCBI lineage: Eukaryota > Metazoa > Chordata > Actinopteri > Osmeriformes > Osmeridae > Hypomesus > Hypomesus transpacificus. Next base: position 548,115 of record NC_061076.1, on the reverse strand, counting down.
TAGGACCGTGCAATTTGAAGGATTCTACAATGATTGTTATTCAGTTATGTTTAGATGAACTCACAGGATGTTCCACCAATGAAACATCTAAACCCAGTTCTATTCTGTTCCGGGTCCACATACAAATGACCACATCTGAGCCATGTGTCCTTATATATATATTTTTTTCCCCACCTTAACCCTAACCCTCAATTTATTCAATACACAGTCTCGGTGTCAAAATGTTAATCTTGATCCCAAGCATTCCGATATACGGTTTGGACAGCAGTCAGAAACGTCACACAAGTTAGTAGGAAATGACCCCTGACCCTAACCCTTCCTCGAGGCAGGATACACTTACAGACCCACTCCATGTCCCAGTAGCCAGTCTTCAGGCAGCCTTGTCAATGCACAGTCCCATTGTGTACTGTTTATGGCACAGTCCAACCTTCTGAAGATATGTACGAACAAGAAAAAATAGTCTCACATTCTTCTTGTAGGAAATCTTTCTGGCTTTCACTCTCTTCCTCTTTCTCCCAAAATGTTTATGTCATTGTGTCTTTTACTTTGTTTTTCTCTATGTCCTTCCAGTTGTATCTGTTTCAACCCATATCCTCTTCAATGAGATTATCTATACCACTAGCTCCATGATGTAGTTCTAGTAACTATGTTAAGAGGCAGATCTAAATCTGATGTAATCTCAGAAATGTAAGGCAGTATCTTCATTACCCCTCTCATTCCATATTTAAAGACACTGTACTTTCATTGTGACCTTAAACTCCATTAAAATAGATGAGACTAAACGGGGGAAAGATACACGGAAGGACGCGATCATGTAACCATGTGCCACAGATCAAAGTGTCCTTAACTCCTAGCTGCAGACTGGCTAGTGTGTGAGATAAATGTAAAAATGGCAGTTTTACAACATGTTAAAGTTTAATTTCCTACAGGGAGCTTTTTGGGATACATATTATACACCTTAAACAATAGTAAAGCAGTAATCTTAATTCGAGGCTTATTCCCTTGATGCCCTCTATCACCCCTGGTGGTATCTTTACATTTTGGTTTATATACATATTTATATACACGGTCTCTTTTAATCAATGAACCATCCATTTACAAAACAGATGTTGAACAGCCCTGAGATGTCTTGAGATTAATGCAATTTCAACATTATTACAATTTGTTTTTCCACATCCAGTCAGTCCACTGCCACATGATCCAGCCACTCTACTACCATTACTAGTGGATCTACAAAGGCTCAAACATTTAGTCATATGTATTTTGGAACTGTACAACAATGTAGTATTTCACTAATGTATTTTACTTTATGACTTGAATGACTCGTTGAATCAACTTTTCACACGTTGCCAAGTCATCCAGTTGGCCAGTTTGGACCCTTCTGCGGTACGGTTCTGACCTGTGGGCCGCATATCTGTGTTAACTGTGCCTCCAAATTAGTGGTTGGTTGATTCATAGAATACAGTGTGTCGTCATAAAATAGTCCAATACTTACTATAGCCCATGGGCTTCCCATGTGTAAATTATGTAGGCCTTAACGGTGTGCTTTTGCAATGTTGAACTTCTGATTGTTATCCAACATATGTCCACGAATATTGCAATAATACTCAACGCATACACAAAATATGGAGTATAACATATGATGTGTCTAAACTTTCTTTGTTATTCAAGTCGCACATTCTGTCCTCTAGGAACCTAATAACAAAGGGCAGTGATAGAGATGGGGGCATGAACGCTAGACGGGACCAAAAACCCATACAGTAACAAAGTAAAATACAAGCGACTGATTATTGTTATCTTGATTTCCCAAAAATAGATTGTATACATATAGGGCCTATAACTTACAAACGTATGGTTTTGTTTGCATAAATGTACACTTTAATTTTAAAATGATTTAGGTTTGAAAGTTGTTAGATAGCCTACGTATACTGTTACGGTATGCTCCCACATGTCTTTGGCAAAGTTCCGAAAAAAGACTTGATTCGATGTTGAACAGTCAATGTTAGTTATTTGTAAGAGTTTGTTGCAGACACGTTAGATGCAAAGACAAAAATAGCGTGCCATGCTAAACCTGTTATCATATCATTGGCTGTTGTAGTAAATATAACTGCTTTCTATATCCCATTGGGTAGACTACGCACTGGTCGTTGAGGCAATGGGGCAGGGCAAGGACCATGAAGTAACAGGACTCTGCAACCAATGGTAGCACTGTGTGCCCTTACCATACCTTGATATGATCATGTTCTAAACACAAACGTGGCGCTTGTCAAGTTCATCCAAAGGATTTCCGAAGGCCTCCGTTCGAATTGGCATACAAATATTCATTAAACTACAAACGCCTACAACTCCTCAGTAAAAACGTTCGTAAAGACTTACAGGGTAAACGAGTGAGGAGAAAGTGAAGACAAACCCCCTCCAGTGCTGCAGGTCGAGTTAGAGGGCACTCAACATGGTATGTTCTCAAATAAGTTAGTTAAACGAGTTAAGTCACTTAAAGCTTAAATGTGCAGTGTAAAAGGCTGACGTTTGCAGGGCGTAAATTAAACAAGCTTTTTTGTTTCATAGTTTTGTTTTGTTTGGCATTGCGTGAGGTACCAAAATAAGCTCCCACCGTCTTTTGTTTGCTTGAGTGTTTACTACATTGGCATCGGGTCTATGTAGCACGCGAGAGAGTGCATTCCTTTTCTAATATTTCTCAAATATTTCTAACATTTTAATGCATATATCGTACTATCCTATCATTTCCTGATCCATCCTTTTGAGTAAGCTCCTGTGTTCTTTCATTGTATTTTTCGTTTGACCTTTGTTTACTTTATAATCAAAATTCAGCAAGGTTTTTTAAGGGGTTTATTTATTATAGGCTACTGCTTGTGTATTAACTTGTAGGTAAACTATAGTCAAGGAGCATTGAATGTTTTTATTACATCGGAGGGAACATCATTCTAATGCTAAACCCACAAGTTTACCAGTGACTGGAAATGAACCTTCAGAGATATACTCAGATGGTGTTTGTGTAGACAACCAAGATATTTTACAAATAACTCTACTCCATGACATTATTTATAACCTGAAGATGTGGATATTTTGTACTCACCGTTATTTCTATATCGTCTCAGAGCAGACTAATCTACTTTGATTGCCATCACAAGTAGTGTGCACAAGGTACAACAACACTGTAAAATAAAAGAATTCACCTGTCTAAACTCAAGGTGACTTGAAGTATATGAAACCAACCTTCATTTAATCTTTGATTATCCACATGCCTGAGATTGTATGGTTATCTACATGCTTGAGCTAGTATGGTTATCTTATTTACTATACATTTATTTGTTCGTCATTCTGAACATGTTGACACATGAGGAGAAAATGTGTACTCAAAACCTATCTGTGATTGAGCTTCAGTAGTGTGGTTGTCTACTGAGTCAGTATAGTTGTCTACATACTTGAGCTAGTATAACGGTTTTCTACATGCTTGAGCCTGTAAGGTTAGCTATAAATGAGCTAGTCTGGTTATCTATGCTATTGAGCTAGTATTGTTATCTAAAGGATTTAGCTAGTATGGTTACCTACATGGTGAAGTGTATATGGTTACTTACGTGCTTGAGCTAGTATGGTTATCTATATGCTTGAGCTGCTAAGGTTAACTATGCGGTTGTTAACTATGCGTAGTTGGTAGTGGTGGCGCTTGGGAAGTCAGAGGTGGTGAGTTCGACTCCCGTTTGGAGCGGACAGTGGCCCGTATACCTCTGACAGAACTTGCAATACCACGTCTGTTACACTGTTAGGGTACTGTGTCATTACTGACGGTTTTATTTTAAAATAGAACTTAATTGCTCCCTAGGAGGAAATCGCAGATTCCAATTGTCTCATTTTAAACTGATTCAAGTGTCCTGAATGTCTTTCACTTGGACTACATTACATCTTGTTTCAAACAGTTCAGATGTGGCTGGACTACATTACAGATGTTGCTGGACTACATTACAGATGTGGCTGGACTACATTACAGATGTGGCTGGACTACATTACAGATGTGGCTGGACTACATTATAGATATGGCTGGACTACATTACAGATGTGGTTGGACGACAGTGCAGATGTGGCTGTTTCAATACAAAATATCTTTGTTTAAGTATAGGGAGTCACAAGCTGTTTAAGATTATATTGGTAAATAGCTTTTTTACAGATCAAGACCAAAAAATAAAGACAATTTCTAAGGAAATGTACAAATATGTAACTTGGACTATAGTCAAGTAATATCAAATCAAAGTAACATAATTTATTATGCCCTTTGGAATTACATGTTTTACTTGAATCATCACTCTATCAAGTAAATGAATAACGAATATCTTACTGAATAACATTGTCAAATGATAAAAAAAATGGTTGCCATCTTTAAACAGCTTGCAGTTCATTTTAAAGGCATCTATCTCCATTGTTTCCAACTTGATCCAGCTAGCTAGCTAGCCCTTTTTGTTAAAATATGTGGCATTTCATTGCAGTGAATAATTATGAAAAAATGACTTTATCAGAAAGCCTTTGTTGAAAATATGAAGAGGAGAACTGAGAGTGGACAGTTTTTAGTTACACTTTTTACTAAAGCCTTACTGGACACAAATCCACTGTGGAGGGTTGAGCCTTTGAGAAAGAAGCGAATTGGTGGGCTAAATATAGAGGAGAGTAAAATAAATGCGTAGAGTGAGGTACAGAGAGTAAGAAAGGCGGTAAAACGTACGTTAGTTTCGGTATTTTTGTTTTGAATAATTTATAGCTTAGCCAATGAAGGTCATCTTTAAGGAGGGCCCCCCTCTATTGCACTTTAGTCACTTTCTATGTTCCACAATTTAATATTCAAAGCAGCTATGCTGCAAAAAAGTATATAATAATTAAATAGAATAATTTTCAGGGAACAAAAGTAAATTAGCTCTTAGTTTTGAAGTATAGTTCTGTACTTTAAAAGGTTATGGTTATTGTTTTGTCTCACAACATTTGCCATTTTGTCAGAAATAATTTTAGATATAATGATTTTTCTTACTGATATGAGACTGTTGGAGGCATTGACACTGTATACAGCAGACAGAAAAAGTAAGCATTCCTATCCTCCCCCCCACTCCCTCCTATGACACCTTCCTCCCCCCCACTCCCTCCTATGACACCTTCCTCCCCCCCACCACCTCCTATGACACCTTCCTCCCCCCCACCCCCTCCTATGACACCTTCCTCCCCTCCACCCCCTCTTATGACACCTTCCTCCCCCCCACTCCCTCCTATGACACCTTCCTCCCCCCCACCACCTCCTATGACACCTTCCTCCCCCCACCCCCTCCTATGACACCTTCCTCCCCCCCACTCCCTCCTATGACACCTTCCTCCCCCCCACTCCCTCCTATGACACCTTCCTCCCCCCCACCCCCTCCTATGACACCTTCCTCCCCCCCACCCCCTCCTATGACACCTTCCTCCCCCCACCCCCTCCTATGACACCTTCCTCCCTGTCTAAAACCTAAAAAATTTGTCAACGTGTGTGTATGTTTAAAAAACACCTGTTCTATCTGGCTCCTGCTCTCAGCCAGCCAATACCCCCCCTCCCCCAGACACACACTCTAGCTGAGTGATACGGGTGATCATGTGCAGCTTGGAGATTCTACCTGGAAATGTGGAGGTTGTCAGGTCAGTTGGCTTGTCAGCTGTGAACAGCAGAAAGGACAGAATGACGACAGACAGAAACCTTGTGTCCTCTCTTTGAAGCAGCAGTGTGCCACACGGGTCCAGAAGATTGGACAGAGTGTGTGGTGGACAGAGTGTGTGGTGGACAGAGTGTGTGGTGGACAGAGTGTGTGTGGGACAGAGTGTGTGGTGGACAGAGTGTGTGGTGGACAGAGTGTGTGGTGGACAGAGTGTTTGGTGGACAGAGTGTGTGGTGGACAGAGTGTGTGGTGGACAGAGTGTGTGGTGGACAGAGTGTGTGGGATAATGATTACATGAGACAGAACTTAATTTCAGTGTGTTTTATCACATGGCTCTTAAAAGAGTCCATTTCCAATTTGAAAAAAAAAAATAATATCAATATCAACATATTTGACAACATACCCAAGTTACATGAGATGATTGTACATTTATGAGATGGAGTTGTGAATAAAAAACACTTCTTTACTAAACCACAGTAAAAAACCACAATATTCAACAACATTAATTAAAACACTAACCATGTTAAAAACAAATAGTTTGAGTGAAATTAGACGAATACCTAGTATTACAAACAAGTAGTAAATGTACTCGAAGTAGTTCCATATGTTGTGGTATGGTAACAGCTTGCAGCATTGGTTAGAATGTTCTCTACATTCCTTGCTTCCTTACAAAATAATCAAACAAGCCCATGCCAGTCTTATTGGACATACTGTACAGCCAAACAGAGGAAAGCACCATCTAGTTATTAATAAGGATTGAGCTGGCTCTTCAAAACTAGAAGCAGGACAGCTGGACCTAATACCTGAGCTAAAATGATACTGCAAATTAAAGTGTGTATTTATGTTCATCGCACACAAAACAGTGTATGATAAGATCTATATTTCCCTTTCTATTCACATGACAAGACTGAGAAGACGGCCCTTCCCTGTGATGATGACAGCTCCCAGTTAGGGTTGAGCCAGTCCCAGGTGCAGCTTGTAGACCAGGCAGGGCAGGTGGGCCCCGCGCCTGCAGCACAAGCAGACCGCCCAGCATGGGACAGCAAGCTCCAGTACGTGCTGGCTCAGGTGGGGTTCAGTGTGGGGCTGGGGAATGTGTGGAGGTTCCCCTACCTTTGCCATCAGAATGGAGGAGGTGAGTATAGCTATACAGTATTCTCTAAAACTATCTTACAGTTCTCAGTAACACCTGAAAATAACTATTGTTTATTATACTGAACTAGCTTTGAATAAAACATTTTAAATAATAAATAAACAATGATTATGATACTGTTTTTCCCTCTCTCTCTCTCCCTCAGGGGCGTTCATGTTGCTGTACATCATGATGTTGCTGTTGGTGGGGGTTCCCCTCTTCTTCATGGAGTTGGCGGCAGGCCAGTGTATACGGCAGGGAAGCATTGGGGTGTGGAAGCACATCTCTCCTAACCTGTCTGGGATTGGCTACTCCAGTTGTGTGGTACAGTGACCTTGAGAATCACACTGACAATATTTCTATAGAACAAGGTTTTCAGCTGGATGGGCGTGTTGTTGTTTACACATGGTTTTGGGTGAGATCATTTTTAGTCATTTAACAACCTGCAAATGGTCTACTTGATAACATTTCTGATATCGAATAGCATATTAATGTTGAATAGTCAGTACAATAACGGTAGATTCTGTGCCAGGTTTTGTTGATTGAGATGCATATGTGGACTGTTATTTATTATGAGATACCATTGGACTCTTGCACAACACCGATACTTTACTGCAACATTGGTCTTTGAGTGTGTTGGCACCTGATCTGAACAGGCATTTGATATGTCCACAGACACACATATACACACATTTTGGATATTATAAAATAGCTAAGCAAGTTGCTTTTCACTGCTAGGCCTCAACTGGCATATACATTCTCCTCCTCAGGGAGCTGCTGTACCAATACTGAAGGTGCTCAGTAACTCAGTAAATACTCAGTTAACACTTTTCTTCCTGTTCCATAGGTCTGCTTCTTTGTGGCTCTCTACTATAATGTGATCATCGCATGGAGCCTGTTTTATTTGGGCAACTCCTTCCAGAATCCCCTGCCTTGGCAGCAGTGTCCAATCGACATGGCCACAAATACGACTGGTACACATTGCCCCTTATTCAAATAATAAAGAGACATAAACGTGTTTAAGATTTATACTTGATACGTAAATTACATAACATGGTCTACGTTTGGGAAAACAACTTATCTTCACTATCCTATGTCAAAATCGACTATAACCATAGAATTAAATGATTGTTTTAGACTCACAATCAACAAGGCTATCTCCTTTTCTCTCTCATCCTCTAAAACTGTAGTGAAGGAATGTGCAGGTACCTCCCCGACCTCCTACTTCTGGTTCCGGAAGGCTCTGGATATCACTGACTCTATAGAAGCATCGGGCACGATAAACCCTATCATGACAGGCTGTCTACTAGCTGCTTGGACTATTGTCTGCTTGGCTATGATCAAAGGAATCAAGTCTTCTGCCAAGGTAACTAATCACACATTTCTCATCCACATTTCAATGGGATTATTCAGGAAACAGCATCTTAAACATGAAACCTCTGAAATCAACCAGGTGTTTCTCCTGCTCTTCCAGGTTATGTATTTCTCCTCAGTCTTCCCTACGTGGTGCTTTTTATCTTCCTTATAAGAGGCTTGATGTTGGATGGAGCAATGGATGGAGTCACTTTCATGTTCTACCCTAAAGTAAGTACACTAGTATGCAATACTTTCAATACTCTTTCCAGATTTGCTGGACCACCACTCTGCATAAATGTGTTACTTTTCACAATTCACAATATAAGCAGAGAAGCCTCATGCAAGGGATGATGTAATACAAAGGAGCACCACAGTTATTTGGATATGAAACCTCATCTTCGCTCATAATTTATGAATGGGAACAATGAAGTACTAGATGCTAATCCTCTTTCTATGACAAATCAGATGGAAACAATTATTGACTTACAACTGAGTTATATACAAGTCATACCTTTTTAAGTAAAGGTGCTGACCCTTGATACTGACTGGTTAGCACTACTACTGTCTTGTGGATATTTTGATTTGGCAAAGGCAATCCTGGGGTTCTGGAATGAGGTGACAACAAGACTACACATTCTCAGGGGGCACAGCTACTCTAACCTACCATGACAACTGAAACTATGTAGTAATACAATCAAGGAGACTCAGCAGTCATTGTCCCAAGTGGTGGGAGTATTTTTTAGATAATATAAAAGGCCTGAATTGATGACAACACAAAGCAATTGCATTTAATCCAATATAAATGTTATTTTATATTTTTCATAAGTGAGGGCGTGTTTAATTTGACAGTAAGACCACCTATTATCAACCTTTAAAAGGGCACTGAGGGCAACACTTCATCCTTTATCCTTCATCTGAAGACTTACTAGTACTCATCTATATATGATTTGTATGATTGTATGAGGTTCAATAAAACCACCTCAACTCTTTTTGTTCGTCTCTAGTTGGAGATTTGGGGGGAGGTCCAGGTGTGGAGGCAAGCTGCTACTCAGGTGTTCTTTGCCCTGGGATTGGGTTACGGTTCAGTCATTGCTTACTCCTCCTACAACCCCATCCACAACAACTGCCACAGGGATGCTCTCATGGTCTCCTGCATCAACTTCATGACCTCTGTGCTCGCCTCACTGGTTGTGTTTGTTGTGCTGGGCTTTCGTGCCAAGAACATTGCCCTGGAATGCGTGGCCAAGTAAGAAGCACTTACGTGTGAGGGCCAGGGCCAGGGCCAGGGCCAGGGCTAGTAAGACGCACTAGTGTGTGAGGGTTAGGGTTTGTAAGAAGCACTTAAGAAGAAAGGCAAAATAAATAAAAAAAGGGGCTTAAGTTAGCTGTTTTGAATAAGCTATAGTTCCACCGAATTACCTTAAGCAAAAATGTACAATCATTAACTAAAACATTTCCAAATGACATATGAAGCATATTATACACATGGTAATGTTATGGTAATTAACAATAACAAAGTTCAAATCCTGCCTAAAACAGGTACAAACATTAAGTGTAACTCCAACAGAATCCTTTAGATTGGCCGCAGGTACTAGGGACCCATTCCATAAGGATGGTACCAGAACTCTAAAATCTCATGTTACTAGTCTTGTTATAGACTCCAGAGATTGTATGTCATCTACCTAAACGCACTATTTTATCACTTAGGTAGTTGTTAAACCAGATGTTGGCAGTTTGGATCGACCCAGTGGAAGACCGAATGTTGCATAAATGCAATTGTTATTTTAATTCTCCAGAAACCTTGGCATCCTAACAGTCAAAGCTTCTTCTGAGGTGAATCCTCATTGGTGGCCCTGGTTCAATATGTCAGACCCCAGCTCTGTCAGCATACCTGAGTACAGGGAGTGGTACCATCACTATGGCTCCCAGGTGGCACCTAACATCACTGACTGTAACCTGGAAGAAGAAATGAATAAGGTACAAAACGCCACAAACTCTGGGGCTAATTAAGAATCCAGATCAACACATGCAACAGTCACCTCACCTCCTACAGCCTGCTATTTTAGACCTCAGACGCACCTTTTATTCACTGACAAAGCTTCAGGAAAGTGTGATTGAATATATGTTCTCTTTTGTCTCAAGCTTTTGCAGAGAGTCTATTTGGGACAAGTCAGTGTCTCCAAATTAAAATATCGTTGATTCTTGCATAGGTTATTTAAAACAATTAGAAATTCAGAATTCAAACCCACCTGAGAATGATTTTCCATATGTGCGTGTAGATGAGTTGAATTGGTTCCACACTGTCCTCAATGGGAGTACAGACTGTCTGCTTGTTGTCTAGGGAGTAGAAGGGACGGGACTGGCGTTCATAGCCTTCACTGAGGCCATAGCCTTGTTCCCAGCCAGCCCACTGTGGTCCACGCTCTTCTTCCTCATGCTGCTCAACCTGGGCCTCAGCACCATGTTTGGGACCATGCAGGGAATCCTGACTCCCCTCATGGATAACTTCCAGCTGCTGGGCCGACACCGCACTCTGCTAACTGGTAAAGACCCGCTTCACAGAGCTTGTGGAAGCACAGGTTAAAGTACATGCTCACACATATTTTCTGTCTCGGGGCTGTACTGTATTGACTTTGATTTCATTGGATCATAGTTACACTTTATAGGACCTTTTGGATCATACATATTCACTATGCTGTTACAAATACATAAATAAAGTTTTTTTGTATGATTGTGAATGTGCAGAGCTTTTTAGTTTCAGCATATTAGGTTTATAACAGTTTTTTGTGTTTGTGTTTTAGTGTGTAGCTGTGCTCTAGGTTTCCTGATTGGCCTATTGTTCACCCAGCATTCAGGCAACTACTTTGTGGCAATGTTTGATGATTATTCAGCCACGCTCCCCCTGATTATTGTGGTTATCTTTGAAACTATAAGTGTGGCCTGGGTTTATGGTGCAGATCGGTAAGGCGTACACAGACAAACACACATTCACTTAGCCTACACAGACAAACATACAGTAACTTTTTTACAGGATGTTAAGTGCCTTGCAACATTTTTCATCCTCTTTCAAACACTCCACCCCACAGCTTTTTAGATGACATTGAGATTATGCTGAAATGGCGTCCCCCAGTGGTGTATAAGTACCTGTGGAAGTATGTGTGCTTGTTCGCCATGGTGGGTCTGCTGTGTGCCAGTCTGGTCCGCATGGTCTTGAAGCGGCCCACCTACACGGCATGGAACCATGAAACAGTAAGACAACAAGACAATAAGTAGTGACCCTAACCCTAACAGTAAGACAACAAGACATTTTCACTATTTGTTAGAGTTGATTATTTAGCCGTTGCAAATAGTAAGTAGTTAATTAGACAATCACACTTTGGAGAGTGGTTTCATCCTGAATGAAGTAAATGACGGTGCCCTTGAGTAAATCATAGTATCTGCCCCTGGGAATCATGCACTGCCCCTGGTTATCGTGCACTGCCCCTGGTTATCGTGCACTGCCCCTGGGCATCATGCACTGCCCCTGGCCATCATGTCATCTTCACTATCATGCTTGCTTTGTCCTAGCCATGATCAATTTCAAATGTAATTTAGTCTTAAAAAGTATCCCTGCTGGGCAACATATGCAGCAACCAACATTCATGCACATTATTGAAACTATTAGTTTATGTTCATAACTGTAATGTGTTACCTGTGTATTCTCCAGGCCTCTGAGAGCAGTCTAGAGTACCCTGGCTGGGCCATGGCTATGATAGCTCTGCTGATACTGTTTGCTTCCCTGCCTGTGCCGGTCGGGATCATCCACTCTGTGCTTCAAAGCCGTGGAGTTCAGGGCCTGGCAGGGGAGGAGAGGAGCCAGGAGCTGCCTCATGAGAGGTACACCAAGTGCAACTCCAGTGAGCTTTTGAACTCCCAGCTGTCCTCAGAGGAGGGGGGAGGTCGTCCTAGGGCCTCCTTCCTACCCCTGGGTCTGGACCACTACAGGCTGCTCCCTCAACAGGAGGAGCTGGAGGAGGAGGACCAAGAGGATACAGGGGTGTGAGCCAAGGAGAAAACAACTGATGATGCTGTTTCACTGCATGGTACCGGCTCCATGGTACCAGCTCGACTTTACTGGACTCGCTAGATTGGTTTTCCACTGCAGATAGACCCCCCCCAGCAGGTGGTCAGTCTCTCTCGCTGGATCTGTTTATTGGTAACCACAGGAACCTCCACACCCCCTCAGTTGATAACCATGTTTTGTGTGTTGACATTTAATAGTCGTCCAGTGAATAGAAAAATTATGGTCACTATTATAGCTGTGCAAAAAAAAAACTTTAACAAAAAAAGATTTATTTAGGATTTCCCGTGTCGCGATTCTCTCTGAACAATCAGTAGTCTGCTGTGTTTTCACGTCACCTTTTGGGTATTGCATCAGCTCGCTTGGGACCTTGACGGAAGTGTTCCAAGAAAAGTGCCAAACCCGAGGTACCAAATATGCGCAGTGGAAAACCAACAAAGGCGGGGAGAGCCGGTACCATGCGGTGGAAAAGTACCATGAGAGTAGGGGGAGATACAAAAGATATATATATATATACAGTATATAAAGTGTATGCACTGTGTTAATCATGTGTATAATTAATAACATACACTTCTATATGTGTTTAGTTCTGCACAGTCGTTTGGTATACAACTACATAGTTGTACAACTGTAGTAAATACACACATGATTAACACAGTGCATACACTATTATGTATCTGTTAAATTTTTTATTTAAATTTTCTTACACTTATCCAAATGGTTTGGACAGTAAGTACAGCAGGTAATCAAGAACCAGAGGTGCACGGTTTTAACAAGGTTTTCAGTAGTTAATGTCATGGAAAACTCAACAATTTGTTTCTCCTCAAAACAGTGAAACTATAATATAACATTTAATTTACAATTAGATATATAATAGTGTACTTTTTAGTGGGAAATATTCATTTAAATTATCATCAACATGTTAAAAAGTTTAAAATAATGAGAAACTATTTGATATTGGCCCCTAAATATCATGAGGTAAACGGAAACTGACCCTAAATATCATCTAGCTCCAGTGGGGTGCTGCTGTGTATTTAACCCCAACTAACCTTTTTAGGCCTTATTTTGAGGTGTTATTTTGTTCATTAACATGAATATCTTGAACTTGTTCTGAGTTATGTCATGTTATGCCAGGTTGCTTTGCGTTGTTTTGTCCTAAGAATTTCAGTGCCCAGTCTGACCCTGTGTTGGTCTGTGCATCTGACAATAAAAGACTTGAACTTGAACTTGAATATCTTAGTATGATCTTAACATATATTTTAGTGCAAATAGATCTACACATACCTGAAAACTGAGACATGCCATGATCTGTTCCAAAATGCTAATTAGTAAATACTTTATTTCTTAACAAATGTAGTATTGTAGGCATCACAGGCTTTTACCAGCTTGTTACATATTGTATGTCAAATTAAGTGTCTGTCTGTACAACAGGCAGTGGAGGGGGAGAGGGGGAGAGGGGGAGGGAGGTGGAGGGTGGTAGAGAGAGGTAGAGGGAGGTAGAGGGAGGTAGAGAGAGGTGGAGAGAGAGAGAGAGAGGTAGAGGGAGGTACAGGGGCCAACAGTTTGCAGTTTTGCCAACAGAGGGTGCAATTGACTTGAACTTTTGGGAGGATTGGCAGGGCCAATATTGAAAGGCAGAGTGCAAGTACTAGTAAAGCTAGTATAGCTGAATAGTAAAACTCTAGTTAAGAGACCCCTAGTACTCAAAACAACAGGGCTGAAACGTTTTTTGCATATTATGAGTGATGTGCTATTTCATTAGTATTGTACTGCTTTGTTTTTTGTCATCTTAAGGATGGGTTGCCATGTATCCACCCTCTACATCTAGATCACATCGGTGTTCATGTATGTGTTGTTTTCATGCATGACAACTTCAATTTGTGTGCTTTTGGTAGATGTGTGTGTCTTTGTATGTGGTGTATATTATTGTTGTCTATTTAACTGTTTAAAGCTGTTATTCTAAGCAATGTACAGTAGATAAGTATTTCATAAGTATATGGAATGTATTCACTCAGTTTATGGTCCCTGTGGGAGCCAACCCTTCAACCATGTCATGCTATATATTATTTTGTTCTAAAATATACGTTTTGAAAAATAAAATATACTTTTGAGTACGTGAAAAGTTACCTGACATGTTTTTTTTGGGGGGGGGGGGGGGGGGGGTTCTTATAAAAGCGACTTTTCTACTACATGGACGTTTTCCAGGAATTTGGATCTTTCCACGATAAGAGAGGTACACAATGTTTTATTTTGTATTTGTTATAGGCAGGGATATGATTACCAAAGGTGCATTTTGGACATGCAGTGTAGTATCTGAGTCAAGAGGGATGGACTGACTGATGGATGCAGTAAAATGTGTGTGCATGCTCAAGCGGGAGTGCGCACGGGACAGTAACACACCGGCCGGATCTGGGAGTTGCGAGGATGGAGATCCGACCAGACAGATTTAAGGCGTCTGCCGGCAAAACTCTGGGAAAGATACACAGGTACCCTCGAAATTTACTATTTTAGTTATTCTCAGTAGGCTATGTTCAGGTTAAACGCATTTTGTAGATATGAGTTTGTTATTCTGATTGCTAGTTTTTTTACCCCAATCACATTTTGCTCCCTTGTCACTTTCTAAGTTTTTGAAGAAGCATTCGATAAATATAGGTGTATGCAAACTTTAAAATAAGAGGGGGTCTTTGCCAAAATTGTACTTACCAGGTGCACCTGGATTGCAGGGACGCGCCATTAATCCAAATGGCAGCTAGACGCGCTCTGATGGTGCGCGCAAATGACATCATGATTAACATCTGGATTGTACTGAAAGAATGAGTTCATGACCCTTAATTAAATTGCAATTACATTCTTTTAATGTGGATTCACTATTTCATCCCTCAAAATCTTCAAAAAAATTCTAATCAAAGTTGATCAGTTAATTTAAATAGATTTCTGTCAAGACGATCTTTGACACTTTCGATGTCATGTCACGCCGTGTCCTGTCTGGGTATTAGCTAATGCGTATGTGTGGAGGTGGGGGGTTTGGGGGGATATAGACACAAAAGGAATTCAACAGAATGTTGACAAGGAATATAAAAAAGCTCAAATTCCAAATATGTTTGATCTATATCAAGTAAATGGAATATCGTACTAACTTGAGGACAAAGACTATATCAAATTGAAATTAAAACTGTATAATATATAATAATGGGTAAATTGAAACATTTGAAATTTGTAGAAGAAAGTTATCTGCATTATTATGTATTTTATTGTAGAGATATTGATACATAGACTTCTTCAATAAGAAGAGCGAGATTAAGCACATGGATAGGGCGACACGCAATAACCATGGCTTTATAAACTCACTGCTCTCTCAGGATTTGAGGTAGCAACTAAACATATAAATCCAATCCTGAAATAGCCTGTTTCTCAGCCCAGCTGTTGGCCCATGCAAATCCCTAAACTAACCCCATCCCACTCTCTTCCCCATGCCGTGTCACTTCCTCCAACCCTCCTTCCACCATCCTCTGACCCCTCCCTACAGTCCCATTCAAGGCCTCGTAGATGACTATCATTCCATCAGGGCCTCCTGGATTAGTGAGTAGGGGCGTGCGAGTCGACAGCTCTCCCCCTAACTGGGTACACACATGCACGCTGCTTGAGGATGGGGAGAAGCATTTTTATTTGTTTTAGATGCGGTTTGGTTTGCAGTTACTGTGGATTTCATGAAGGACTGTTCACAGCAGCCATTCTTGATTTGCTCTTTACATGTGTTAAAGTGTGTTTGTGTGTGGCCTTGTATACATGCAAATTGCTTGGTGTATGTTGGTGAATGTGAGCAAGATGCTTCACAGGTCAGAGCCTTGATCTCTCACTGTGAATACAGTCAGTAGTTCATCTAATATTTAGAGGTGTTCTCCCTCAGAAGGCATCTCTTGTTTCTATTTTGAACTCTGCTAAGTACGCCAGGGTCTGGTTAGGTCAGGAAGCCCCTCGTTCTTCATGGCTCTTTCTTGTGGAATCAAGCAGTTGCCTGGATCAGGGCTAACCTGGGACATAATGGAACCAATGGACTGTTCATACATTCAAAACCCACCTACTTAATATCCCAAACAGACAAAAGGAAAAAAAAATTTAAGCGATTAATTATTTTGAATAAAATGAAAGGTCTGTTGTAGCCTTCAATTACATGTTGACAGCAAAATAAACCTGAATAACTAAGGTGCAAAGGTTGCAAATAAATTGAAGTGATATAAATAATAAATGTTGTAATACATTGATTTGTACAAAAAACCTAAAGTCCATTTAGAGATTCAATGAAGAGATACATGGGTATCTGAAATAAGAAAGCTGCTTCTGATCGATTTATGATCCTGGCAAATATCGTGTGTACGTTTATCTCTATGAAGCTATTTTACAATATATTGGTGGAATTGAAAGAGTGTGTAAAGGCCATATAGTGTTTATTGATGTCTGCTTGTGTTTCTGTATGTGCAAAGTAAGTTAGAAAGATAGAGTGAGTGAAATAGAGAGATTGTGTGTGGTGAGAAGAGGGGGGTGTCTCCCGAGGTAACACAGTCCCACTGAGACCCAATCTGTTCATGAGAGAGAGATGGGAGAGAGGAACAAGCGTGTTGAGGGGGGAGGGGGCAGAGGCCGACACCACTGTTACCTTGACTCAGATGAGGAGAGCAATCATTTTACAGCTTTTCTGAGCGGATTGCAATCAATTTTATTAGACAGTATCTGGTGGTTAATGTCTTTATTCTTTATTCTTAGTCTTCACATTCCGCTGTGAAAATGTTTAAACTAAACCACTCATCCTTAGTTATTCATTCCAGTATTGACAACAGGCAAAGAAGTGTATTATATGCAGAGTTAAAGCATGGGGGGGAAATGACCGTCTGGCATTATATAACATGGCTACTGACGCTGCTCTCTCTCTCTCTCTCTCTCTCTCTCTCTCTCTCTCTCTCTCTCTCTCTCTCTCTCTCTCTCTCTCTCTGTCTCTCTTTCTCTCTCTTGCTCATCCTCTTATTGTGGGATTATCAGGAACACACTGAGCACTGTGAATTTAATATAAAAGGTAACAATAGAGTCTTTGTTGCTAACTCATTCACCAAGGAATGATGAATCTAGTCCCGAAATTTCAAGAAGCAGCATTGTTTAATAAATACTCCAACAGGTTGATTTAAAAACACATGAAGGCAAATATTCTTAAAGTCCGTTGATCCCAACCTGCATTATCTCCGGGCATGCGCCCAGTGACTCGCGCTTCTCAGATGATCACTGACAGACTCACGCGTCTCAGATGATCACTGACAGACTCACGCTTCTCAGATGATCACTGACAGACTCACGCGTCTCAGATGATCACTGACAGACTCACGCTTCTCAGATGATCACTGACAGACTCACGCTTCTCAGATGATCACTGCTGAAGGGTCTGTGGTAAATGATACCAAGGTTTTTTTATTTCACCCTAGTCAAAGTCTAGTCAAAGCCATTTGGTAAGGTCAGTAAGTGAACAACATAGCATTTGACATGGCTTTAAATGCTATTGTCATACAAAGGACCTAGGCTAGGCCTCCAGATTTCTGATTGCTAGAAATACATTTTTTTAGGAATTGTTGATTTGTCTAGTTTTTGTGGCCCCTTCATTTTAAGATGCGACCCCCCAAACATAAAATTCTGGCTACTCTATTGATTGCAAGACCAATTCGCAAATACAAATTTGTCTGGAACCTCTATGTTTGTTTTCAATTTCTAACGGGCGCTGACCGAAATAAGATCCGGATAGTGGATATTGGCATGGCACCTTTCAGAGGGCTGACGCTGGGGTGGGAGGGAGGGGTGGGGGGCGCTCTCCATGCCTGATGGGAATGTGTTGGTTTGGGAGGGTGAAACCCTCAGGTTGGCAGGTCTATCCTATACTCTCCCCTATACTCTCTCTCTCCCCCTCTCCCCCTCTCTCCCCCTCTCCCTCTCCTCTCTCTCTCTCTCTCTCTCTCTCTCTCTCTCTCCCTCTCCCGCCTGCTTCTGATACTCTCTCCCCCTCTACCTCTCTCTTTCTCCCCCTCTTTCCCCCTCTTTTCCCCTCTCCCGTCTTTTCCACTTACCCAGCACCTAAGCCTTACAGTCAAACCTTTTATAACAAATGCAAATATTCATGTAATGTTTCAAGTGGGAAATACGTTTGGTGTGCAAACAATGGAAACTCATATTGGAAAAAAAAACCTTGTGATCAAAAAATAATATGGCTTTTTATGCATAAGTGGGATGTGATTGTGTCAGAGAAATGTGATGTAATTACTGCTGTGGGCTAGTCTCATTAGCAGGTAGCATATGTGTAAAAGTCAGGCTGCAGTCTGTCGGATGGTTAATGAGAATCCTCGCAATACTTACATTACTCCAATATATAAAAGAGTATCGTTGGTAATTACTTATGATTTCCTACAGCTAGTTTTAATTTGTGTGAATGCATGTGTTTTATGTGTATGTGATCACAAATGTGTGTTTGTATTTATATATGAGGTTTACTTTTGGAAGAGAAGGGTGAGTTAGAACAAACCGATCATGATGATTCTGCATATTTAACATATTTAACACCTACATAATTTGACAAGTTTAACAGACATAAATGCAGTGCATAGTGCTGTTTCCAACTGGGTTTCATGCTGGTAAGACAGAGCTAGGAAATGTTTCTAAAACTGTGAGAAATTATATTAAAAACAAACCAAAGGAAGCTTATAAAAAACAGACAGATGATGAGAGGGGGGTGGTGGAGGGTCAGCGATGGAAGACTGGCTATTAAGAAACAGGTAGTAGTGCTTAGATGTACAATATGTAGTTACTGTACTATTATGACATTCTAAATGAGGCTGTTGAGTGGTGTGGAAGAATAGCATGTGACGCATTTGATAAACAGGTTTATCTCCATATTAATTTCCGGAAGTAAATAATTTATAATCCTAATCTGTATGTTGTGACAGATTACGAGAGAGTGGGAGGAGAGCAAGTGGAGTCACGCCTGCAGCTCAGGGAGAGAGAGACGGGTGGTTGCGGGGGGGTAGGGGGGAGGGGAGGGAGGGAGTGGGGAGGGGAGAGAGGGGGGAGGGGGGAAGGGGGGAGAATGCACTGGGAGAGACAGTCTCTTATCCCTTCTGCATTTACATGGTGTCTGACAAAATAATTTTCCTGCTTTCTCTTTCTAACATATTATTACAGTACATACCATCTATTTTATTTTACCAAGTGGAGAACAAAAAGTATGTGGTCTTTTCTCTTTAACTGATTGTTTTTATTCTGTGTTTGGAGGATTACACAGAATCAGCTGTTTTAACCCTAATGGGGGAGGTGAAAGATGCATGTACAGGATGGATGTATGGATGGATATATAGATAGATAGCAATGCAAATCTTAGTTACAGGGATGCAGAAAGTAAAATGCATAATTTATCTCCACGACAAATATATAAATAATTGAGTCTGTCTTGTGTTGGAGTGTGTAGGAGCAAGGGGGCTATGTTAAATAGAACTAACTGACCATACAGCTCTATCATAATAGCTGACAGTTGCATGGGTAAAATAAAAACGCCATACTTGGTGTCAAAGGACTTTGTGTGGTGATTCTGGTTGCTGTTCCCGACACAATTCTCCTGCTCACAGTAACTGGATCAGCCCAGTGGAAACCATGCAGCCTGCTGTCCATGCAGCCTGCTGTCCATGCAGCCTGCTGTCCATGCAGCCTGCTGTCCATGCAGCCTACTGTCCATGCAGCCTGCTGTCCATGCAGCCTACTGTCCATGCAGCCTGCTGTCCATGCAGCCTGCTGTCCATGCAGCCTACTGTCCATGCAGCCTGCTGTCCATGCAGCCTACTGTCCATGCAGCCTACTGTCCATGCAGCCTACTGTCCATGCAGCCTGCTGTCCATGCAGCCTACTGTCCATGTGAACACAAACATGCTTCCACACCAGAGATGACAGAAGTACGAACATCCTTCGCTCAACTAGAAGTACAGATACTCATGTTGAAAATGACTCTGTAAAAGTTAAAGAACTGACTACACTTTTTCACTCAAGTTGTTGAAGGAAAGAAGTAAGGGCTCTGACTTATACTTAAGTAAAAAGTAACCATTACTACTACTTGTTGGCAACTTTGTAACTATGAAAAACAAGACAAAAGGTGGCATGCCGCAGCAGTGAGGGTATGTTTTTGTGTGAATATACAGTGTATTGTTTCAAGCCATTTGTCATAACGTTAACTAATTGGCCAATTGACGCATTCACTTAACTTCTACTGATGCCCATGAGGATGGGCTGTGATGGTATTATGACAGATGACAAGTGATGTGATTGGATGATGACTGGTGACAAGTGTTGTGATTGGATTATGACTGATGACAAGTGTTGTGATTGGATGATGACTAGTGTTGTGATCAACACTGCTGCGTTGCTGTTGTATCAGTCAGTAGTTAGATCAGCGTAGTCATAGTGGCTGAACTGTGGGCTCCTGTAAAGCCCTCTGTGACATAGCTTGAAAAAAGGGTTATGCAAAATGTTAATGGGTGTATACAGCATCTACCTACAGGAAATGAGTGGAGAGCTTTTTCATACGTCTACTGCAAGCCTTATATGCTGGAAGCACTAGGCAAAACCATAACCAGGTCCTCCTATTAATGCCCCAAAAAGTGATTTCATTAATTTCAGTCATTTTTTTATCTGCTCTGACATCAGAATGTAATGAAACATTATGTGGATGAGGATGCCTTTACTCAAATGTTCATGACATTTATGACATTGGCACAACAAATTACTCAGCTTGTACAGTTCCCCAGCCTCAACATGGCTCTGCCCGTCACCAGACTGTCCCTCTAACTTGTTCCGCTCTGTGTCCTCCAAGACTGCTGGAGAAACGGCAGCCCAATGGCGAGACTATCGAGCTGTCAGCCGAGGGACGTCCGGAGCTGGTGGAGGAGAAGGATCTGCCTGTGGTTGACTGTACCTGCTTTGGCCTGCCCCGTCGCTACATCATGGCCATCCTGTCTGGCCTGGGATTTTGCATCTCCTTTGGTATACGCTGTAATCTGGGCGTAGCCATTGTTAGCATGGTCAACGACCACACTGTCTTTAAAGGCAACAAGGAGGTGCTAGTGGTAAGTGTTGAATGTGGTTCAATGTCTTGGTTCAGAATACCATTCTCTGGTCATGTCAGTGAAGGCCAGTATAGATCACTGATCACCATCCCTGATCACCGGTAGACATTAATGTCATTCACCTCATTATGCTGCACCATTACTGTATGTTTTAAAATAATGTACAAGCTAAACATCTGGAACCTCTTAAAGTAGCCTCCTCTTAGATTCCAAACTTAAAAGTTTACAAAAAGTGTAATGAGTAGATGTTGTGTGGTCTTGTTCCCGTGCAGGCAGCTCAGTTCAGATGGGACCCAGAGACGGTGGGGATGATACACGGATCTTTCTTCTGGGGCTACATCGTCACACAGATTCCAGGTGGCTTCATATGTCAAAAGTTTGCTGCCAACAGGTATTTACTGATAACTTGATTTAACAAAATATACTTTGACATATTCATCATTCTTCACTCATGGGAATCCAACCCTGGGTTTAAATCTTGGTATTTTTGGAATAAAATCTGTTACTATAGTCACCATCAGAGCCTAGCTGTACTGCATGTCTTCCAAAAGCATGATGAAAAGTTTAAAGTCCTGTGGTACAAAAAAAACTGGATTTAATCATTTGAAACTCTTAGATGTGTTTTCACATCTCAATCACTAAGATTCCGTTGTTTAAAAATAAATGTTTGCCTGTTTTTGTGTTCTGTTCCAGAGTGTTTGGCTTTGCCATAGTGGCCACATCTACTTTGAACATGCTGATTCCATCTGCCGCCCGCTGCCACTACAGCTGTGTCATTCTAGTCAGGATATGCCAGGGCCTCGTTGAGGTACACTGTGTACAAATGAGTGTGTGTTTGTGTGTGCACACAAGCATAAAGTGTGTGTTTCTCTATTTACTGTACATCATCCCTTAATGACGTCCTGCAGGGGGTGTCATACCCAGCATGCCATGGGATCTGGGCCAAGTGGGCTCCGCCTCTGGAGAGAAGTCGTCTGGCCACAACAGCCTTCTGTGGTGGGTTTAACATTCTCTCTTTCTAATCCCATTCTTTAAAACCAAATTTCCTAAACATAAATCAGTTAACAGTGTTTGAACTGTGTTACAGTCCAAAACACGTTTTTAAGCTTCTGGAAAAACTCCTGTGAAGAAACTGTCTGGATGCGAGTTCAGATACAACAGACAAAACTGTCTGGATGCTAGTTCAGATACAACAGACAAGTCAAGATCCTTCTTTTAGTATGTTTGCCTCACTTAATTGGCTATACAGCTATCTTTATCTTTGTTAATACGTTATACAGGCATCTTTATCTTGTTAATACGCTATACAGGTATCTTTATCTTGTTAATACGCTATAAAGCTATCTTTATCTTGTTAATATGCTATACAGCTATCTTTACCTTTGTTAATACGCTATACAGGTATCTTTATCTTGTTAATACGCTGTACAGGTATCTTTATCTTGTTAATACGCTATACAGGTATCTTTATCTTTGTTAATACGCTGTACAGGTATCTTTATCTTTGTTAATACGCTGTACAGGTATCTTTATCTTTGTTAATACGCTATACAGGTATCTTTATCTTTGTTAATACGTTATACAGGTATCTTTATCTTGTTAATACGCTATACAGGTATTTTTATCTTTGTTACTACTCTATACAGGTATCTTTATCTTTGTTAATACGCTATACAGGTATCTTTATCTTGTTAATACGCTATACAGGTTTCTTTATCTTTGTTACTACGCTATACAGGTATCTTTATCTTTGTTAATACGCTATACAGGTATCTTTATCTTTGTTAATACGCTATACAGGTATCTTTATCTTAATTAATACGCTATACAGCTATCTTTATCTTTGTTAATACTGAAAAAAACCTGCTGTAACGGCTATGGCGTAGACCAGGGGTGGCCAACCCTGGCGTAGACAATGAAAGGCTACAGGGCCATTTGAACTATGACCAGATTCCGTGATCATAAGTGATCAGTAGTGATCTAGTGATGGTTCTCTTTTCACCCTGTAAGTGTTTCAGTGTGTCTGCTGTGTTGTGTCAGGGTCCTATGCAGGGGCTGTGGTGGCCATGCCCTTAGCTGGAATACTGGTGCAATACACAGGGTGGCCATCTGTCTTCTACCTATATGGTGAGTAACAAACCACTGATTTATTAATTGTCACTTTCCATATATTTATATACATGATAGCCTACTGGCTAGTTTGTTCTGTGAAAATTCACTATTATTAGTAGATAGTACCTACATAGTGACCTGGGTACCAGCCGAACTTAGCCCCGCCCACAACATTTGAAGTCGGGAAGTTCGGTCTGGCATTGCTCCGTTGGGGAAGAACTATGCCCAAACCAGAGCTGTTTGTACCAATCAAATTGTCAGGGCGGGCTTTATACAATGATGGACAGATGATCAACAGTAATGTAATCAACCACGTCACCAAAGAGCGCTTGGGTTGAATTTGTTTTCAACAAACATGGCTGCCGCTGGAGAGCTGAGATGTGTAGATTCAGGATCACCACAGCTCTCTGAGACAAGGGCCAAGATTCTGCCATTGAGTCTGTTTTAGAAGACTTCAACAGCGCATTCATTTTGAAAGAGGAATTTCTATTGAGTAGTGATGTGTCGTTCGTGAACGATTCGTTCATTTTGAACGAATCCTTATAAGGACTCGGGAGTAACGAGTCCTCTCAACGAGTGATTCGTTCATTTCCCGACTCGGTCTTTCTACGAGTCTTTGGATCATTTTTCACGTGACCTGCATAGGCTCTGTAGCTAGAGGAAACGAACGATTCGTTCTTTTCCCGACTCGGTCTTTCTACGAGTCTTTGGATCATTTTTCACGTGACCTGTATAGGCTGTAGCAAGAGGAAACGAACGATTCGTTCCTTTCCCGACTCGGTCTTTCTACGAGTCTTTGGATCATTTTTCACGTGACCTGCATAGGCTCTGTAGCCAGAGGAAACGAATGATTAGTTCCTTCCCCGACTCGGTCTTTCTACGAGTCTTTGGATCCTTTTTTCACGTGACCCGCATTGTATTTTTTAGTAGAGGAAACAGTTTCCTTATTCCCTTTCGCGTGGCCGCTGTTTTAGTAAGACGTGAATGAATGATATTCGCTCAAGTCATCATACTGACTGGTTTTGTTATTTTCACTTTACATTTACACTTACAGTTTAGTGCAGTGTAATTGTTTGACGTGATAATTAAATGCTAGTGTGATAATACATGACCAAATCATACAAACTCATGATACATTTGACTGCAGGAATTTATTTTGAAATAGTATTTGCTGGTGCACATGTCATGCACTAACCTACAGTGGACGTATAGGGGCTATACGTCCTTTGCAGTGGACGTATAGCCCCCAACCCCCCCCCCCCCCCCTGAAATGAACAAATGACTCGAAAAAAGATTCGTTCATTTTACTGAACGAGATTCAAAGAACCGAATCAGTAAAAAGAACCGAACTTCCCATCACTACTATTGAGGCGTTTGTCGATCGAAATATGTTTTTGCCGTCCTTCCTACGGGATTCGGTAACTACGTTGCTCTGATTGGTTGTAGGTCTATCCAATTGAGCGAAGAGGCATTTTTTTCCCGGGTTCGGTTGAAACACGCCCCATAATCACAGCCCAATGGAACAGTATCAGACTCATATTCTGACTAGAATTATGAGTATAACATCGTCAGGCTACCTACATAGTGGATGTATTGATAGAATATTCCTTTATCCTCATTTTGTCTTTATCCGACAAAGACATACCTGCTGAGCATCTTTCTGATGTTCCCTGTCCTCTTGTATTCTCTGATCTCTATATTCTTTTCCTATCTAATGCACTTCATTGACTGTGTGTCTTCTGCTTTACATCTCTTTATATTTCATCATGGCAACGCCTTTCCTCTGTATTATACCTTCCCCACCTTTCCCTGTATCTCTACTCCCTTTCCAAATATCTCTCCTACCTTTCTACACTCCTTCTACATTCACCTTTCCACTTTTTACTGTTTTCATCTTCTTATCATTTCCATCCCTTCCGCTTCTTCTACCAAACCCTTTCTGTCAACCCCCCTCTTACTGTTATCACCTCCCCCCTATTTCACCTGCTTTCAACCTGCTTTTCTACCCCCCTCCCTGTCCCCCCTCTCTGTCCCCCCTCTCTGTCCCCCCTCTCTGTCCCCCCTCATACCTCCCCTCCCAGGCTGCGTTGGGATATTTTGGTATCTCTTCTGGCTGCTGGTGTCTTATGACAGTCCAGCCGCCCATCCCACCATCACTCCTGAGGAGAGGAAGTACATTGAAGACGCCATCGGAGAGTCTGCTGGCCTGGTGAATCCTCTCCAGGTACCCGGCTGAGTCTGGACTCTGTCACAAACACGCACACGTACATTCCTAAAGTGTTCTTGGTGATTCATGTAAAATTATTCTGTTTAATGTGAGGTGTAAGTGAATACAGATAACTTGCATTCCTGCTTGTTTCAGAAATTCAAAACCCCATGGAAACATTTCTTCACCTCCATGCCGGTGTACGCCATCATTGTGGCCAACTTTTGCAGGAGCTGGACCTTCTACCTGCTCCTCATCAGCCAGCCAGCTTACTTTGAAGAGGTGTTTGGCTTTGAGATCAGCAAGGTGAGGCTATCCTAACGAGTGACCTGATACTTTATATTGTATACCTCTCCCCTTCTGTCCCTCATCCTGTCTGCTTGTTCTCAGGTGGGGATGGTGTCAGCCCTGCCTCACCTGGTGATGACCATCATCGTGCCCATTGGGGGCCAGCTGGCAGATTACCTGAGAACTCACAACCTGATGACCACCACCAACGTCAGAAAGCTCATGAACTGCGGAGGTAGGCAGTAGTGTATGTGCATCTACAGTATCTGTGTTTGTATTGAGGGGAATGAGATTCATAATTTGAAGCCAAATAGCTTGAGTGATACCTAATAAGTTAGGTAGGGTACGTGAGGAAAAGAGAATGTCTGTTCCAAACGTGCAGCAGATCCCATGGTGACAGTCATGAGGCTATACTGGTGCTAAACCATAGAGTTTCAGTTCCATGTAACACATGATCCTTTGTGGTTCATCCACATGGCAGCAATAGGATCAACAACAGGTGCTCTTGAGCTGTTTGTTCTTTATAGCCGCCAGAACAGTGTAGACTTTAGCATCAGTAACCTTAAACATGCTATTAGGATGTTACTCAGTCAGCCTGCTTTTTCTCAGTGGACCTCTGGGTGTTTCTTGAGCTTGTCTCTGGAGAATGGTTGAATAAACGTCCTGAATAACTTAGTGTGTGACATTGGGGAACCAAGGACAATGTTGCAGTGTCTCTGTGTAGGGTTTGATAGGCAGTATTAAAGCATCTTGTAACAGTGTCTCTGTGTAGGGTTTGATAGGCAGTATTAAAGCATCTTGTAAGCATCTTGTTTGGTGAAAAGCAGACTTGTGGCCATCTGCTGCCTTGTAGGCTTCTATGTGTCCTGCCCATCCCCTGTGGTTCAGCCGGTCTCAGGTCAGGAGGGGAGCAGAGGGGGTGCTGGTCAGACGCAGAGCCGTGGAGCACCTGCTCAACATGCACCATGTGCTGCTCAGGGTAGGATGGAGCCGTGTTGGCCATGGGAAGGAAGAGCGAGTGTGGACGACACACCAACACGAGAGAGAGTAGCCATGAACCACAGGGGGATTCCTAGCTAGCGACGTCAGCAAGGCTAAATGTAGGAAAGCAAATTCTCCTATTCTCAGGTATTGTGAACCTCAACCACTGAGATGTAAACCAAAGGGTTGAAACACAACTGAACCAGGTTAAGTGTTTTGCTAAATGTAACAAACAGTTGTGTAATAAACATGTTAACCTGTCAAAGCATCGAGGCGTGGAGATTTACAGTTGAAGAAGATGGTGTCATTTTGTATTTTAGCAAGGGCAGAGTCACACTGGGGCACTTTACACTATAGGCTTGTGTTTTAATAAACAGCAGATCACATAAGACATCCAACAATCATGTGTTGTCAGAGTGTCCCAAATTAACATTATGAATTACGTATAGAACTGACATTTGAAGATTTGCATATTGATGCACTTATAAGTCCATGGAATTCCCCCCAAAATTTGGATGATCAACAATTTTTTAAATTATAATTATGATTATTTAGGGTATTACCAACGTGCTATTTGCGTCATTTCACAAAATGTCATGCACTGCTACATGTAATATGCTGATGTGGATAGAGAGAAATGCATGGTGTGTGTTTGTGTTGTTTACATATGATGACCACATGGTGTTACAACTGCCTGTGCATGTGAGAGGCATATGTGCATGAGAGGTTACATAAACCCTGAGCTTGCAGACATGCAGGAGAGTAAAGAGATATTCTGCTACACCAGACGCAGCTTAGATACAATTATATTTTTTACTTTTACAGTCCTCACTGTTAGAGATGTGAAACCATTCTGGTTTTGTAAGCAAACATTATTTTCCCATGCACAAATGTAAACTGATTTAGCCATATTAATATTTGATCACAATTGTTAAGTTTAAGTTTGAAGCACTGACACTAACGTCCTCAAAAGCAATGTTGTTGTCAACCACACTTCATGTGGTTGATTTCTTCACCACCCCAGAGATGATAAGAGGATACACATTGGTCAAAGGAATTGAAAGGGGGGGCGACTGATAGAATCTGTTTGGGCCATTGTGCACCTGAGTGTGGCCATGGAGTTACCATGGCCGCGGGAACTAGGGGTGCTGAGGGTGCTGCAGCACCCCCTGACAGCACGAGAATTTAAAATAATATGACTTGAAAATCCACCACTGTGTCACAGCCCGGCAACATTAAGCCCCCCCCCCCCACCCCCCCTATCTACCTTAGGTGACTGAAGATATTAGGTTTTATTTTTCCTACTAACATTGTTGGATCTTGTTGAGATAATTTACTGCGAAGATTTAAGACATAACATTTGGGGTTCCACGGTGCCCTAACAAACTACTGGTATTGAGGTGAACTCATGGGTAAGGTCAGGGAGAACTTCAATCATGGTACCTTGTTTCTGTTTGTCTGTTGCCATGTTAGGCTTTGGTATGGAGGCCACTCTACTGCTGGTGGTAGGATTCTCACACACCAAAGTTGTAGCCATTTCATTCTTGGTCCTCGCTGTGGGGTTTAGTGGATTTGCCATCTCAGGTAAGAAATACCTGAAAAAATAAAATATGAATGATTTTCATGATGTGCACCAATGGATATAAAATACAGTTTGTTTCACTCAAATATATTTTTTGGACAATCAGTAGCGACTGTACGCAAGCAAAGATAAGGTGTCAATTCTAAGATTTTATACAAACTAGAATGCATAATATATTGACCCAAAAATTTGCATGGGACAATATTGCAATGAACATTCTATTGATATCAGAGGGTCGTACATGCTGTCTGTGTCATTTCTGCTCAGTATTAAGTTATGTCCTGTATGCTTCAGCTGAGGGTTGTGGTAATGTACACAGCTACATTTGTGGGGTTGACTTTTGGTGAATAAGTAAATTCACTTTTGCCCAAATCCTAACCACCTATCATACCCACCTCACCATTGTCAGGACCTTAGCTGAGTTCCAACAGAATACCACTCATACAATTCAGACACAAACTAAATATTA
This sequence comes from Hypomesus transpacificus, assembly GCF_021917145.1. Lineage (NCBI taxonomy): Eukaryota > Metazoa > Chordata > Actinopteri > Osmeriformes > Osmeridae > Hypomesus > Hypomesus transpacificus. The sequence continues at coordinate 519,108 of NC_061076.1, read as the reverse complement.
CAATTTCACTGTGACTCAATCATAAAGAGGGTCTTTTTTATCATCTTTTAGGTTTCAATGTCAATCACCTAGACATTGCTCCCCGCTATGCCAGCATCCTGATGGGGATCTCCAATGGAGTAGGCACTCTGTCTGGGATGGTCTGTCCTCTTATTGTTGGAGCTATGACCAAGCATAAGGTGAAGACGGAAATACTTGTAACAGGATTTGCTTGTTCAGGAGTCAGTATTGTGGATAAACTCCCTTTATTGTACATTAACTGAACAGTTTGTTCCCATCCCTAAACAACATACTTGTCTGCACTCATCAGACACGTGATGAATGGCAGTATGTGTTCCTCATCGCCAGCCTGGTTCACTATGGAGGGGTCATCTTCTATGGTATGTATTCACTCACACAAGGTCCCGACGGGTGTCCACTCTCCTACTCCCATCTGACACCTGTGTGAAGAGAAACCAGTGGAAGCCTTTGACAGGCTCCACCTGTAACCTGGTGCTGTCTCTCTCTCTTCTGACCTGGTGTTCTCTCTCTCTCTCCTCTGACCTGGTGCTCTCTCTCTCTCTCTCTCTCTCGCTCTCTCTCTCTCTCTCTCTCTCTCTCTCTTTCTCTCTCTCTCTCTCTCTCTCTCCTCTGACCTGGTGCTTTCTCTCTCTCTCTCCTCTGACCTGGTGCTCTCTCTCTCTCTCCTCTGACCTGGTGCTCTCTCTCTCTCTCCTCTGACCTGGTGCTCTCTCTCTCTCCTCTGACCTGGTGCTCTCTCTCTCTCTCCTCTGACCTGGTGCTCTCTCTCTCTCTCTCTCTCTCTCTCTCTCTCTCTCTCTCTCTCTCTCTCTCTCTCTCTCTCTCTCTCCTCTGACCTGGTGCCATTTCTCTCTCTCAGGGATTTTTGCGTCTGGAGAGAAGCAGCCATGGGCAGACGCAGAGGACACAAGTGATGAGAAGTGTGGTATCATTAATGAGGATGAACTGGCCAATGAAACTGAAGAAATGTACCGAACAGGTGGAGGCGGTCACTACGGAGCTATGAGCCAGCCGAACACAGGACCCAACGGAGGGCGAGGTGGAGAGGGTGGAGGTGCGGGGTGGGTGACGGACTGGGAGAAGACGGAAGAGTATGTTCAGCCTCCAGGTTACAACAAGGGGGAGGGCCAGAAAAACCTGACTTAAAGCGATAAACAGGAAGAAAGAAAAGTCACATTTGATTGGGAAGACATTCAGAATCGAGGGGATGAATTAAGTGAATGTGTGTGTATTTGAGTAAATGGAATGGTTAAATCTATTTATTGTGTACTGTACCAGAATCTGACCTCAATCTACCAGGGGTTCCTTCTGTTTCTGAACCCTTTATGATTGGTCAGGAATATTTTATGTAAATGTCTGTTGGAGATGTGTTGTTTGTGTATATGTACAGTACCTTTAAATTATCCAGACTCCTACTTGTTCATCATTTTGTTGTGTCATAGACTTTAAAAGGACAACAAAAACAGTTTTCAGTTGATTAACAATGTTAAGTATTCAGTCTTGCTCTGACATTCCAAATGAGCTGCATCCTGTTTCCTTTGATCATCGAGGCAACCCTCTAATCTCTAGAAGGATCCAGTGGTTAGAGTTAGGCTGTAACCAGTGGTTAGGGTTAGGCTGTAACCAGTGGTTAGGGTTAGGCTGTAACCAGTGGTTAGGGTTAGGCTGTAACCAGTGATTAATCGAACACAGATTCAGAGCTCATCTACGAAGGTGGACAAGCCAGATGTACAGTTTAATAAAGTACATCAAGTCAGTATTTTGCCAAATGGCACTGACATGACTCTGAGGAGATGATCTTGTCTGATTAGACAACAGTTGGACTTATTGGCCTGAATGCCAAGAACGTTGTCTGACAAATATCTGATACTGTTAATCACCGATAACAATTTCTACATTAATAATGATTTGCCTGGTTGAAAGGAATTACCCAGAATCTGGTAGAGGCAGTTAATTCAGTAGGACTGAAGCTGTAAATGCTGCCAAAGGCTCTTCTGCAAACTGAATAAAGGGTCTTAATTCAAAATTTGTTTCGTATTTCTTATTTTATAACTTATTTAAAAACAATAATGTATATACACAATATTATGTGGAACAAGTGAAGGGGTATAAATACTTTACGAAGGCACTGTACTGAATACATACTGTGTGTGTGTGCGTGTACATCGTTGTTTGTAAGTGCTACAGTCTGAAATGAAACTCTGGTTGTAATCGGAGTTAAATGGCATTGCACTCATACATATTTTTGGTGTGTAAGTCTCCATAAGACGTTGGCTACAGTATGTGATTGTGCAAAGACAATCACACTTTACTTTAATAAAAATTGGTTTCTAAAACCCTCAACTTTTATTCAATTTTAGTCAGTTAAAGCATTGTATTGGTTCTGATGTTTCACACAACAATCCTGCAAATTTCGCCAAAGATAAAGTGTGCATAGTCAATAAAATCTTTTTTATTTGCCCCTACAAACTGCATTCTGTTAAGACAATACTGCCATGAAAGGAGATCTTGTTAGCTTAAGGAATATGTCCTTTATATCTGTACCTGCCCTTCCATTAGCTCAGGAATCTTACCAAAATTACTGAAACAACATTGTCTTATGCACTATAAATACTAATTTTGCCCTGGCTATGTGTGTAATAGGTTGTATGTGCACTTGTATGTGTGTGTGTCAATATACTGCTTATCTGGATCTGTATTAAAATTGTTTAGATGGATTGGGTAGTGTTTGATAGCTGTGCAGGTTTCAGCATGCAGCAGCAAAGCAGTTGTGTGTTTATGCTTTGCTCTATCTCTGTCTATTTCTATTTGTCTCTCTCTTCCCCCTCTGCAGTCAATGCATTTAATCCCTGATTGTCAGTGATGTATGAGTTGGTTGGTCAGAGGTTAGAGATTGTGAGCATGTGTGTGATTATGTGTGTGGTTGTGTGTGTGATTATGCGTGTAAATATGTGTGTGTTTGATAGTATGTGTGCTAGTTGGGTGCAGGTGCAGAAATGCTAAGCAATGAGCACGGTGCAACGATTAGTCTGGGAGCACATGCAGTCTTCTCTACATCCTCTCTCTCTCTCAAACACACACACACACTCATAAGACACATACCACTATCACAAAAAGTAGGTTTCCAATATGGGCCCGTTGATCAGGGGAATAGCCATCTATATGTGTCTATGTGAAAAATAATTTTGACTGATTGCTGTACAATTTCATGAAAAAAAAGTGAATGTCCTGATATTGAATGAATATGTACAATAACCTTTAGTGCACTGAAACATGTTCCATTGTATCCCAGTTTGTGAGATGTGTAAACAGAAACATCAACTTATCTTCCATATAAAGTTTTGCTGATAAATATATATTAAACCAGACGAAGGTATTTCTGACATGAAAACTAAGAGAACATTTTCATATAGGCTAAGGCTTTTTTGAGCAACCACTCAAAACCAGGATATAGTTTACTCATGTGGTTTTGGTGTTGTTATTCCAATTTTTGTCTTAGTTTACCACAATCCTGTGTTACATTTTCCTGCTCTTCTGACTTGATGAATTATTCAATCACCTAAGGGTGAACCAAAATATAATAAAAACGATATATATATATATACACAGTTTTTAATTACATGTATAACATATGTATGTGTAACGTACATCCTTCTACATCCTGTTACATCCTTGTGTAAAATAAAATTATGGAAAATGTGCACATACATTTTTTATCAGTACTATTATCAATATATATATATATATATATCAGTTAGTTGTTAGGGCCTAATCTTCATGACTCTGACTTTGATGTATCCTTATGAAAGGAGCCTGACTGCAGAATTGTGTTATGATATTCACAATACAGTAGCCATCACAAACCAATGTCAGAAAGAATAATCAATAGATTTTTTATGTATTACACTTTCATATATGGAATTCAACTACTACCATCCTCTCTCCGCCATGACAGATGGATGCAGGATTAACAGTGATTTTAGGCAAAGATTAGAGAGGAGAGCAGATGCACTCAGTGGGAGAGAGTGAAACGTCACAAATGCAGGAGGAGTAAACACAGAGAGAGGTCATAGGAGGAGGAGGCGCTTCTGGTGGGAGACCCTAGTCTGCATGATTATATTATGGACTTCTTAGTGTGTGTGTGTGCTTGTGTTTTCTGCACTATTACTCAGGGTTAGGGTTAGGGTGGTGATGTTGACCTAGAAATCAAGACCAACAACATGACATTTCCATATTCAGTGTTGGGGGTAACGAGTTACAAAGTAACGGATTACAGTAACGATATTACTATTATAGGTAACAAAGTAAAGTAACGCATTACACTCAAAATATTGGTAACTACACTACTTTACTAGACGTCAGGAACGTGCTTTCTTGTGTTACCCAAGCCATTTTTGCCGGTCCGAAAAGTTCTCTTTTAGTGGCGCTTGCATGCTTGCCTGTGTGCTTGCTTGTCTGGGCACCGTTGCCGATTTGAGTGATTTGAGTGACGTAGACATTAGGCGCGTTCGACATGGGCTGACTTCATGCAGCGCCGCAGGCGCCTGCCTTGAAGCTGAGAATGCCATTGGCTGCTTCAGTCAGCCGGGCTGCAGGCGGCTGCAGACGACGCCGGCGCTGCATGAAGTCAAACTCACCTGATTTGACAATCCAGTATCACATGATGCTAGGTTGGCGTAGAAGGAGGGAAGCAGGAAAATGGATGAGACGGAGACAGGAGGGTTCAGCCAGTGGCGATATTCTCACTATTTTAACTTTGTTGCTTGAAAGGACAAAAATATTATAGTAAAATGCACTCTGTCCAGGCGAGAGGTGTCTTTCAACTGCTGTCAACTCAATGAGATTTTAAAGTGAGGCATATTTTTTTGGTCAGATTGTGTGGACAGGCTTAATATTCGTTAAAGTGAATGGCTGTTTTATATGCCATTTTGTTTTACACGTTTACAATTACAATACACTATGTGGAAAGGCTAAGAGATGCCCTTTATTGAACATTTTAAAATAAAGTGATGAAAGGGCCATGATGTTTGTCCATGTATCTTTGTGGTAAATTTGGACATTTGCTTAAAAAATTTAAAAGTAATTAGTAGTGAAGTTACTTTTCAAATGCAGTAACTAGTAAAGTAATCTAGTTACAATTTTCAGAAGTAACTAGTAACTTGTAACTAGTTACTTTTTCTGAGTAACTACCCCAACACTGTCCATATTTCCCAAAAAAGGTTTTTACGGTTTCAATATTTTTCACAATTATTGTCATTAAATATTTATATAGCCCAGGGAGGTCTACTGTGGCCCAGGGAGGTTTGTGTTTCAAGATGCTCCTGTGCCTGACCACGGCCTCACTGGGTAGGGAGGGTTAGGGAGGGTTAGAGTTAGGGAGGGTTAGAGGTAGGGAGGGTTAGAGTTAGGGAGGGTTAGGGTTAGGGAGGGTTAGAGTTAGGGACGGCTAGAGTAAGGGAGGGTTAGGGAGGGTTAGAGAGGGGAGAAACATTGTCCATGATGGCGAGTCTGCACAACATACATCTTTCCTCTACTACCTTCACCGAGTCCAGGCTGACCCCCAGGCCAGAGCCTGCCTGTCTGGCCAGCTTGTCTAACCTATTAGAATCCGCTGGTTTCATGCCACTGCCCTATTTTACAGACCATGACACAGTGACTACTGACAGAACACGGTCAGTAACTATCCTGCACACCTCACAGAACCGTGTTCTCCTGGGTCAGCTGTATTGGGTTAAGGTGGGTAGACCTGAGCAGACCTGGCCTTCTGCTGTGTGGAGCTAATACTGAAAACTCTTTAGGCTCTTCAGAATTCAGATCCTTAGACAGGTCACTTAGTATCACGTCTGTACCATCAGACAATTCCTTTATTTTCTCAAAGTTTCGCTTTATTGCAGTTCCATCTAGTGGTTAAAACATGCCATCTCTGGTTTACAATCAGATTCTATGGCCCTTATCAATACAGATGAAGTGGCCAACTACTTGTGCTATTGTGTGAACGAGGCTCGAAAGTTTATGGCACCATCAGTCCAAGCTCATTATTTCTATTGATACTTTTGAATATCTATGTTTAGTGAGGTCAATCTAAGGACAACCTAGTGGTTAATTCAAATAACGAGTAATGGAAGTGCCCACCGATTGTTATTCATTATCAGGGCTCTCAAGTATTTTGAAATACTTTTTTACTTATTATATTTTAAAATGAAATACTCACGTATTTCAACCATTTCTCACGCAACAACTTTTTCTCACGCTGAGAAAAGGTATAGTTTGTCCCGCTGTTAATACACGAGGTGCAGGCATATGGAGGTAAGCTCCATGGCTAATTGAGAGTTATACAGAGTTTAACGCCACCCTCCAGCCAATCGGAAACACCCCCGGCTCCAGGATTTTAGTAGCCAAAGGTTGACAGGTAGCCTATGGAACGCAGAGTTAGTCAAAATTAAATAAATAAATAGGTTAATAGATAAATACATAAACAAACATGGCTATTAAATAAATTCTGAAATAAAATAAAAATGGCAATAAATATATAAATATAAGCATTATATAATTTTATAGCTGAATCCATTTACCGACATCATTAAATAAATAAATTTATTTATTTAAAAATGACTCTTTTGTAAAGACAACATTTATTTATTTAATGGGACTTCTATCTCCTAATGCCACATTTATTTATTTTTTGAGACTTTTACACATCACATTTATTTACATTTACATTTATTCATTTAGCAGACGCTTTTGTCCAAAGCGACTTCCAAGAGAGAGCTTCACAAAGTGCATAGGTCACTGATAATAACAACAAGATAGCCCCACAGCATTGCGGGTAGTCAAAGACAAGAAGTACATATTGTGAACAACCAAAAAATAGTGCTAAAGGGAAGAGACCATAAGAGCATGTAGTTAAACAAGTTAAAATTACACAACATTGATCTCTAAGTGCAGGTGTACCTGTAGGAAAGCAATAAAAATAGGATTAACTAAAAAAGAAGAATACAACAGTTTAAATCAGCTACCACTAACCAACAAGAGCAACAGTCTAAGCAAGAGTCATTGTGAACCTTGAGGAAACTAGCGTTGGATTCAGCAAACCATTCCTAAGTACCATTGTACTCCCGGAACAAGTGCGTCTTGAGCCTTCTCTTGAAGGTGGAGAGACAGTCCGTGTCTCTGATGGAGGTGGGGAGTTGATTCCACCACTGGGGTGCCAGGCAGGTATTTACACATATATTTCCACACCACATTTATTTCCACACCACATTTATTTCTGTGCTGTATTTATTTCCGATCTCACATGCAAACGAGAGGGGCGTGTTATCTTCAGACCAACGCAGCTGCGCACAAGATTGAAGGCAGATAGGAACACCTAGACTCGGTAGATGATGGAAGACATTAGTCGTGTCAGAGATCGCATGCTGGCCTTATAGATCAAATTGATCAGCATGGCTTGTCAAGATATTGGGCAGATAATTGCTCTGTGTTGGTCTGAAGATAACCACGCCCCTCTAGTTTGCATGTGAGATCGGAAATAAATACAGCACAGAAATAAATGTGGTGTGGAAATAAATGTGGAAATAAATGTGTCGTGTGTAAAAGTCTTAAAAAATAGATAAATGTGGCATTAGGAAACAAAAGTCCCATGAAATAAATAAATGTTGTCTTTACAAAAACGTAATTTTTAAATAAATAAATGTATTTATTGATTGATGTCGGTAAATGGATTCAGCTATGTCATCATATAATGCTATATTTATATATTTACTGCCATCTTTTTTTTCTGAATGTATTTATACTTGAGAGCCATGTAATTAAATAGGTAATGATTTTACATTATGACAAGACAGATAAAAACAGGAAATACAGTAGGGAATATCATTAGATTTTTTATGGTTACCATAATATTTAAAAAGATAGGTAACGTGTCATTAGGACTAGATATAGCGATGTTACTAGCCTTTAACGAAATGAAATATCGACAAAATGCATTAGTAAGCGCTCTCCTCCCGTCCAAGACAGGTCTGCATATTTTGGGCGGAACGCAGACGTTCTAAAACGCTGTATTTCCTGCTTCCTCTGTGAATCATTAGGGGTGTTCGAATTCATGCAGCACCGGCGGCGCCGACCGCCAGCTGCAGCCGGCTGCCTTGAATCTGAGAAGGCCATTGGGCTGCTTCAAGTCAGCCGGGCTGCAGGCGGCGCCAGTGCTGCATGAAGTCGAATACACCTATTGGTGTGTTAAGACACGCCCAACGAGGTTTAGTCAGTTTGTTATTGGAGAGTTTGGACCAAAGGATGGAATTAAACGGGACGGAGCTCTGAAAATAATTTCTGATTGCTTTACTGAGACGTCTGTTAAGTTTACAAGCACCGTATTGGCCGCTTAGTAAATACGGTGTTTTATTCTTAGCCATGAAAGCCCTGCCTTTTTGAACCACAATGGAGTCCAAAGATTTAGCTAATGCCATATCCCTACTTCTTCCTTAAACAAATGTGGGAGTTTTGCAGTTATTTTATTAGTTTTAGTACATACTGATTAGAAAACGGTGTATATCAATTGCTCTCAGCAGTGCAAATGCTGTCTCTCCATTCAGATATTTTTCTGAAGTAATTTCTATAAGGAAATAGACCATGGCTATATAGCCAGCTAGCTATTCATTTTGTCTCCAAAATCCTATTCCAAGCTCTAATACTGTACATGAACAACAACCGACCAAAATAGAGGTAAGCTATTTTACTTCACCTAGTAAAATCTTTTTTAATTTTGGTAGAGATATGCTGTGGTATTTCTGGGGATCTACAGTCGTTATTTTGTTAGCACAAATCTGGGTCACATTAGCTCCTGCCTCTTCAGTGAACCCACAACATAGGCTGCGTGAAATCTTGCCAACTAAGTGCGCAGCCTAATGTTTTTTGTTATGATACTCCTATAGATACTTAACGAGCAAAACAGGGTATTAGTATGTAATTTAATTGTTATATGTAGTCTATAATCATTCATATGGATTATATATGATCTCTCCCTCAGGCATGACAGAGTATAAACTTGTGGTAGTCGGGGCTGGTGGTGTGGGAAAGAGCGCTTTGACAATACAGCTCATCCAAAACCATTTTGTGGATGAATATGACCCCACTATTGAGGTGAGTTACAGTGATTGTATGTAGATAGTGTGTACTTAATAAGTACACCAAAAGATATGTGATTTCTTACAGTATACGCTCAGAAGATTTTTCTGCTGATTGAATTCATAATTAGTCATCGTAGCGCAGACAATGAACGCCCCCCTACGTAAAAAAAACATATTGAATAAGCAGAAATTGGAATTAATTCGCTTTCGTTTGGAAACTAATTAGATATAATCTTTACAATGTGCAAACTTAGAGGGAGCAGGTGGTGATTGACATGTCTGTCCTAATACAGGACTCGTACAGGAAGCAGGTTGTGATTGACATGTCTGTCCTAATACAGGACTCGTACAGGAAGCAGGTGGTGATTGACATGTCTGTCCTAATACAGGACTCGTACAGGAAGCTTGTGGTGATTGACATGTCTGTCCTAATACAGGACTCGTACAGGAAGCAGGTGGTGATTGATGGGGAGACATGTCTGCTGGACATCCTGGACACGGCAGGCCAGGAGGAGTACAGCGCCATGAGGGACCAGTACATGAGGACAGGGGAGGGCTTCCTCTGTGTCTTCGCCATCAACAACAGCAAGTCTTTTGAGGACGTTCACCTTTACAGGTACATTCCTACTTACAGTAGCTACCTTACTAATCTGTTATTAAAGAAGATTTAATGCCCTGCTGTACCTTTTTACCCCAATAATATCCTGAAAATCCCCAGAGAGCAGATCAACCGCGTAAAGGACAGTGACAGCGTTCCCATGGTGCTGGTGGGAAACAAGAGCGACCTGGGTTCCCGGAGCGTGGAGAGCAGGCAGGCCCAGGAGCTGGCCAGGGGGCTAGGAGTCCCCTTTGTAGAGACCTCAGCCAAAACCAGACAGGTAGGAGGGCTGCTTCATCTAACTCAGCAACAGGTGTTGACCCTGGAGATTACACTGTACGCCTGAAATGAATGACTGCTTATGAATAAGAAGTGCACATTGATTTACGCTTCAGCTTTTGGTATTGTCATTTGGGTAATTTATGATCTGCATACTTATTTATAGTAGTGATTTATTTAGGGTCCATATGTGCTTTATCCCTGCTGGTCGTATTTTGCTCCTTTGTGTTCCTTTTATACTGCTGCTGTTTTCCCCCAATAATCAATAAAATACTTATCTACAATCTAGGTTAATCTTAATGCTACTTAAAACATGAACGTTTCTGCCTGTCTCACTGTGGGCTGTCTTCCTCTGCCTGTCTCACTGAGGGCTGTCTTCCTCTGCCTATCTCACTGAGGGCTGTCTTCCTCTGCCTGTCTCACTGAGGGCTGTCTTCCTCTGCCTGTCTCACTGAGGGCTGTCTTCCTCTGCCTGTCTCACTGAGGGCTGTCTTCCTCTGCCTGTCTCACTGAGGGCTGTCTTCCTCTGCCTGTCTCACTGTGGGTTGTCTTCCTTTCAGGGGGTGGAGGAAGCCTTTTACTCTTTGGTGCGGGAAATCAGGCGATACAAGGAAACAAACCGCAGCAACAAGAAGAGCAAGAAAAGCACTCAGAGACGTTGCACTATACTATAACACAGACCTAGCCTGTCCCATCCCTCTGCCCTATACTATAACACAGACCAAGCCTGTCCCTCCCTCTGCCCTATACTATAACACAGACCAAGCCTGTCCCCTCCCCCTGCCCTATACTATAACACAGACCAAGCCTGTCCCCTCCCCCTATACTATAACACAGACCACGCCTGTCCCCTCCCCCTATACTATAACACAGACCACGCCTGTCCCTCCCCTATACTATAACACAGACCAAGCCTGTCCCCTCCCTCTGCCCTATACTATAACACAGACCACGCCTGTCCCCTCCCTCTGCCCTATACTATAACACAGACCAAGCCTGTCCCCTCCCTCTGCCCTATACTATAACACAGACCAAGCCTGTCCCCTCCCTCTGCCCTATACTATAACACAGACCAAGCCTGTCCCTCCCCTATACTATAACACAGACCACGCCTGTCTCCTCCCCCTATACTATAACACAGACCTAGCCTGTCCCCTCCCTCTGCCCTATACTATAACACAGACCAAGCCTGTCCCCTTCCTCTGCCCTATACTATAACACAGACCACGCCTGTCCCTCCCCTATACTATAACACAGACCACGCCTGTCCCCTCCCCCTATACTATTACACAGACCAAGCCTGTCCCCTCCCTCTATACTATAACACAGACCAAGCCGGTCCCGTCCCTCTACACTTCCTGTAATCTCATCAGAGATCCAAGCCCTTGTCTGACAGGAAGGCCGTACATACGCCCCGTCAGATTCCTGTTCTGAAAGCTTATTGGTCACATTACTTACCAATGTTAATCATCGGTTGTCTGTCCATGTCATTATTTGTTCCATGTAGTTTTCGACAGTTGTACAAGGAAAAAAAGTTGTAGTGTATTGTTTTCTTTCTTAAGGCAACAGTATTACAGTACCAGGAATATTCATATATTAAGGTGTACCAAGAAAATACATGGTACAACTTAGACTAACACAGTATAGCATTTAAAGAACACAATGGTTCCATTAACATGTATGCATTGTTAGTTTACTTGCAAATACCAGGTAATCAGGTTTTGGCAACAATCTCTGCTTATACAAGTGTGTCACCATTTATCATCCCTAACTATTGTCAGCTGTTACTGTGAATCTTTATACAGGACATTTGATCCACCTGCCTCCAGTCGTTAATGGCCAGTCAGTTGTAAGGCTGTGAGCATCATGTTAGTGTCATGGGATCCTCAACCTGCCTCGGGGATTTGGAAACATTTGAGTAAAGATCACTGTGAGACCAGCAACATCAGATTCAATCTGTTAATTTATTTGCTGTATCCTACAACAGGCTGAGAGAGCATTCAGCAGGTGTACCTGCTGGGGTTAAGACAGGACTAGCATGCAGCAGGTATACCTGCTGGGGTTGGGACAGGACTAGCATGCAGCAGGTGTACCTGCTGGGGTTGGGACAGGACTAGCATGCAGCAGGTGTACCTGCTGGGGTTAAGACAGGACTAGCATTCAGCAGGTGTACCTGCTGGGGTTAAGACAGGACTAGCATGCAGCAGGGGTACCTGCTGGGGTTAAGACAGGACTAGCATGCAGCAGGGGTACCTGCTGGGGTTAAGACAGGACTAGCATGCAGCAGGTGTACCTGCTGGGGTTAAGACAGGACTAGCATTCAGCAGGTGTACCTGCTGGGGTTAAGACAGGACTAGCATGCAGCAGGGGTACCTGCTGGGGTTAAGACAGGACTAGCATGCAGCAGGGGTACCTGCTGGGGTTAAGACAGGACTAGCATGCAGCAGGGGTACCTGCTGGGGTTAAGACAGGACTAGCATGCAGCAGGTGTACCTGCTGGGGTTAAGACAGGACTAGCATGCAGCAGGTGTACCTGCTGGGGTTAAGACAGGACTAGCATGCAGCAGGTATACCTGCTGGGGTTAAGACAGGACTAGCATGCAGCAGGTGTACCTGCTGGGGTTAAGACAGGACTAGCATGCAGCAGGTGTACCTGCTGGGGTTAAGACAGGACTAGCATGCAGCAGGTGTACCTGCTGGGGTTAAGACAGGACTAGCATGCAGCAGGTATACCTGCTGGGGTTAAGACAGGACTAGCATGCAGCAGGGGTACCTGCTGGGGTTAAGACAGGACTAGCATGCAGCAGGTGTACCTGCTGGGGTTAAGACAGGACTAGCATGCAGCAGGTGTACCTGCTGGGGTTAAGACAGGACTAGCATTCAGCAGGTGTACCTGCTGGGGTTAAGACAGGACTAGCATGCAGCAGGTGTACCTGCTGGGGTTAAGACAGGACTAGCATTCAGCAGGTGTACCTGCTGGGGTTAAGACAGGACTAGCATGCAGCAGGTGTACCTGCTGGGGTTAAGACAGGACTAGCATGCAGCAGGTGTACCTGCTGGGGTTAAGACAGGACTAGCATGCAGCAGGTATACCTGCTGGGGTTAAGACAGGACTAGCATGCAGCAGGTGTACCTGCTGGGGTTAAGACAGGACTAGCATGCAGCAGGTATACCTGCTGGGGTTAAGACAGGACTAGCATGCAGCAGGTATACCTGCTGGGGTTAGCACTTCAACCTTTTCACCACTCAGTGCCTCCTACTAAGCCAGCAACCTGTTTCTGCAACCAGGATTACTGAAACACGGTTAACATCTTGCTTCTGAGGTACGAACATGTTCCTGTGTTGAGCGCAGCTTTACAGCCTGAAGAAGTCCTGTACAGATGGCTGAGCTTTGTAACTGTCAAAAGGTGCATTCATCCAGTTCAGCCTCTAGTATATGAAGGAGAGTCGATGTCCTTTAAAAAAACATCAGACCCTGATTTACTTCATTCTTATTTCAAGTTTTGTACAAAAAGTTACCATTTATTATTCATTCATGTTTCCAAAACACTAATGTGAGACGTGTTCATTCATGTGCAGCACTGCCTCATGGAGCCAGTCTAGCAGTGTGAGTGTGGAACAGAGCAGTCCTTCATGTTTTACCAACCAAACCGAGAAACCAGCTTCTCCTGGTCATCAAGGTCTTTCTGCACCTTCTTCCTCATGTAGAAGATGGGACAGTCTCGACTGCAGGGGGAGGAGCAAGAGTTAGTGGCTCCATATACATGTGTTTAGTGACAGTGGTTGTTAATGTGTGTGTATAACTGTGTGTTCCATTGTGTTCACATGGAGCATGCCTGTATAGGGTTATAAGGTTGAGTGGACGACATCTCGTACAAAGCACATCAGTGTGCTGTGAGGAGATGAACAGTAAGCAGTGTGTGTGTGTACCTGGTGCAGAGCACGTCCTCGTGAAGGGAGCCTTGGCAGCGCTGGCACTGAGTCCACAGACGAGAGAAGCGCTCTTCCAGAGTGCTCAGGTGACAGATCTGGTGTCATGAACAACACACATCACTGTGCATCTTAACCTCACTGTGCATCTTAACCTCACTGTGCATCTTAACCTAACATTTCTTTGCCAGGTCCTAGATGTACCATTTCATGTCTTAACTATTATCCTACACTGCACAATAAATAAACAATTATAAAGAAAAAACCTTGAATGATGTGTCCAAACCTTGACTGGTACTGTATAAGAGAAGTATGAAGCATCAAAGAAACAATATCAGATAGATATCTAGTATATACTTTGTGTGAATTACCTCTTTCTGGTACAACTCTGACTCCTTCCTCTTACAGAAGTCACACACAGCCACTGGAGGAAGCAGAGCAAGCAATTAGACACACCTGACAACGGCAGGAACATAGACATGCCAATGGAGGTTGAAGATCCAATATGTTTGGAATGTTTAACAGCTGCTGTCCAGAGAAGCATCAGAGCCTACCATCCGTCTTGAGCACCGCTCTGCAGCCAATACAGGTGCTCCGCTTCTGGGCGAACGCCATGAGCCCGCCCACCCTGGAGGTCAGCACCGTCTTACAGCGCGTGTGGTCTCCCTCTGGAATCAACATGAACTTTCAATGAGGAAAATAGAAGGAGTGACAAGACCATTTCTAGGAGCACAACCTAAAGACCTAAACAAAAGCTATCTGGCATTCTGTGTCCTTTTTCAGTGCCTACGAAGGCTATGTTAATCATTCTGTACCCTCCCATACTGTGATACCATATACTCTCTTAATTTCCTGTATTCATTGTCCAGTCTTCTGTGATACTCAACTTGAGTGTACCAGACACCTGCGCCTCACATGTGTAATAAATACATTGAACTTGTCTTGAACTAATTTGAACAATTCCTTTAATTGATTTGGCACTCAGAGCAATTCCATGTTGAGCCGTGATGCGAGTACTCACTGAGCAGAACGCTCTCCGCCTTGCTCTCTCCCAGGATCGGCTCAAATATGCGGAGCAGTGGCTTAGACAGCTGCTGTTCCAGGTAGTACTGGGAGTCGATAGGAATGTTGTTCTCCAGCACATAGATGGGGTCCTGCCAGCAACACACACACACACACACGGCTAAGAGAAGGCAACACACACACACGGCTAGGAGAAGGCAACACACAAACACGGCTAGGAGAAAGCAACACACAAACACGGCTAAGAGAAGGCAACACACACACACGGCTAGGAGAAAGCAACACACAAACACGGCTAAGAGAAGGCAACACACAAACACGGCTAGGAGAAAGCAACAAACAAACACGGCTAAGAGAAGGCAACACACACACGGCTAGGAGAAAGCAACACACAAACACGGCTAAGAGAAGGCAACACACACACACGGCTAGGAGAAGGCAACACACACACGGCTGAGAGACGCTCCATGGGGCAGGTAGACAGGACCTCATGACTCATGACAGCTTCTCCTCACCTCAGACTTCATGTACGCTGCCACTCCTTTGGCAGCTTTGATGATGACGTAGGGAACTCTGTCTCCTAGGTTGGGGGCGCTGCCAGCGTCTCTCTTCCTCATTCTGCACAAGCACAAAGAGTTGAGAAGGTTCCTTAGCATAACTATACAGAAACAACTTAATATAAAACTTTTTATACTAGCAAGATATATGCTGGGCCCAACAAGGCAGTAAAGACTATGTATGTCTCACCCCCTCTCCCTACCATCCTCATCTATCCTCTCCATTTCCTCAGTCTTTCCCACCCTCCTCCATACCTCCTCTGCTCTCCCTGATGTTGTTTCTCCCCCCCCCCTCCTGCCCCCTCCTGCCCCTACCTCTCAGCCAGCTCCACATGAGCCTGCTTGGCAGTGTATTCCTGGGCCGTGCGGGTCAGCTCCTTGGTGATGACCAGCTGGCTGATGTCGATGCGGTTACACAGCAGGTCTGAGATGATCTCTTTGGCATGGGCAACAGCACCCTGGGGGTCCCTGGGTAGAGAAGCAGGGAGAGACAATCAGACAACAGGTTCTGACTGAAAAACCCTCATCCACCCTTCATCACCAGACCTCATCCATCTAGCAGGGAGGAGACGAGAGCATCAGGCCCACCAGGACGGATCTGTCTCCTGCTGTCTCAGCACACCTGCTGTTAGCTTAAAAGACAGCACCTGTATGAGGATGTACCTGTCTATGAGGATGTTCTGCAGGCAGGTGTTGATGAGGTTTGCCACAAGAGGACAGTTGTCTCGACGCACTGTCTCGATGCCCTTGCAGTCCATCTTGTCGTGCGTGTCAGAGCTGGAGGAGAAGTAGAGGCCAGCGTAGCGTTTCTTGTTGATCAGCAGATATGGGTAGTAAACCTGAGGAGTTTGGAAGGATGGGTTCAACAAGTCCTTCTGAGGAGGGAAACCGTTCATAGGAAACACAGCAGGTTAAGAGTACCAGCGTTTCCATGTAAGAATGGAATGAGTTTAAGGTCTAGAGGCCAAGACCGATTCTGTTTCACCCATCCCTGCATGAGACCTTGATCTCCTCTCGTTTCATCATCCTTGTGTAAACAGCTCCAATACCAGGAATATGGTGAACAATGCTCACTTTTCTCTAATCTACAGAGATGGCTTCAGACTGTCACCATGGTGGTTGGAGACTCAAACACGTCTGGCCATGCCAGCATCCGGCCACAGAGAGCACTTGAAAGCTTTAAGGATCAAATGAGGTGCTGAAGTAGGGAACCTTTTCAAACTCCAGCTTGATGGGAGGGGTGAAGTGAGAGGAGACCCACTGTGCTGCCTCCCTACCCAGGTCCATGGCGTCTCGCACAGTCGGCACCCCCAGCTTCACCATCACAGAGTCTGTGTCCCCGTAGATCACCTCACACAAGCACAAACAACAACTCATTAACAACTATTTAAATAAAACATATATTGACGAGACATTTGACAATAGAGACACATTGTTAGATGGTCTAACAATGGGACGAAACCCCCCCCCCTCACCTTGGCATCAGCCTGGTAACCATTGGAGATGGTGTACTTGGACTCCACCAGCTGTTTGGTTTTCTCAATCATCTGCCTGCCAAACCCGGTGACGCTCTAAAGGAGAAAGACATTTAGTGAGATGTCCACACTGCCGTATGCGTGGAGGTGTAGCTGGGCGGGGCTTACCTGAGAGATCTCCAGGCAGGGCAGCTTGCCCACCTGAGCCCCAGTGAAACCGTACACAGAGTTTGCGCTGATCTTGAGAGCCAGCTGGCGTCCGTCCAGCACTTGCTGCTTGAAAGGATCCGTCTCCTTCTTCAGCTCAGCCTTGGCTCTGCGCAAAAACATGGGGACAAATTAAGGTACAGGACATTTTAAAGATTATTTAAATGTACAGTACTGTTCAAAAGTCTAGGGAATACAACACTTTTTCATAAATATTGTCTTAACTTCTGTATTTTATTTTTTATTTTGCGGCAGTATAAAAATGCAATGCTGCTAACATTCATTATTTCAGTATTTTTACTTCCAAAATGTTTTATTTGTGCCTAAAACATTTTTGACAAGTTTTTTTTTTCCACTGGTCCTGGGTTTCCCAGACTGACTAACCCTAACCCTGACCCTGACCCTGACCCTGACCCTGACCCTAACCCTAACCCTAACCCTGACCCTGACCCTGACCCTAACCCTAACCCTGACCTTAACCCTAACCCTAACCCTGACCCTAACCCTGACCCTAACCCTAACCCTGACCACTTGTTCCCCAGACTGATCTCTGCTTTTTATCCCAAATCTCACCTCAAGCAACATCCCTAATGACCTTAACATAATCAACAGCAACATCCCTGATGACCTTAACATAACCAACAGCAACATCCCTGATGACCTTAACATAACCAACAGCAACATCCCTGATGACCTTAACATAACCAACAGCAACATCCCTGATGACCTTAACATAACCAACAGCAACATCCCTGATGACCTTAACATAACCAACAGCAACATCCCTGACATGACCATCCCAACCAGCAGGGGGCTGCCAGCTGTCCCCACCTCTTCCTGGCAGACAGCAGGTTCTCCAGGATTTCCGGCAGAAGTCCCTTCCTCACGGAGCTCTTGACGAACAGGTCACCTGTGGGAGTCTTGATGAAGTCCTCTGCTGAAAGACTGACAAAGGAAACACAGACCATCACCTTATGGAACGAAAACCTTTTGGTTTTTAGAGATTTTATTTTTGACTTGATCAAATATGATTTAGTCTCAAGCAACCACTTAATTACATATGATTTGGTTGCTTGACACTTTCTACATTCCCATAACAACCTCAAATGCTGTGCTTGGGATCAGGACCTTCTCTAGAAGGTCACTGTCATAAGAAGTTCCTGTGACAGGTTTCTCAAATATGAAAAGTATTCTTAACATGTTGCTCTCTCCATGGAGAGCGTTCCTTCACCTAGTGAGACCACAAGCATCTCACCCCAGTTTCTCTGCCGTGCCCTTCTGAAGCAAGGTTGTGTAGCACAGGTTATGGGCCATCATGATCGACGGGTACAAGGATGAGAAGTCCAGAGTAGCAATGGGAACACTGTAGTACCTTGGAAAACCAAAGGACGCCATACAGTTAGAAGCAGATACAAACAGAGAGATGAACTTGACTTAAACCCATCATTCAAACAGGCAGAGTACAAACCCTTTCTCTGGCTCGATGACCGTGGCCCCAGTGTAGTCCTCCCCTCCCTCAGTCTTCACCACAGGCATGACCAGCCCCTGTCTCATGGCCTAATGCACACAGACACAGTGTTACAAACAAGTCAAGCTTCTAAAAGGTCTGTCCATTCTCCATGTAGGTCCATGTCAGTGTGTTCACCTGCCGCAGGAGTTGAGACACCACTTTGATCTGCTGGCCCCTGGAGAGCAGGTAGGTGAGGGGCACACCTGTGACCCGGGCCATCTCCATGTAGTTGATGACACACATGAGCTTCTGCAGCAGCCGCAGGGGCAGGTAGGCATCCTTCAGACAGTACACCGCCAGGCGCCTCCGTGTCTGCTCATTACCATTCTGAACACAACAACCAGACAACATGGTTATCACCCACCAGGGTTATCATATGGTTATGACACAAGTTGGTTGCAATTGTACAATCCATGCAGTTTGTGCCTTTCCCCTTCCTCCCTGCTCTGGAATCCTCTCACCTGCAGGTCAGTGATGATAGAATGCTGCACATCCTCCTTCTGCTCCTGCAGGAAGTGGAAGCTGACAGAGTTGAGCGTGTACGAGCGCAGCTTGTAGTCTCTCAGTAGCACCTGGGTTACACAGGGAGAGAGCATTCATATAGCTCTAGGGATGGGTGTAAACATCATTTTGTTAACCATTAAATATTTAAAGGGAGATTATTTGACTAGATATTAGCAATCATATGTTTGTATGAGAGTGCTGATCACACCCTGTGGACACGTCACATTGTTAGGACTGTGCTGGTCAGGAATGACAAAGCACAGATATAACAGAATTGAATCAAATATGAATCAAATGATTATTGGGAAAAAATACAATGTAAACAGTGAAATGTTTAATATGCCTATCTGTAATAGCCTCAAGAAACATGACTATGAAGTGAATGGGCCACATGGCTGGATCTGCAGGGTCAGTGTGGGCTCACCTGCAGCAGGTCAAACTGCACCCTTCCCTCCATGTTCATGGTCTTGTTCTCCCTGCGGCCCATCTGCTTGCTCTGGAAGCTCGACTCCTTCAGGACCGACTTGATGCCTCGAACTCGGCCCAAGTATGGAAACAAATGGACCTGTGGACACAAATATTGCAGTCAGAAAGGAAAATATGACACCCAGAGTAAAAGGTTTCAGTATCCACAATGAGGTAGAACTCTCCATACCTTCAAAGCTGCTGCTCTGTTGAGCAGGTAGGGGAAGTCGAAGTTCTGGATGTTGTAGCCAGTGATGATGTCTGGGTCGACTGTCCTCACAAACTCTGCCCAGCTCTGAAAATCAACATCCACAAAATGTGGTCAGCTGCTACAGGTCGTCCCAAGATCAGCCATCCCAAGGTCTCCTTTTTGAAAGCGCATACGAGTATGAATGTGTGTGTTGGTACCTGAAGTACCTGCTTCTCCTGTGTGTGTGTGTGTGTGTGTGTGTGTGTGTGTGTGTGTGTGTGTGTGTGTGTGTGTGTGTGTGTGTGTGTGTGTGTGTGTGTGTGTACCTGAAGTAACTGCTTCTCCTGTGTGAAACACAGGATCTGGGAGCCTACGATGCTGGAGCAGGACTGCAGGGTGAACACTGTGCGGATGAAGGGCTCCATCTCTCCCTGCCGCTGCACCATGGAGGCAATCTGGATGACAGGGTCCTTGTCTGCCTCTGGGAAGATACCTGGGACCATCCAACACAACTAAGTCAATACACACACAGGGACATCCAGTCAAACTATAGAGCTATCCACTCAACACACCATCATGTCACAAAAAGACTGTTCGTACGACAAACTAAATGTGTGTAACATGGAAACTAAAATGAACTAAACTGACTCTGGTAAGTGGGTACCGAAAACATCATGCCTGACAATGTCTAAAAATAAAAAATGTATTACAAATGCACAGCTGATCTGGGCCATGAAGTGAGAAGAAACAAACAGAGTCTGTACCTTTCCTTCCAGCACACTCAATGTCAAAACTGAGAACCCTGAGAGGAGCAATGCTCTGCCAGTCCCCCTCAGCGGGGTGGGCGAGCAGCTCTGACCAGCCCACGTCCACCT
The DNA here is from genome assembly GCF_021917145.1 of Hypomesus transpacificus. NCBI lineage: Eukaryota > Metazoa > Chordata > Actinopteri > Osmeriformes > Osmeridae > Hypomesus > Hypomesus transpacificus. The sequence continues at coordinate 498,349 of NC_061076.1, read as the reverse complement.
CGTACTGACTCAGAGACACCTGGGACACAGCAGGGAGACAGCAGGGACACAGCAGGGAGACAGCAGGGACACAGCAGGGAGACAGCAGGGACACACACACAATGAGAACACAATGAGAACAAGACTGGTATTCTGCTTTTTCTCAAAACCCAGTTGTGCTTGGTGATACAGGTGGATGTCTGTCTCTCCCTCCCTCCTGTCACACCTTGCCTGGGTAGGCAGAGTCTGTCCCCCCCTCCCTCCTGTCTCACCTTGCCTGGGTAGGCAGAGTCTGTCCCCCCTCCCTCCTGTCTCACCTTGCCTGGGTAGGCAGAGTCTGTCCCCCCTCCCTCTGTCTCACCTTGCCTGGGTAGGCAGAGTCTGTCCCCCCCTCCCTCTGTCTCACCTTGCCTGGGTAGGCAGAGTCTGTCCCCCCTCCCTCCTGTCTCACCTTGCCTGGGTAGGCAGAGTCTGTCCCCCCTCCCTCCTGTCTCACCTTGCCTGGGTAGGCAGAGTCTGTCTCCCCCTCCCTCCTCTCTTCTCTCAGGCGGTATTTTCCAGCAGGGAGCTCGATCCAGCAGCAGCCTACTACATCACAGTCCACCATAAACCTGGTGGAATGAAAGTTACAGTCAGTGGTTATGAGAGGGGCAGGAAGGGTTTCAGAAGCATTCAAGCCTTAATGATCCTGTAAGTTCATGTAGACTGTTACAGTTTTGTCCCAAATCCACCTTTTCCCATATACTACACACCTGATCTCAAAGTCAATGTTGGCCTCGTAGGAAGGGTAGCTCTGGGAGGAGAAAGGGCCAAACTTAAAACCCTGCTCCAGGAGTCTCTTTGCTGGGGCAATCAGGCGGGGCATCGCCATGGTGATGCGCAGGAAGTCCACAGGCTTGTTTCCATGGTAACTATACATGCCTGGAAGAGTAGGATGGTGGACGTCATCAGGAAGACTGATCATCATTATGATCAGACATATCAACGTCTGCTTCAAAAAGAATACACACATGCAGCACACACAAAGATTTACAGAAACTTCCTTCAACTCACTTTCTTTGCGTGTAATGTCCACTGCCAGCACTGTGACAGATATGTTGTCCTTGTTGGAGCGCATGTCTTTCAGCACAGCTGAGTTGAGCTCCCTTTTGAATTCACCTAAGTGTATGTTGGTAAACCCTAACAAATGGATGATCATTTGTTAGTTAATATTGAAGGCTTTGCATTGCAGACCTATAAACAGAATGAATGAAGCAATGTTGTTTGGCTTGTGAGTCAGTCACAACCGATCAAAATCAAGACCTGCAGCAGTTTCACAGAATCACAGTGGCCCTTTAATAGAACCAACACACTTTTTGTGACTCATACTCAAATGTAACAGCTGAATGTGTTCATGCTAGAGATGTGATTTGGCAGTAGTTTAGGGTTAGAGTTCTCTCTTCGTTTGATCCACTGAAGCTCCAAGACAGTTTGTTGTCAAGTTGGAGATTTGTAAGTTCTGACATGTCTGAGTATTTTGTTGTTGTGACATTGGCAATAAAAGCAGATGTATAGGGAGACATGTTGCTCACCCGGGGGTGCAGGTGTGTAGAAGTAGGGGGCAAAGCCATGGACATGACAGCAAACACTGTTTCCCTGGTCCGTCACCCCAAACATGCGTATGATGGGGACAGTGCTGTGTGCTTGGCCTGGCATGCCAGCCACTGCAGGGCCTGAGGCAGAGAACACAGACACCACTAACACACCTGCCCAGTATAGTACAGTCTCTCAGCAATTACTCAAATTCAAGCCATTTTCAGTCAATTGTTTACCATCATTCCAAACGACCATTCACTCCACATCTTGTCACACTTCCTTCAATACTTCAATAATTAAATAGTAATATATAGTTGATAAGAGTTTTATAGTAAGTTTCCAAAATGAATAAGATCCAATGGTGATCATTAAATTAAATCAAGATGACAAAAAGAAAATGTAAATCCACACCTAAGTAGTAGTCTAGGTCAATCTGCTGGAAGATAAGTTTTTCAAACTTTGGGTCCAAACTAGCGGCATTAGGTCGGCGCCAGCGAGGGTTGAGGTCCGCAGAGAACAGATCACCTTGAAAAAGTCGAAGATATTAACAAAAATAAAGACAGTATTCTGGTACCTTTAAATGCAAACCAAAGACTAAAGAGGCCAAACTCGCACCAGGCGTTGCCGTTTAGTTGCCTCACCTACGGGGATGACATCGTGGCCTGCCTGCCCCTCCCTCTCCTCTGCTTCCATCTCGGCTTCTTCCAAATGAGCCAGTTCTTCCTCAAACCCCGAAGGGCCATCGTCCCAATCCCCGGTCTGTTTACCCCGCTTAGCTTGTGACGCTCCGCCCGTCAGGGTCCCACCATTTCGTCTTTTGCCTTCCATGTGTCTGCAGACAAACCAGAAATGCATTTCAGGGGGAAATTGGATGGAAGGATTTTCGTGTAAAACATAGCAATACAACGGGAAACTTTGTTAATGTCAAACCAAAGATTTTGAAGCGTCTGTTTCTTCCTTTCTGCCATCTTGCTGTCTGTTGACTAGAAAATATTGGGACCTATGACGGCTATTACGTACCTCCGATTCAAGCCTAAATTTCTCATGAGATAATACCCCTCACTCATCAGTTCAGGACTGATTATGAAAGTGGGTTAGACTTCTTGATCACCTTAAAGACAACATTGTAGTTATTTAGCTACATATAGGCAATGTTGCTTATAGCTAATTATCGCCGATGTGCATGTTAGCATAGATGTCCACATCTAGCCGACTAAAAAATTACTGCTTTGTGTTTAATTTGAATCTGAGCGAACAATAGTGTCAACTAACTTTAACCAAAAGACCTACTTACAATCGTTCAGGCTAGCTATTGCTAGCTACGTTAAAACAAGCTATGTTGAGTATTCAGCTCGTAGCTAGCTATAGTCACCTTAACCAAAACAATCAAGCAAACGCAAGCTGGCTTAATGTTACGACTTTGCTAAATAAACTTGTCAGAACTGGCTAGATAGATTAGCTGATCATTTAGCAATCACTTGTCAGTGAGTTAAATTATTATACAAATGCTGTAGCTACCGTCGTTTACTTTCAGAACTTCAAGTTATTCCCCAACTTGAAATTAACTCCCGCCACTCGATTTTAACTTAGCAAAATTTCGCCGCGGAAAGCACGGCTGACTTCCGTTTTCCCGGTCAAATGACGTTTCCCTTTGAAGGCGCTGATTGGTTTAACAAAACGGTGGATTAGGTGGCCATATTTGTTGAGGCGATTTTTTGGACTGTTTCTCACAGGCTTCTGTCGGAAAAATGCTTGAGTGGTGTAGGATAAATTCAATTTATGAATACCAACCATTATTGTTGCATTATTATGTTTTTTGCTGACTATTTGTCTATATCAATGTTTTGTTTATGTTTTTTTTAACACTATTCTCTTCTGACCCTACACACGCATACATAACTTGTTTTCCCTTTCCTCTCTTCTTCGAAAAAAATATGTAAAGCAGCTCACGTTGCTCACGAGTCCTTCTTGTATGATTGGCAAGAGAATTCACTAACCACACACATTTATTTTACATAGTGAGCCAATCGTAGCTCTTTGCTTTGGAAAACGCCCTGCTGTTCTCCCGTTCTGCCCAAGAGGCGGGCTCATAAAGTCGCCTTCATGAATAATGTTAGAAAGGCATTCAGGGCCTCGCCACCATGAAGCTCTCAGCTTTGGTTGTCTTGTCCATCAAAATGTCATAAGGTGCATTCGCCAATGCACTCACTAGCATCCAAATAAGGCCTCCGCCCTCTTCTTCAATTGCTTGAAAAAAAATCGATTGACAGTAACAGATGCCATGTTGCAATAGTTTGCCTTAACGAAGTTGGAAGAATAAGCCACGGGTGAGTAAGATGCGTTGTAAACTAAATTGCGGTTAAACTGGATCTGGTTTGAATTTGAACGCTGTGTACCATAGCGTTTCCGCACTAGGAGGAGTGTCCAGCAGATTGCGATCCGTTTGCTGTCACGTTCGCCCAGTGTTCGTTCCTTTTCATTTCTGATATCAAACGCCTCTGTGACTCAGTTTTAATGTTGCATGTAACCGTAGGAACGTGCGTGAAAGTGATGGTGTTACAGTCTTTAGAGTGAGTGCCTGGGTCTGGCAAGCAGGAGGGACCAGGAGTTAGGAGAAGAAGCGCGTCTGAAAGCAGGCAGGCTAACATCTCACCGATAGACAGTCTAGACAAGTTTAATGGACCACATTGATCATACAAAAATATGGAATTCAGTGTGTGTGTGTGTGTGTGTGTGTGTGTGTGTGTGTGTGTGTGTGTTGAAAGTGCGTCCATGCGCACACGTATAGCAGTCTCATTGTCCCTGCCTGGATGGTCGACTGCACTTCTATCCATGACACACAACATCTTTGGCATTAAAACAAATGAAATGTCAATAATGAAAGTCTAGAAGTACATATATGTAGATTATCACGTATATTACACGTCCTTGCAAGTTGCATGGATCAAATTTGAGACTGATCACATCACCAACTTTGCAATGCTTCAACAATGAATCAGTACCCAATGTAAGTTTATTGACTTCCTCATTCTAGCACTACTACTACTTAAACCCTTTAAGCTGAACTCCAAACACTCTGGAAAACCTCACTCACTTCTCTGCTCAAATTCCTTCAACAGCAGTTCAGTGCACATACACCTCTATCATATTTACAATTATTTATGTTTTAGTTTTTTATACGACTGAAAGACACATAATTAACACACTTACTTGTAGACTCTATGTTAAACACCAACCCTGCATTCTGGGAGTGCTTGCATGGTAAAACCTATTCACTTTTATTGTCTTCACAAAGTTATTTCCACATAAACGAGCATCACCTTCTGACTGTAATACTGGGAAGGATCCAGTTTGTTCTCAAATAAGTGACAGAATGCTACAGTATTTTGTGCAGCAGGTTGCAGGTGTCGTTACATGCTTTGACAGGACCATTCAGCCCTGTAGGCTCAATTTACAATCAAGCTATAATTTCTGGACAACATTTTAGAATCAGTAATAATTGCAACACAAACTGTTACAAAGCACTGTGATTTAGAACTAAGATCTTTTGTGGTGTGTGTGTGTGTATATATATACACACACACACACACACACACACACACACACTGCTACTGACCTCTACCACACATTGCTGTGGTGTATCTGATCTGACACACCTGTTCAGAAAATATACAGCACACTGGAGAAGGTCCTTTTACTTATTTATTAGCACAAACCATATTATATTGGTGTCAAACAAACAGTAAAAAGCAGGAAAAGCTAAGGTTAGGGTTAGCTAACCCTAAGGTACACAGCAGGAAAAGCTAAGGTACACAACATGCTCAAATGGGTTTATGAAGGAGATAAACAGACTGAGAAACATTGACAAACCCAGCAGGTTTTTTAAACCCTGTTTACTAATATACTTGAAAATATAATACAGTTTGTACTAATAAACAAATAAATAAGTAAAGGACCTTCTCCAGTGTGTTGTATATTTTCTGTCAGATCATATACACCACAATGTGTAGTGGAGGTCAGTAGCAGTAGTGGAGGTCAGTAGCAGTAGTGGAGGTCAGTAGCAGTGTGTAGTGGAGGTCAGTAGCAGTGTGTAGTGGAGGTCAGTAGCAGTAGTGGAGGTTAGTAGCAGTAGTGGAGGTCAGTAGCAGTGTGTAGTGGAGGTCAGTAGCAGTGTGTAGTGGAGGTCAGTAGCAGTAGTGGAGGTCAGTAGCAGTGTGTAGTGGAGGTCAGTAGCAGTAGTGGAGGTCAGTAGCAGTGTGTAGTGGAGGTCAGTAGCAGTGTGTGGTGGAGGTCAGTAGCTCTCAATGGAATTTGTCGTCTGTCTCATGGGAGAGACAGGGAGGGAACACACAGACGCTGCTGCACATTGGAAGTATTTGTGTGCAGTTCACACAAACACACACATACTCTCTTTTCCCTCTCTCCCCCTCATGTTTCATTAAAAACTGTTTCTTTAATCCAGCCATTTTTTCTGATCATGATTTTAAGTGTATGGTAGTTGTGGATTGTTGTGTGCGTAATGGCACTAGTTCTTGACTGTTGTGTGGTACTAGATGTAGACTGTTGTGTGGTACTAGATGTAGACTGTTGTGTGGTACTAGATGTGGACTGGTGTGTGTGTGGTACTATATGTGGACTGGTGTGTGTGGTATTAGTTGTAGACTTGTGTGTGTGACTAGTGTGTGTTCCCAGCATGCCGCTTGCTCGCAGCCTGTCCGTCACCTCGCTCTCGGGGCTGGAGGAGTGGGATGAAGAGTTCGACCTGGAAGATGCCATTCTGTTCGAGATCGCATGGGAAGTGGCCAACAAAGGTACATTCTGTGTTTTAGCTAATAGTATACAGTACGTATCATGTGTTCTGAGTACTCACTGAAACCATACTATGAGGGATGTACAGTAAGGAATGTAAGCAGTACTGGAAGAGTTTTCATTATTTGATAAGCTGCCTTAGTGTCCTTGTTGGAGTTGATGCATGAGGCTGAACTCTGTGTGCCTGCAGTGGGTGGGATCTACACAGTGATCCAGACCAAAGCCCGCCTGACCTCAGAGGAGTGGGGGGAGAACTACTTCCTGGTGGGGCCGTACACAGAGAGCAACGTCCGCACACAGGTGGAGCTGATCGAACCCACCAACCCAGCGCTCAAGAGAACCATAGACAAGATGAACGCCAGCGGGTGTAAGGTACTGTCTCACACTCACTCTCACTGGCCCTCACATGCACAGACCCAGGCACATACACTTAATATAATCACAAAATAGAGCATTACCAATACTGTAGTTTATCTCTGTCTCCAGCAGCTCTGTCTCCATGTCTTCAACTGTGTCTGTAACCCCACTGGTATTCCACTGTAAAGGTTAGAGGCTGTATCAGTGTCACCCAGACACACACAGCCATCTATTTTAGTGTTCTGAGTAAAGATGGGAGCCTCTTGACATTAAGGGTTACCACTGTGTCGGGTCTTACTGTTCCAGAGCAGGAGGTCAGCTGACTAGGAAAGAATGTACTACGGTGCCTTTCAGTTAACAGACATTGCGTTTCAAACATGTTGTTGTATCAAAGACTTAAAATATAGCATCTACCCACAGAACACCAATGACACAGCAACGAAGGACAAACTATTTTATTACATTAGATTTATTTATACTCTTTTCACTCTTGGGCAATTGTATATGTGTATTGTATGCACCTTCCTGCCACAGTAAATTTCATGTTTGTGAAAACTTTCATGGCAATAAAAACAAATCCTGAGTCTCATTACTCATCGCAAATGAAATGTTGACATTTTGTTCAGTTTGATGATGGCTCTGTCCCTCTCCCCAGGTGTACTTTGGGCGCTGGCTGATCGAGGGGAGCCCATATGTGGTGCTGATAGATGTGGCCTTCACTGCCTGGTCTCTGGACCGCTGGAAGCTGGAGCTGTGGGAGAACTGTGCCATCGGAGTGCCCTGGTTCGACCGGGAGGCCAACGATGCGGTGCTGTTTGGCTTCCTGACGGCCTGGCTGCTGGGAGAGGTGGTCCACAACAACAGCAACACTACAAATACACATGGAAGGATGCACAAAGATAGATTTGGGTTTCAATATTGATTTAATTGTTTTGTTTTATTTTAAGACCAGGGTTACTTGATTGCCACTGATGTAGACCTGCTCATTAATACCCTGCTCTTATTCTTTTGATGATGACATTAAGAAGGGTTGATGTAACTGCAAACTTATATTGCAGTGGTGTGCAAGCTTAGACAGGGTGTTGACGAGCTTAGACTGCATTCATGTTACATAGGGCCTCATTTACTATGACTATACTATAACATGATTGCACCCATTTCAGGCGTAAAATAGCGGGTATTTACAAAGGCAGCGCACTTAAGTAAAAACGCAGATTACCGCTGCTGGGAGGGTATAAGGGAAAGTGGGCGTGTGCCGCAAAGATGTGAGGAGAGGTGTATTTCTTCCTTGTAACATGTTACTGTTAGCTGTAACTTCGTGAACCAATATTTCTATCTCCTGTTCGCTGAACCTTATTTTTCTTTTCCTCGAATCACCCATGGTGGCAGTAACATGCAGGCGATTTCTCCCGTCTTTTAACGGCGCGCTAATTAACACTAAAGGGCGGAGTAAGGCGCTGATTGCTCGACGAGGATCTGGTTTCATAAATACCACGCAAAATGCGGAAATACACCGTGTGCCATTTGCGGTTGGACAAAGGCGCAGATTAAGCTGCGGTCGCAATGTTAGTAAATGAGGCCCATAGTGTCATACTGTCATACAATAGAAAGCAAAACAAACCTGCTGAAGATGAAAATCATTTATAGACCTTTTGAATATTTATTTGGAAAATGATCAGGTGTTTGTGTTGTAATGTAGGCCTACCATGTTCCCTCATACCCAGTATGCTGCGCAGTGTGATGAGCCCCCACACATCCTGGCCCATTTCCATGAGTGGCTGGCTGGGCTGGGCCTGGTGTTGTGTCGACAGAGACAGCTACCAGTGGCAACCATATTCACAACTCATGCTACTCTTTTGGGACGCTATCTGTGTGCAGGAAGTGTGGACTTCTACAACAACCTTGCTGAGGTGTGTGTGTGCAGCATGTGCAGGGTTTTCTTTACATTGGGAATATACTGTTCATCCATGCATTAATTGAGAGGTATTTGGCTGGTGTTTTAAGCGGTATTTGGCTGCTGTTTGCAGTCTTACCCCATCACAGGGTAGCCTGCATAGCCCTTTCAGTTAATGCACTATTACTGAATGCAAATGGTACCCCCACACAAGTGCACATCTCTTTATTTAAATTGTCATCCCAGTTTAATGTAGACAAGGAGGCGGGTGATAGACAGATCTACCACCGCTACTGTATCGAGCGATCTGCAGCACGCTGTGCTCATGTCTTCACAACCGTCTCCCAGATCACAGCCATCGAGGCAGAGCACCTGCTGAAACGGAAACCAGGTGTGTCTCCACCCCGGTCGCTTGACTTTTTGTTGCATTGACCCTCTGACCTGTTTATTTGTAGTGAATCTCTAGCTGACCATTCTCTCGTTTCCTCTCACACAACTTCTTCCTATTCCCCTCTTCTCGCCATCTGCTCTTTTTCCTAACACAGACATTATTACTCCAAATGGGTTGAATGTGAAGAAGTTCTCGGCCATGCATGAGTTCCAGAACCTGCACGCTCAGAGCAAGAACCGCATCCAGGAGTTCATCAGAGGACATTTCTATGGGTCAGTCAGCATGGGCAGCCTCCTGTCCTGCCAGTCATCCTGTGTTGACCTATAGTCATAGTCTTCTTCTGCTTTCAAAACTACTGTCATTAATTTCTTTTAAATAAAGAAAATCACAGAGTCTTAACTGACAGATGATCAACATCTACTCTGTTAGTGGAATGGAACTGTTAGTGGAATGGAAACGTGGTTGCACATCAATTTGAGAAATCACTGTCTCCTAAAATCTCCTGATTGAATGTAAATGAACCTGTCAGATCTACTCAGGGTCTGATATATCTATACTCAGGGTCTGATATATCTATACTCAGGGTCTGATATATCTATACTCAGGGTCTGATATATCTATACTCAGGGTCTGATATATCTATACTCAGGGTCTGATATATCTATACTCAGGGTCTGATATATCTATACTCAGGGTCTGATATATCTATACTCAGGGTCTGATATATCTATACTCAGGGTCTGATATATCTATACTCAGGGTCTGATATATCTATACTCAGGGTCTGATATATCTATACTCAGGGTCTGATATATCTATACTCAGGGTCTGATATATCTATACTCAGGGTCTGATATATCTATACTCAGGGTCTGATATATCTATACTCAGGGTCTGATATATCTATACTCAGGGTCTGATATATCTATACTCAGGGTCTGATATATCTATACTCAGGGTCTGATATATCTATACTCAGGGTCTGATATATCTATACTCAGGGTCTGATATATCTATACTCAGGGTCTGATATATCTATACTCAGGGTCTTCAATTCTCTCCCTTTAGGCACCTGGACTTCAACCTAGACAAGTCTTTGTTCCTCTTCATCGCTGGGAGATATGAGTTCTCTAACAAAGGAGCTGACATCTTCCTGGAGGCTCTAGCCAGACTCAACTATCTTCTAAGAGTGAGTTTGCTTGTTGAGGTGTGGGTGGGTTTGGATGCTAAGGTGAGTGAGTTTGTGGATGTTAATGTGATATGTTGATTCGTGTCTGTCAGAATTAGCTAGGAGAGTGTAATATTTGGTTGTGTGTGATCCATTAGACAGTAAAGGCATTTTGTCTCTCAGGTCAACCATAGTGACGTGACTGTTATCGTATTCTTCATCATGCCTGCACGGACCAACAACTTCAACGTGGAGACTTTGAAAGGCCAGGCTGTAAGAAAACAGCTGTGGTAAGGCCTGGATTGTGGATCTGGATTGTGGTGCATGGAACTTTAGAGTTGTCCAGCAAGGATCTTCTTATAGACAAACATCAGCCATTCCCGTCAAGTGTTTGGTTCCTTGGGAAGACTATGAAAAGTGTCAGCATTCCCTGTACAGCCTGGAACACTGCGTTTTACGACTGTGGTCCATTTTAAATATGATTAAAAAACGTCCAAACTTTCTTCTTTGTAAATCCTGTGAAAGTACACAGAGCAGCGCGCAGCTAAACTCGTGTCTAAGATCTACGCGAACCGTGAGATTGGGGCATGACAAAGGTACAGACCAGAGCCAAATAGGGTTGAGTCCTATTTTTTTAAACCGACCGTTATACAGCAGCAGTTTCAAATTGTGAGATTTGCATAGGAAAGAGGTGTCAATGGACTTCGAGGTTCACTGTATGTCCATTTTACCGTTATTCGACTATGACAAGGTAAACTCTGTTTTGCAGTCAATGACCCCTTTAAAGATCGTCATGGAAACCCGGCAGTGTGCTCATAAAATACCCTTTGTGGGTTGCATGAACTTTTGAGGTCATTAATGTCTTGAGAACTGTTGACACAAGGTTGTCTTAATGTTTTCCAGGGATACAGCTCAGACTGTGAAAGAACGATTCGGAAAGAAACTTTACGAATCACTGCTGGTGTGAGTACATGTCTTTTCATACACTCATATAGTACCAGTATAATGATGAAGGCACACTTGGATGGGTTTTCCAGCGAGAGAACAATCGCAAAAATCCACACAAAGCGCCTATGTAATACCCCTCCCACTCGTTGGTGTGAATGACCGATGTACTTAAGAGAGGGAGTTTATTGTTCTCTATTATATTGTTATATTTCTGTTAAGTTTTTGTTAAAAATATTTAAATTCTTTTTCGATTTTATTTTGTATGATTGTAAAGCAAGACTTGTCATTCTGACAAGAGTCCCTGTTCAATGTGAAACCTCTCTGTCTCACTTCTAGTGGCCAGCTACCAGATGTGTCAAAGATGCTGGATAAAGACGATTTCACCATGATGAAACGAGCCATCTTTGCCACCCAGAGGCAGTGCCAGCCACCCATCTGCACTCACAACATGCTAGAGGACAGTAATGACCCCATCCTCACCTGCATCCGCCGTATCGGCCTTTTCAACAGCTCTGCAGACCGCGTCAAGGTGCGTCACAACATGGACGTTTCTCTGAATCTGTTTAGTGTTCAATCAAGGGAACATTTTTATTTATTGAATCTACTAACAACAATAAATCTCTGCAAGAGTGCTATGTAATTAAGTGCATCCATGTTATATCATGGCTTTGATGAACACGTTAACAGCATTTGAAGAAAACAGTTTGGCAGGCTGAGCAGAACAGACAGACATACTTTTTTAGCTCCTCCCCGACAGCAAGCGGCTACTCTCACCGGTTGTTTTATGCAGCCGCAGTCCATGTCGAACGCACCTATTGTTTTCTGTTCATCCTGTCAGGTGACACTGTCCCCATGATAATGTTTTCTGTTCATCCTGTCAGGTGACACCGTCCCCATGATAATGTTTTCTGTTCATCCTGTCAGGTGATTTTTCATCCAGAGTTTCTGTCTTCCACGTCTCCTCTCCTGCCCATGGACTATGAGGAGTTTGTGAGGGGCTGCCACCTGGGGGTGTTCCCCTCCTACTACGAGCCCTGGGGTTATACACCAGGTAGACTCACTGCAGCTCAACGCTAAACTCATAATGGGGCTGAACTGAAGGTGCTGTCTAATAATTAATGAATAAGTAAAGCCAAGATATCTCTGTTCCTTCCAGCTGAGTGCACAGTCATGGGAATCCCCTCCATCTCTACTAATCTATCAGGCTTCGGCTGTTTCATGGAGGAACATATAGCCGACCCCTCGGCATACGGTGTGTGCATCTGTGCAGTGTATCTATTCTACCTTAGCAGTGGAAGACGGCCTGTTTGTATGTTTATATTATTCAAACGTGAGGAAAGAGTGGATGATATGGAAGAGTGTGGAAGAGCATGTATCAGTGTAGAACTGGCAAAATAATTGATTTATCTCTATGTTGAGAAGGTACAGTACACTTGATTTGATTAATGTCCTATTCGTCTTTTGAAGGAATCTACATACTGGACAGAAGGTATCGGGGGGTTGATGAGTCGTGTAACCAGCTAACGTCGTTCCTGTTCCAGTTCTGCCAGCAGAGTCGCCGGCAACGCATCATCCAAAGGAACCGCACAGAGCGTCTGAGCGACCTTCTAGACTGGAGATACCTGGGAAGGGTGAGATGCCTGGAGAGGAGGGGGAGATGCCCGGGGAGGAGGGGAGATGCCCGGGGAGGAGGGAAGAAGACCGGGGAGGAGGGAAGAAGACCGGGGAGGAGGGGAGATGCCCGGGGAGGAGGGGAGATGCCTGGGGAGGAGGGGAGATGCCTGGGGAGGAGGGGAGATGCCTGGGGAGGAGAGGAGATGCCTGGGGAGGAGGGGAGATGCCTGGGGAGGAGGGGAGATGCCTGGGGAGGAGAGGAGATGCCTGGGGAGGAGGGGGAGATACCTGATCTATAACTGTTCTCACCTGAGCCCTCTCTCTCTCTCTCTGTGGCAGTATTACATATCTGCTCGTCACATGGCGCTGGCTAAAGCTTTCCCTGACACCTACCTGTACGAACCTCATGATCCCACATCTGTAAGTAGTGTGAACATCCTACTACTAGTGGTGGCCATGTGATCTGCTGTCTCAGTCCATGTCTGACTACAATTCTTAACCATTCTGTTTCCCCTTCCAGACTTCAGGCTTTCGCTACCCCCGGCCTGCCTCAGTGCCTCCCTCTCCTGCCCTGTCACGCCACTCCTCCCCCCACCACAGCGAGGCAGAAGACAACGATGAAGATGAGCGCTATGACGAAGACCTGGAGGCGGAGAAAGACCGCCTGAATATCCGCCAGCCCTTCTCCCTGCCTTTTAAAAACAAGCCCACTCAGCCTTTCTCCCTGCCTGGGGCTGCAGGGGATTCTGCTGGTGACAGTGTCAGCAGAGAGAAAGACTGAGTCACATTTACACACACACACACTCGCTTACTCACAACCGCACTAGTAAAGCTTTTTCACAGTGATCTATCCAGACTCCGTTATCGCGTTCACATTCTCTACTTAAAAATATGTGTAGGAAAATACAAACTTGAAATGTTATGACTTCAGATGGAAAGTATACTGTATTTACAATGATACTGCACCTCAAGTATACAAACACAGTATAACAATCTTACAAACATAGGAATACAACTACTATTTAAAAATGCTACCAGCCAATTCAGGCAGTTACTCCAGGAACTAGATAGGGCCAACCAATCAATTTGGGGGTGGGGTTGTTATTAAAACTCCCGTGCTAAGTAAAGCTAATAACACACCTATCAATGTTAATAATAGTAAGGTAAGCAAACACAAAGTATTAACCGATTAGGTCTAACTTTTCTAACAAGGGCACTGATATACATACCTAGTTTGACACTCTTCTAAACAGAGAAATCCAGCAACAGTAGTACACTGGGAACACTCCTCTAACGCACCCAGCCTCCTGCCTCCTGTTGGAGCTCAGGATGGATATGTCTCTGTTTTTCCTTCATGCTGTATTTTAGCTGACGCTCTTGTCTTTCTGTACGTGTGTGTGTGAGAGGGAGAGAAAGATTTCTTGCGTTTGTTTCAGTGTTAATGTGTGATAAACACATCTAGTTCTGCCCTCGTCTGTCCCCACCTGTAGAAGCAGAGTCAAAGTGCCAGAGGATCCAGAGAGAGCATGCTCTGTAGTGTTGGTTAATTCAGCACTAAAATAAGAGATTATTAAGTGAATTTATCAGGATTTATGTATATTCTCTGTGTTCTAGTCATGCAAGAGTTATGGAAAATAAAGAATATATATGAACTAGTAAAAACAGCAGACTCCTTCTTTCGCTAAGTGGTTTGGTTTATTATTATTTTTGGGGGGGTGGGGGGGGGGGGTCACTTTGACAATTCATACTATATTTCCAAATGAGTGTGTGTTTACGCCACACACACCTGACTTATCACAAACATTCCTGAGGCCTGAACCCTGGCCTGAGAGGATGTGTGTGTGTCTGCAGAGGTCTGTCCAACCTTCTTCAGCACAGGTAAACTCGACCTCCGTGCCCCTTGCAGACTAGGAGAGGGAGAAGACAGGGGCCTGTGACCTATCTGACATGTTACTCTGATCTAGATGTTACTCTGATCCAACATCAAGTCATTGCTTCCCAACACAGCTCCTAGTACTATAGTAGAAATGTCAGTTTTCAAATAAGACCTTAGGGACTTACCCAGTAAACTGCTCCAGAAAGAGTTAAAAGTCGCAGTCCCAGTAACAGCACCCAGTTTGGCTGGGTTTTTCCTTACAGTGTGCACAGAGAAACCATTCAAACCGATCACCTCCACTTCTACCACATGATAGTCACTTAACCTGGGGAAAATGTTAGGCAACAGGGGTGCATTGATAATAGAACTCTCATGAGGTATGTATTTAAGAATTTAGCTGATTCTGGAAAAAAAACTATTTCTGACTACATCTACAATGTATTGGTATGCTATGGCATTCAGTGTAAAATACTTCACAGGAACCCTTTTGACAGGTGTGTGGACTGACTGACAGGTGTGAGGACTGACTGACAGGTGTGAGGACTGACTGACAGGTGTGAGGACTGACTGACAGGTGTGAGGACTGACTGACAGGTGTGTGGACTGACTGACAGGTGTGTGGACTGACTGACAGGCCAATCGAGTGCTGTGGGCAGACTCACGCTGTGTCAGAAACGATTTCTCCTCGTACGCCATCGAAGCCCAGCGTTCCTGCAGCAATCGCCGCTGCTGCCATTGTGTTTACGTTGTTAGGGGCAACAGGACATAATTCAGCCACCGAACCACTGAATAAAACCCGCTTCCCTTCATTGCTGGTCCAGTCTGAGAGCACATCTCCAGTCAAACGGAAACAAGATGGATGTTTAGACATCCGGATGAACAGTGCCTTTTTGAGAGGAAGTTGGGATTAGAAGGGCAGTGGGAGACTTAGAAGGAAGGAAGATCATTTTAAAACCGCCTACTACCCTCTTTCCTAACCCTAACCTGACAACACAGTAGGCTGAGAAAGACAACAATAGGCCAATACACCACAAGACTAGATTTTCACCATGGCTTAATTTGTCCAGTGTTGCAATTTTCACATTCTTATTTATTTCACATACTGTAGATAAATGTCTAGCAGCTGAAGTAGGTGATAGGCCTTCTGAAGAGGAGCAGGACCATCCCACTGTACCTATACCTGTACAGATTTGAATACCTCCCTCCCTTCTCACCTTCAATGCTCCACTATCATCCAGCCTCTGGATGTCCTGGCCTCCCCACAATGCACCAGTGGGGATGTAGAGAGTCCTCCCGTGTTCCTGTGCTGCCTGGCGCAGGCATGTGTTCAGGTGCTGGTCTGAGAGGGCAGACGGGGACCCTACCTGAGGTTCAGGGGGAGGACTCAAGTTTGCTATTTCATTCTTTCAGTAAATGCAGTAGTTACATCAAGAAAATATCATTTTAGTATCAAAGACAGATGCATCTCTTACCAAAAAGTTTGTATGACTGAGAAAAAGGACTCCAAATTCTTTGACTATTCTGGGATGACACACCTCTACGACCACATCCACGCCTCTACAACACACACACGCACACACAGCACACACCACACCACACCACACACAACACACACACGCACACACAGCACACACCACACCACACCACACACACACGCACACACAGCACACACAACACACACGCACACAGTAAATAAGATCACTAAGCAGATTGCAAATAATGAAAATTTAGACAGATTTGTATTTTGTGTGTGATCGTGTTACACATATCCCATCTGGCAGTAAACCTCTCTTTAAAGTCTGACAGGTCGTAAAGAATCAGTTCTTCAGGCACCGAGCCTCTGAGCTTGTCTGGGTTTCTGTTCCACACGAAGGCCAACGTCACGCCCTGTCTGGCACCTGCTGTTGTGATCTTCTCCACCAGGAACTGCCCTACACAACAACACAGTGACTTTACAGACTACTGAAATTACCTCTATTTATCCAAGAACCACTTGAAGATGTAAAGAGACTATGGTAAGGGGGGGGGGTGAATGGATGGAGGAAAGTGAATAAGATGGTTAGTGAATGAATGAGCAGTGTTAGAACCAAAGCAGCAGGGTTTAGGACGCTGCTAGAGACTGAACCTGACACAGCAGCAGGATGTTTAGATTATATAATCTGTGGGCATGCAAGGGGAAAGAAGACATTATACAGATACAGTTGATTATGAGGGCACATTTGAGAGAATCGCTAACCTAAATGGCCATATCCCACAATTCCAATCCTCATTATTGCAGAAGAGTCCTGTTAATCAGACAAATACAAAACATTAAAGAATTTTCCTGTCTCTCAATCTTACACACACACACACACACACACACTAAATCATGCTGTGTTCCTGTCTCTCAATCTTACACACACACACTTGATCTGTTCAGATCAGATCTAACACAAACACACCCCTCTCAACAACTCTCGATGTCACAACATTTATTGCTTTACTTACAGGCACGTTCCTCCACTCGCTCTTGTCGACTGCCTTTTGAAGACTGAACACAGAATGACCCCCCTATTCAAAGGATTATGGGATAACATGGGTCAAAGTATGACTCAAAAAAGACCTGTTAATTATTACTTCTCATGTCAGAGAAATCCTTGTGGTTCGACTTACTCATTGGAGTTATTGCAAAGGTGTTGGTTGTAGTCTATTTAAATCTGAAAAAACAATTACTAGATTAATAACAAGGTTAACCTTATGTCTATTTACAGTTTCTATAGTTTAGACCAACCACACAGAGAGTCAGGAGCACCAGGCTTCCTATAGGGGCAGAGAGAAAACCACCACTGTCTCATCTGGCTCTGGATAAGAGCGTCTGCTAAATGACTAAATGGCATCACTGGGCTCCAATCATCTGTCGTATATAGAATCATACTATTATATATGACATATATGTAATATGTAAGGTACAGAACGGATGGGGCCGTAGTTGGTAAGTATTCCTGACAGACAGAAAGTGGATGTTGAGAAGACAGCCCACTCATCTGACCCACAAAGCAACAGACTGAAAACTTTAAACTGGTCCCAATGTTTTACAAACTTGTACAAAACTAAATGTATACAATGAATATAAGATAAGAGCGTCTGCGAAATGACAATGAAGAGCTTTGCAGTCTCACAGTGCCCTTCCACACGCTTCATTTTAAACGGTTCTACCAAAAAAAAGAAAAGTGCTTTCAAACTAGTTTGTGTGTGTGCAGGGACATTGTAAGGGGAGTTTGTGTGTGAAGGGATATCGAGAGATCAAAGTAGAGAGATATGTCAAAACCAAAGAAATGTTTGGCAAATTAAGAATTTTTTGGGGAAGAGTAATAATTACCAATTAATACAAATGATCATCTCATAGTTATATGGCCTCCTCAGCCCCTTTGAACCTTGATTCTAGCAGATACAGATACTGATGTATAAACATGAACGTGCTGTGGAAATGAATATAAAAATGATCCAAGTTTACGCTGTTAATCTTTTTTTGCTATACTATACTTCAGCTATACTATGTCAACGTTGGACTTTGGCTAGTGATGTCAAAAATCTGGACTAGTTGGAAATGTCAATGGTCACCTTTATAAAATTAACACATATGGGGGCTTGATTATGATAGTACAATCCAACAGATAACATGTCACTGAGGTTGGTCCAAAGTTCAGAGTGGTCAAACACAGAGAGAATGGAAGATAAGATGACAGTCGCAGAGACAGACAGAGAGAGGAAGAGAAGGGAGAGTTACAGAGAGGATCTGTAGCAACAGGCTTGGAATCAGGAAATAACATAGCAACACTGAAGAAACCAAAGAGCTTTAGTCACTGAAAACGCTGATTTTAGTGTGTGAGATGGATATCCTGGAGACAGATGCCTATGACAGAAGACAACGCAGGAACACGGTACTGCCTTACACTCCAACTCTTTCACTCACTTTGACATGCTCTCTGAAACTATTCTGGGCTCAACGCAGCACTATACATCTTCTACACATAAATCTATGATCACCTGTCCAAATTTTCAGCATCCTGTGGTCCTGTTTTGTTTTCTTTTATATATACATTGCACTCCAGTGCTTTATCACTTCAATGTTTAATATTTCTCCCCCTCTTTGTTCTTCTGCCCCTTCACTATCACTTCACTATCTCAGTCCTGCGTTCTGTTTGTCTCTCTCCTTCCTTTCTTCCTGGCTGCTGCTGGCTACTTCTACCTGTGGATTCCTGACTCCTCCCCCTCCCTGCTGGCCGCAGGTGTGAAGGCAGCTCCCATCATCCTGCTGGCACTGCTGGTGATGAGCTACACAGGGGGTCAGAGTCTCCTGGGGGTGGCTGGGGGCCTGGTGTTCTCTGCCGCTGGGGACTGCTGTCTCATATGGCCTGAGATGTTCCTCCATGGTAATTAAGGAGACACTCATGTTCTTACGTGTCTTCAGGCTTGTGTTTGTTAATGACAGAACAAAGCAGCAGGATTTTGTGAGCTTGGATTCAGTTTTCTCTTAACATGAACACAGCAGTCAGTTTGGTTGGTGTGGCTGTCTAGCTGCAGACCAAATTAAGTTAAAGAATCTTGAAGTTTGTGACAAAGGAATTTGAATCTTTGGTTACATGGCACCTACAAAAGAATAAGGATGAATGTTTTTATAGAAAATTCCAAGCATTAGAATAAATCTACGAGTCTTGTTCAGTAGTCCAGTTGAGGTTCCTTCCATAGGGAGGGTGCTTCTGAATATCCTGAACCAGGGGAAGGGTCAGTTATATATCTAGGAGGCAAGAAGCATCCAATTGATCTACATTATATTTTGAGGTTGAGTCAAAACAATCCATGGGTAGGTCTTTTTTGGTCAGCACTTCCATTCAATATCCCCAAAAACAAAGCTAACATCGCTACCGTATTATACAACTGATCACACAAACTTTCATTGCAAATACCCTGCCATATCCCTTTATGAAAAGAAGGATCTGTACAAACACCATCTGAATGAAACCCGTCAAAGAATACTACATATCATTATTGAATTTGGAGAATAAACTTGCAGTAGAATCGTACAACATCTGACACTGGGGCATTCACCACTTCAACATTACAAAGCAACAGTAATCAACATTCAACCCTACAATGTTCATGTGAAGTCAGTTGGATCAGTTTCTAAACAAATATCTGCAGCCTGATCCAGACAAATAAATTAGTGTTTTAATGATTATTTGGTGAGTTACTTGTAAACATATGAAAGTCTCTCACTTCACTAGTTGTACACATTCATCTGGTTGAGTGGCACATAATGAAAACATAGCTTGTCACACAGTACCACATTTAACTGTTTGTGTTTTCCCTCAGGAATGGCCTCCTTTGCACTGGCCCACCTGTTGTACTCACTCACCTTCCTGTCTGCTCGCTACTCTACGGCCTCCACCTCCTCCAGCTGCTCTCTGGTCCTGTACTTGTTGCTCTGGCTGGTGGGAGGTGGCATGTACACATACCTCTTCCCGTTCCTTCAGGAAGCCCCAGACTCAGCCATCCTGACTCCTGGCGTGGGAGTGTACGTCATCCTGATTGTCTCCATGACAACATTAGCCTTCCGCACCCGCCGCCCACTGCCTGTCCTTGGTAGTTTGATCTTCATGACCTCTGACCTGACACTCGCCCTACAGGTGTTCAATGTGATCGAACCAACAAACCAAGGAAAGGCAACTGTAATGACAACATACTACCTAGCACAACTTCTAATAGCTGTGGGTGACATCAGAGCTGGTGAAAGCACTGACGACTTTGCCAAATGGAAGAGGTCTTGATAAGAATCCCTGATGTAACCCTTAAATAATTAAACATAGAAATGAACATTTGAACGGTAGCACTTCTACAATAGCAGATTCAGATTAAAAGTACTACCTTTAAAAGAAAACCACAGAGGAAATTCATATATTGTTTTATAGAAAGTTATTGAGATTTAAGCAACACAGTTCATTAAAGGATTAATAATCTGGAAAGTAAATATCTGAAAAACACTGACTTGTAAATCTTGTGTAACTATTACCATGCACTGTCATACACAAAATAAAAAATACATAAACATGAAGAAGAAATGAAGATGCCTATTTGTTATGCTGTCCATAACTCATCTGAACTACAGAACATGTGGATTTGAGCACATCCAAATCCAGTTTAACAATCATTCTTCATAAAAGCAAGTTCACTTCCTCAAGGATCCTGTGCACTTAGATGAACGAGTCCAATAACAGCTATCATTTGCTGATATTAAATTTCTGTTGCAGAAAAAAAAGCTGTCAACTTTCAAAAGTCCTTGTAATCAAGACACGAATGTCTGACTTCAGCGATCCATTCCATTGTCATCATGTTGCCGTCCATGGAAACAAGCTGCCTTCAGACTCATACAGAAGTCCAACTCTTCCTGTGAGATAAGGTGGACAGGTGGGAAAAAAACTTTAACACAATAGTGCAGAGGATCAGTAACACACAACACCAGACTACTGTAGTAGACAGGATCAGTAACACACAACACCAGACTACTGTAGTAGACAGGATCAGCAACATGTAACACACAACACCAGACTACTGTAGTAGACAGGATCAGTAACACACAACACCAGACTACTGTAGTAGACAGGATCAGTAACACACAACACCAGACTACTGTAGTAGACAGGATCAGCAACATGTAACACACAACACCAGACTACTGTAGTAGACAGGATCAGTAACACACAACACCAGACTACTGTAGTAGACAGGATCAGTAACACACAACACCAGACTACTGTAGTAGACAGGATCAGTAACACACAACACCAGACTACTGTAGTAGACAGGATCAGTAACACACAACACCAGACTACTGTAGTAGACAGGATCAGTAACACACAACACCAGACTACTGTAGTAGACAGGATCAGTAACACACAACACCAGACTACTGTAGTAGACAGGATCAGTAACACACAACACCAGACTACTGTAGTAGACAGGATCAGTAACACACAACACCAGACTACTGTAGTAGACAGGATCAGTAACACACAACACCAGACTACTGTAGTAGACAGGATCAGTAACACACAACACCAGACTACTGTAGTAGACAGGATCAGTAACACACAACACCAGACTACTGTAGTAGACAGGATCAGTAACACACAACACCAGACTACTGTAGTAGACAGGATCAGTAACACACAACACCAGACTACTGTAGTAGACAGGATCAGTAACACACAACACCAGACTACTGTAGTAGACAGGATCAGTAACACACAACACCAGACTACTGTAGTAGACAGGATCAGTAACACACAACACCAGACTACTGTAGTAGACAGGATCAGTAACACACAACACCAGACTACTGTAGTAGACAGGATCAGTAACACACAACACCAGACTACTGTAGTAGACAGGATCAGTAACACACAACACCAGACTACTGTAGTAGACAGGATCAGTAACACACAACACCAGACTACTGTAGTAGACAGGATCAGTAACACACAACACCAGACTACTGTAGTAGACAGGATCAGTAACACACAACACCAGACTACTGTAGTAGACAGGATCAGTAACACACAACACCAGACTACTGTAGTAGACAGGATCAGTAACACACAACACCAGACTACTGTAGTAGACAGGATCAGTAACACACAACACCAGACTACTGTAGTAGACAGGATCAGTAACACACAACACCAGACTACTGTAGTAGACAGGATCAGTAACACACAACACCAGACTACTGTAGTAGACAGGATCAGTAACACACAACACCAGACTACTGTAGTAGACAGGATCAGTAACACACAACACCAGACTACTGTAGTAGACAGGATCAGTAACACACAACACCAGACTACTGTAGTAGACAGGATCAGTAACACACAACACCAGACTACTGTAGTAGACAGGATCAGTAACACACAACACCAGACTACTGTAGTAGACAGGATCAGTAACACACAACACCAGACTACTGTAGTAGACAGGATCAGTAACACACAACACCAGACTACTGTAGTAGACAGGATCAGTAACACACAACACCAGACTACTGTAGTAGACAGGATCAGTAACATGCAGCACCAGACTACTGTAGTAGACAGGATCAGTAACAGCACCTGACACTCGTCTCTGTCCTGGAGGTCTGATGCTCGCTGGGTGAGTAGCTCGTCCAGGCCCAGCTCACACCTCCTGCAGTCCTGCAGGCCCTGAGGACACTGCTGCACCAGACTACACAAACACAACAAGGGCTTTTAGTTCAGGTTTCCTTCATGGATGATGTGTGAAGCGTGTGTGTGTGTGTGTGTGTGTACCTCTTACCAGCAGAGGGCCCCAAGCACATGTTCATGGAAAGAGGAGTGAGGAGAGCGGAGCACAGCCACCAGCTGCTGCACCATGCCCATAGAGACAACCGTGTCTGAGGGAGGAAGAGCTACTGTCAGCTGAGATGGTGCCCTCATGTTAACATGAACATGATGTAGGAGCCAACACTACCTGTCTGCTCTGGGTGGGCTCTGAGCAGGTTCAGCAGTAAGAAAGCAGACTTTGTTCTCAATTTCTCATTG
The DNA here is from genome assembly GCF_021917145.1 of Hypomesus transpacificus. Lineage (NCBI taxonomy): Eukaryota > Metazoa > Chordata > Actinopteri > Osmeriformes > Osmeridae > Hypomesus > Hypomesus transpacificus. The sequence continues at coordinate 475,147 of NC_061076.1, read as the reverse complement.
TCACTTTGCATTCCTCGCATGAGCACTGAGAAGCCGTCCTCAGACAGGAAGGCCTGGAGTCCGGCCTCCTGCTCCCGAACCAGACCTGAGAACATAGACTGGAGGTAAGACTCTCGATGCACTCTCAAGTTCTGTCACACACATTTACAGTAAATACTAACAAATTATTCATCTTTGGTTCAATTGTTCCAGGCATACAAAAACAAGTGACTGACTAAATGACAATAGCCAGTATATCTTGATTTGCTGCTTCTGAAAACATATCAAATCAGCCTAAGCAACACACGCCTGCCGCCTTAACTACGTTGTCCTGTTTTCTCCCTCCCATTCCAAACCGTGACCAACGCCAGTCTCCCTTCTCTGCAGAACGCATGAGTCTATCGCACAAACAACCCCCCCCCCTCTACCGCAGCAAACCCCACCCTACCACCTTAACTAACCAATTTTCTGCAGGAAACCATGCAAATGTTCAGCTTTTGAATAAGTGACGACACTCTTACATGAGACGGCGTAGAGGGCCTTGACTCTGACAGTGGGATGAGGATCAGAGTCAGTCAGTTGCAGCAGTGTTGATAGCGCCCCCTTGTGGAGCAAGTAGCACTGCACCTCAGGCATGTTCTGGGCACAGCAGGCGATGAGCTGGGCAGAGCGCCACCTCACTCCGCTCTGGGCGTGGCACAGACACTGGGACACACACAGGTCCAGACCCCCCAGGGTCATCAGGTCTAAGAGGTGGCAAGAGACGAGGGGTCAGATGGCTGAGTGGTTAGGGAATCGGGCTTTTAATCAGAAGGTTGCCGATTCGATTCCCGGCCATGGAAATTGACGTTGTGTCCTTGGGCAAGGCACTTCAACCTACTTGCCTCGGGGGAATGTCCCTGTACTTACTGCAAGTCGCTCTGGATAAGAGCGTCTGCTAAATGACTAAATGTAATGTAAATGTCAAACTTATCTAATCACTGTTTGAGTCTGAAATTTCAGAAACAAATCAGATTTTTGGTCTTATTCTATACTCTGTTATGATTTCCTTTTGGAAGTGGGAATAATGCTCATTGGGAAGATGACATACACCTTATAATACAGTGAACGTTCTCACCTCTCGCATTGTCCAGGTTCTCACACAACTCAGAGAGCAGCTCCAATGCTGCTTCCCTGTCATCCTCTTCATCCTCTCCCTCGTCCCCCTCTCCTCTCCCCCGTGCACACCGCTCGGTCCTACCCAGGACCACCAGACACTCCTTCATCTGCTCCACCTCATTCATCTGTCCTTTACTCATTTCAGCAAGTACTCCTCTTAAAAAGTCCTTTCTCTAAGTAGAGACAGAGACAGAGAGGACAAGTCAGATATTAAAGTGAATACTCACTACTCACTGAGGTATACTCAGTATATATTTGCACATAGTCTATGGATGATGCATGTGCAGGGTTAAGTTACAGTATGTGCCTTAGATCTAACTTGAACAAACTAACTTACAATCCATTAGGGCTGATATCCAAAAAAAACACTTTTGTATGACTTAGATTGCATATCCAGTTCCAACTCCCATTGCCTCCTTTGTAAAAACCCTGTTAAGAAAGGGTTAGGGTTAGGGTCTTTACCTCCTCTGACATGGGCACAGCTGGGGCATGTCCATCAGCCGACGTGCCTGCCTCCACCGCTAGCCGCAGCACCCCCTGCAGGTTTGGAGGATACCTCCTGTTCCCTTCTGCCATGGCTGAATGATTGAGGAAAAGGCATCAGCACGTTTTACATTTGTATTGGGTGTCATGGTAACTATGTTAACTGGATGCTGGTTGTATTATGCTGAAAACATGTTTTAGACAGTGTGAACGTCTTCATTCAGAACACCTAGTGGCACTACTGTACTAAAACAACAAAAGAGCTAACACATGTATCATACAGCACACAGAAAAGGGTGGAAATATATATTAGGGTCTAATCTATATATACACTTACATTTCTTTACATGCATTTGTGAAATTATTGTTCAGTGTAGTTCGAAACATTGCTGTTTGAGGGCCCCCCCTCTCTGGCATGGGCAGGCCTTTAGTGGCTACAAGCTAGACTAGCTAGTCAGCTAATTTCCAATAGGTTAGTTAACTTCGACATGCTAATCGTTTCCCTTTTTATTTATTTATTTTGCTAACCGTGTGCTTACAGAACGTGTTGCCTACGTGATGACGCGTACAAGCCAAGGCATGAGGGACCCACTAACTCTAACCAGAGAATGTCTGCTATAACTATGCCCACGAATGTCTTAGACTTTAACATAACACTATTACGTTAACACCAGTACTGTAAAGGTTTTAACTCGTACTGGCTATCGCTTTCCAAAGGCCAGCCAAATCGTGACACTTGCTCATTCAACTGTTGGCTAGTTGTACGTCGGCTATTTGTACAATTGAAAGGTTCACGTTGACTCCAGTTAGTGGTGTTAACTACTCAACTCACCCTCTTCTTTTTTGTAGCTAGCTCCCACGTCCTTGATGCAAGATGTTACTGTATCCGAGTGGTGCGTCTTCATTCAAGACACCACTTTTCAATGTTGCTGCAAATCACTTCTCCCGTAATAATATAGCTTTCTTTGGGTTGACTGGAGCACACTAGAACATTCTAGCTTGCTAGCTACTGTACTTGGTTGTGGAATCGTGCTTACATTAAATCATCACGTCACGACAAATCCGGTTGTCTAATCCAAGATGGCGGCGCTCGTGGGGCTTCGTGCATGTCTCTCCGGTACGTTACCAAACAAATTCAACCATGTTTATTTAATGTCGTATGTGATAAACTCTTTCGAAGACTGGAGATGCTGTGCCAATATGATAATTTGATCGGATATGAACGTTTTCAGAAAAGCTATAAATAAAGCAGGAAAGGATGCTGTAAAGCTAGCTAGCTGCTCCTTTAGAACCAACAAGGTCACGTTACACATACGATAATAGCTATAATAGTAATGCAGAACGGGCGTCTCTAACCCTTATTCTACATGTGTACATGTATATGTATATTTCTGAACTATAAAATTTAGTTAATAAGTCAAATCAACTTTTTAATTGCCAGCCTTGAATGTCAGTTAAAGATAGCCAGGAAACGATGATCATTAACGAAGAGCTGCTGTGTCAGGATCCCTCGTCACTTAAGGATCTGAGCTGCAATAGAAGCCAGGGTATTCCAGTTATCTCTCCACTTAAACACCTCTCTCTTCACAGCCTTTCAGCTCTCCTCACCAGGTCTACTAAACAGCTCTTTTAAACTGGTGAGTGTTATAATATGAAGAGAACACAATGTTGTGCCCTGAAATATTTAGAGGAAATAGCCTTTAAGTAGATTTGAAAATCAATGATTGATCTAATTTCTTCGGTTATTTCATCCTTTTCAGTGTACTGTGCCACTTAGTAGACGGACCTTTGCAGCAGAAGCCAAGAAAACCTATGCGAGAGACAAGCCTCATGTGAACATTGGCACTATTGGTCATGTTGACCACGGCAAGACCACGCTAACGGCTGCCATTACCAAAGGTACCAGCTGACCCTGTCTGTGGTCACTTGATTTCGACTGGTGGATGTTTGCAGTAAAGCTTCCGAAACTCTGTATGATCCCGTTTAACAAATGAGTTAGTGTCCATCCTTGCCCTCCCAATCAAAATAATTATCGTTAGATATTTTTACCCACTACTGCACCACCAATCATCAAATCACTTTTTGATGGTTCATGTAGTAAATAGCTTATCTTCTAACCTAGCAATCTCACCTTCGATGATCTCCTGAGACATATGGAGGATGATGGTTGATAAAAGAACTTCAATGATTTGTATAAGCTTATATTTAGATATACTTTATTCACCATTTTATTTGTGATGCTCTGGTACCCTATATTATTCATAGTTGATCCTAAGCCATAAGTCGTCAATTAATAAGAGCCAAACCACAAAGTATCAAACAGACTTGTAAAGTTGTTGTTGTCTATACAATTAGTTGATATATGTCACGTGCAAAATAGATTTTCAGAAATGGAATGGTCTAACCCCACTCAATGAACACACCCTAACCCATCCTTCATTCAAGTCAAGTAAGTGGATGTTACGTGCATAGTGTGTACAAGTCCTTCCTGATGACCCCTTGTTGTACCTGGCGTGCTTCCTCAGTGCTGGCGGAGGCTGGAGGAGCTCGCTACAAGAAGTATGAGGACATTGACAATGCTCCTGAGGAGAAGGCTCGCGGCATCACGATCAATGCTTCCCATGTGGAGTATACCACAGCCAACAGACACTACGCACACACTGACTGCCCTGGCCATGCTGACTATGTCAAGGTACACGTTCACCAGCACGTTCACCCCACAAACCTGCCTCCCCTCGACTACAACATATCCTTCTTGTAAACAGTGCTGTGTAGTAAGATAAATACGTTTTTATTAGTGGTGGGCATAGATGGGCATATATTAATTTAAACAAATCTAGATTAATCTCACTGTAATCTTGGCATTAATCTAGATTAAAATGGCTCATTTGAATTCCGCCGAAGGCGTTCAAAATATGTGTGCTACCCAAATAATGACTGCAGAGAACGGGTTTCTCAAGCCAGGTGGCGCATTAGACCAGGGGCTCATCTCCTGTTTCCAAAGTGCATCACAAACTGCTTGAGAAAGCTGTTCTTCTATGATAATTGGTGATGAAAAAAAATTATGTTCAATAATATGTACTTGTGTTTATTCCCTGTTTATTAGATTAGTTAGTTTGGCTGATAGAGCTGTGCTGACGGGCTTGCCTCGGTTGCACTCAAACAGTAGTTTGACGACGACTCTTCCCCTGCGCTACATCAGTGCTTGGCCCGGCATCTTCCGCTTTAGCTGAGGAATTTTTTACTTTTAGGTGGTATTTGAGACTGGAAGAACTCTTACAGTAAACTAATTCCGCATAGCACAAGGTGCAAACAACCTTAGTCTTGTCGAGGTTTCCATTGGGAAGCTTCTTAAAAATACATTTTCCCTAAAGCCAACCCGGCGGCTACATAGCTGCATCCATGTTAGCACGTCACGTTTGATGTGATAATTTCATACACAAGGCATACACACAGGTTCGAAGACTCGTTCTCGCCCCCTACAGTGCAATCCGGCCAGGTATACATCCGTGCAAAAACATCAAGGTGAAAGTCATCATAGCTTGCGTAGTATAGACCCAGCTCCCAACCCAACTTTGAGAATAGATTAACGGTTATATTTTTTTTATCCCCCGTTAAGAGTCTCACGTTAACGCAATACGTTAACGCCGATAACGGCCCACCACTAGTTTTTATATATATATATAAAAAAACATGGTTTCAGTTGCTTGGCCTTGATTTGTGATTCACAAATTCCACGTGAATGTCCCATTTTGTGCAGAACATGATCACAGGCACCTCTCAGCTGGACGGGTGTATCCTGGTGGTAGCTGCCACAGATGGCCAGATGCCACAGACACGAGAGCACCTCCTGCTGGCCAGGCAGATCGGCGTGGAGCACGTGGTGGTGTTTGTGAACAAGGCCGATGCTGTGGAAGACAAGGAGATGCTGGAGCTGGTGGAGCTGGAGATCAGGGAGCTGCTCACTGAGTTTGGCTATGATGGTGAAAACACGCCGGTCATCATCGGCTCCGCCCTGTGTGCTCTTGAGGTGAGAGACTGGGGGTCACCAGTACTGTCCACTCAATGTGACGTTGTCATGTTGAGTAGCAGCCAAGTCATGTACAACTGTCCATGGACCTTATCTGTCAACTCTTAAGGTTTCTTGATAAGGTATAGTGTTGCTTCCATGTGTGCGAGAAGTCCAGTTCCAGAGCTCACCTTGAAGACAGCAGGATGGTACTCGTCTTGGTTTACTGCTCACAGACAGCAAACTTATTTTATGTGGAAAAACTAGCTCTGCAGCTGTATGCGTCATATGTGATGCCTTATGTTAGGCCGTGTGTTGTAGTTAGCTTGGTGAGGAGTCTGTAACCAGGTCTCTCTGGTTCCACAGAGCAGGCAACCTGACCTGGGGGTAAATGCTGTGATGCAGCTGCTGGATGTGGTGGATAACTATGTCCCTCTGCCTAAAAGAGAGCTGGATAAACCGTTCCTGCTGCCTATAGAGGGCGTCTACTCTATCCCAGGTGAGCTATAGAGGGCGTCTACTCTTTCCCAGGTGAGCTATAGAGGGCGTCTACTCTATCCCAGATGAGCTATAGAGGGCGTCTACTCTATCCCAGGTGAGCTATAGAGGGCGTCTACTCTATCTCAGGTGAGCTACAGACACGAGGATCAGGTGTGAGGAGCTGAAGCTGACGTCTATGTGACCGATCTGGAATATGGGCCCAGGTTCCATCTGTGACTAACTACGACAATTGTGTTCTTCAGTTTGGGCTAATTTATCTGGAAACTATTTATTTTATTAATAGATGTAATGGAAAGACAGGCCTGTAGAACAACAGGTGACAGATCAGTTGTGTTATTCGTTACCAAGGTGATGGTTTCTCCCAACAGGCAGAGGCACGGTGGTGTCAGGCACTCTGGAGAGGGGGGTTATCAAGAAGGGGGATGAGTGTGAGTTTGTTGGACACAATCGAGTCTTCAAGTCTGTGGTAACAGGTATGTGAAAGCCTCACTGAAGAGTCAGTTATTTCTCTTCCAGCTTTGGGTTGTTCTGCAGCGTAACTCAGGCATGAAACCATCACAGCCTCAGTAGCTTCACCAGCTAAAGAGACATGGTTCCAGACCATGAGGCTCTGATAGAAACTAGTATCAAGGCAGGAACAGACTTCACTCCCTTTCATACAAAATCTAAATCAACACAATGTTTCTGGCTGCTTGCAGGGTTAGGGTTATTCTATGTGCATTGTCATACTTCCCAATAAAGACCTCTCTCTTCCCCTGCACTCCTTTCTCGCTTCTCTGGCCTGTCTCGCTTCTCTGGCCTGTCTCTCTGCTCTGGCCCGTCTCTCTGCTCTGGCCCGTCTCTCTGCTCTGGCCCGTCTCTCTGCTCTGGCCCGTCTCTCTGCTCTGGCCCGTCTCTCTGCTCTGGCCCGTCTCTCTGCTCTGGCCCGTCTCTCTGCTCTGGCCCGTCTCTCTGCTCTGGCCCGTCTCTCTGCTCTGGCCCGTCTCTCTGCTCTGGCCCGTCTCTCTGCTCTGGCCTGTCTCTCTGCTCTGGCCCGTCTCTCTGCTCTGGCCCGTCTCTCTGCTCTGGCCTGTCTCTCTGCTCTGGCCTGTCTCTCTGCTCTGGCCTGTCTCTCTGCTCTGGCCTGTCTCTCTGCTCTGGCCTGTCTCTCTGCTCTGGCCTGTCTCTCTGCTCTGGCCCGTCTCTCTGCTCTGGCCCGTCTCTCTGCTCTGGCCTGTCTCTCTGCTCTGGCCCGTCTCTCTGCTCTGGCCTGTCTCTCTGCTCTGGCCTGTCTCTCTGCTCTGGCCTGTCTCTCTGCTCTGGCCTGTCTCTCTGCTCTGGCCTGTCTCTCTGCTCTGGCCTGTCTCTCTGCTCTGGCCTGTCTCTCTGCTCTGGCCTGTCTCTCTGCTCTGGCCTGTCTCTCTGCTCTGGCCTGTCTCTCTGCTCTGGCCTGTCTCTCTGCTCTGGCCTGTCTCTCTGCTCTGGCCCGTCTCTCTGCTCTGGCCTGTCTCTCTGCTCTGGCCTGTCTCTCTGCTCTGGCCTGTCTCTCTGCTCTGGCCCGTCTCTCTGCTCTGGCCTGTCTCTCTGCTCTGGCCCGTCTCTCTGCTCTGGCCTGTCTCTCTGCTCTGGCCTGTCTCTCTGCTCTGGCCTGTCTCTCTGCTCTGGCCTGTCTCTCTGCTCTGGCCTGTCTCTCTGCTCTGGCCTGTCTCTCTGCTCTGGCCTGTCTCTCTCAGGTATTGAGATGTTCCACCAATCCCTGGACCGGGCTGAGGCCGGGGACAACCTGGGTGCTCTAGTCCGGGGCGTTAAGAGAGAGGACATGAGGAGGGGCATGGTCATGAGCAAACCTGGCTCTATTCAGCCCCACCAGAAGGTCAAGGCCCAGGTGTGACACTGGAACCTGCAGGCATTACACTGTCTGCCCACAATGTTTACATTGGCCACCAGTCTGACACATTTACACAGTTTTATATATTTTAATTTTATGGACATGGTTTACCCTGAAGGCCATCTGAACCTGGTTCACAAGTGGATCTCCACCTCTTCTTCCCAGGTGTATGTTTTAAGTAAGGAGGAAGGAGGGAGACACAAGCCGTTTGTCACCAACTTCATGCCTGTCATGTTCTCTCTGACCTGGGACATGACTTGCAGGGTGACCCTACCAGGAGACAAGGTATGAACACTTCTATATGTTTGTGGCAGATAGGTTTACAAGTAATTTTTGTCCAGTCAAGTTGTAGGTCTCTCGTCCCTTGTGACTGAAGCACTGTCTCCTGTGGGTTACTCTAGGGTTCAAACGTGCATTGGGCGGTGCTTCTTTGAAGCTAACAATAATGAGCAAGCATTGTTCAGGAGCATATATGGAGATTTATATTCACAGCAAAATACATTGGTTATACCATTCGTCGTAAAGAAATTCCACTCCCCTCTCTCCAGACTCCCCTGAAGCCCTCACACAGCATCAACAACACTGTAGTTTGGTGCTGCAGTGGGATGGGTACTGGAAACCCCATGTTAAATTGTCCCCGGTGCTGAATTATGAAAGACTGTAGTATCGATAAGCCCTCACGCTATCGGTTTTGCTTTCGGTACTGGAGAAATTAAGAACATATATTTCCTTTTGGTTAAATGTTATCCTCCGCATTTGATCTCAGCAGACCCTTCTAATTTGCGATCCTATAAAGACATACGTCTGCATTTTTGTTATTCGCTATCCAATAAGCGCCGTCTGTCTCACGCAACAACCAGCGCGCAGCCGCAAACACAATTTGAAAGCTCAAAACAGCAAAAAAAAAAATGAAGCCACAACAGCAAAATTGAAAGCATTGCTGTTATTTTACAAAGGGTTGGTTTATGCAGGAGGTTCAGAGTTTCGATCAGTGGCACTTAACTTTCAGAAAATAGTGCCACATTGATGATTACCTGTGGATCACCTGTGCATCACCTGTGTTTCTGCAGCAGTAGTTGACCTGTGTTTCTGCAGCAGTAGTTGACCTGTGTTTCTCCGTCTCAGGAGATGGTGATGCCTGGAGAAGACACCTCTCTCACACTCACTCTTCGCCAGCCGATGGTTCTGGAAAAGGGTCAGAGATTCACTCTGAGAGATGGAAACAAAACCATCGGCACAGGTCTGGTCACAGACATATTGACGAAAACAGACGATGATAATGCCAACTGGGGTTGAGAGAAGAGAGGGAAAGGGTTGGCTCTGGTGTGGTGGGTGGGTGGGTGGGTGGGTGGGGGTTATAGTAGGGAAGGGGGGAATATATCTGTGTAATTACTCTTCAGGCAAACACGCAAATTCAAATATATTGCAGATTAGAGCTTGTAAGACATTCTGGCTCTGCTGTAATTACTTACCAAAAGGAAGGACCTAGGATTAGATGTTCCGCATTAGTCTTTCTGTGAAAAGGCCTGAATTGCTGTCCTGACCTGCTTGCATTGTCACTTGTGTAATAAAATGTGTTGAATAATAAGTTTCATGTTTCTATTGTCTTTGATGCCGTATATTAGAGGTTATTGGAAGAGTGGGACGAGTTTTACGTTTCAATTTTTTATTTATTTTTATGTGTAAATGAAAGTCTTAAATGTCTACACCAAGTTACATTTTTTATGCTCTTTGCTAAAATGTACATTTACATTAGGATGTTTCACTTTACGTTCATTATTTCCATCCATCAACAACATTTGTATATAAACTTTTCTAAAAGCAATGGCAAACTTTATAAGATATTACAATCTTTTTAAAATGGTGTTGCTAAACATTGATTTAATGTTATAAAGAAAATATAAAACAGTGCAACAATAACATCTTAAGTAGAACAGCGTAAAACCATTTGTAAGTGCATTTTCTTTTCACAAGACAACAGTATGTCAAAAACAACATGCAGGTCACATGACTAGGCTGATGTCTTAATATAGTTGATCTTTATGAGGTCACCTTCTGTCGCCATGGGAACCCAGTGCGAAGTGGAGTCTGCATGGTTCTGCAGTGCTAGTCTGGTCCTGTGTCAGTGCAGTGCTAGTCTGGTCCTGTGTCAGTGCAGTGCTAGTCTGGTCCTGTGTCAGTGCAGTGCCAGTCTGGTCCTGTGTCAGTGCAGTGCTAGTCTGGTCCTGTGTCAGTGCAGTGCCAGTCTGGCCCTGTGTCAATGCCGTGCCAGTCTGGCCCTGTGTCAGTGCAGTGCTAGTCTGGTCCTGTGTCAGTGCAGTGCCAGTCTGGTCCTGTGTCAGTGCAGTGCTAGTCTGGTCCTGTGTCAGTGCAGTGCCAGTCTGGCCCTGTGTCAGTGCAGTGCTAGTCTGGTCCTGTGTCAGTGCAGTGCCAGTCTGGCCCTGTGTCAGTGCAGTGCTAGTCTGGTCCTGTGTCAGTGCAGTGCCAGTCTGGTCCTGTGTCAGTGCAGTGCTAGTCTGGTCCTGTGTCAGTGCAGTGCCAGTCTGGCCCTGTGTCAGTGCAGTGCCAGTCTGGCCCTGTGTCAGTGCAGTGCCAGTCTGGTCCTGTGTCAGTGCAGTGCCAGTCTGGTCCTGTGTCAGTGCAGTGCTAGTCTGGTCCTGTGTCAGTGCAGTGCCAGTCTGGGCTGCAAGGTCTGTAGTCTAATGAGGTTTTGTGTTTGTGTGTTTGAGGTCAGGTAATAATCAAGTGTAGTATGATGACATCCTAAGAGGAGCTTGTATATAATATTTAATACGTCATTGATTACAAGTGTACTGGTGCAATGCTTCCCTGTATTTGTAACTTAAAAGGGTCACTGAATAAATGAGCATCTCAACAATCCTAGACCTTCCCCCTTGTTTCATAGGGTTAGGGTTAGGGAGGTGAGGGAGAAGATGAAGAACCAGAGGGGGAAAGGGTCTGACAGTACTCCTTCATTCCAGAGAGAAGTCCTGTATCCAGAGAGAAATGCGACGGCTGTTGCAACATCCTCCACACGCACCCTCGCCTCCTGCATCTCACACCCTCGCCTCCTAGCTGGAGGAATCGGTACTGAAGATAGCAAGCTATGACAATTATGACCTATTATACCCCGACAACCCACTCTCTACAGCGAGGCCTTCTTCCTTTTCATGTGTCACCTTCCGAAGGGTGGGTGTGTTGAGCCAGGCACATTCAATATACTTTATTTTTACCCTTTCTATCAAATACTGCTGTTAATCAGAAAGATGTAACAATCTTCTTGTGTTGGATCTGATAGTTTGCCCCTTCCCCCTTCTCTCCCCTCCTCTCCCTCCCTTGTCCCCCTCTCTCCCTCCCCCCTCTCTCCCCTCCTCTCTCTCCCTTGCACCCTTCTCTCTCCCTCCCCCCTCTGTCCCCCTCTCTCCCCTCCTCTCTCTCCCTTGCACCCTTCTCTCTCCCTCCCCCCTCTGTCCCCCTCTCTCCCCTCCTCTCTCTCCCTTGCCCCCCCTCTCTCCCTCCCCCCTCTCCCCCCTCTCTTTCCATCTCCCCCTCTCTCAGCTCCAGGACTGGCTCTTCCCTCTCTCTCAGGACTGTTTTTAGATATCATTTTCTTGGATGTAATTTTGCGTAACAGAATAAGAGTAGAGAAATGTTTTACACCTTTCCCATGTGAACAGAAATGTGTTTGTGGCCCAGCCTGTGGGGCCATGCATACCTAAACGCAATGACGCAGTCCACAGATTGCATAACAGAAAGAAGAGATGTCCAAATGTTCATCCAACACCATTCCTTGTAACTCATAAGATATATGACACTGTCGTCTCCCACATCTTACCCTTCAGTTGAAGCCAACGAAGAGTAGACTCAAAAATAAGATAATTTAAATTTTATTATGTTTTCATAATTCGTTAAAATAAATATAATAAAATAAATCAATGTGTAAAGGAGACAACAAATCACAACCAGTTGTTCATTGGAAGACAAATCCTGAAGAGGTCAAAGTGTGTCTAATCACCCCATTAAAGATGCTCTGTCTCCTTTGATTGCTTATATTGGTGTGAGATATGTGGCAGTGCATCCTCCTGCTGCTCCATGTGCTAAACTGCTCTGCTGCTCTGAGGACCTTCTCCCCTCACTGATATTTACAAAAACTCAGTGCAGCAAGTTATAAAAATAGATGTTGATTTGTTAAACTGGTAAGGGAGTTTCTGCTGTGCATACTTTTCTATGGATGCTTCCGGATGTGTTAAAGATCTAAAGGACACTAAGGGTTACGGTGGCTCATTTGGCATCTTGTTATTCATTGTCACCACTTACATACTGTAGATATAATACCAGATGTTCCTAAATACTTCACATACCTTCCTAGAAGGTCACAAAGTGATGTTAGAGTATAGAATATACAGTCCGTCACACAAACACTGTAGATGCATTGTAAAACACTGTTCATATCTGCAACGTTGATCTTTGCCTTTCTTTCTTAATCTTTTCACACACCAACCCACATCTTCATGTCTCTTTTCAATTCATACATGTTCTCGCTAGTTCACCCACCAGCTCACATTCTCAGTCATTTGTTTTAAGTTTTGTTTTTCATTGGCTTAGCCATTCCTCTTCACAAGAATCATTTATTGCTCAGAATGGGTCTAAGAAGATGTTCGATTGGTAACTAGACTATTATGGGTATTTCAATAAACATGGGAGGTAAAATATGGCTGTGGTATGGACAGTGAGCTTGTTCACATGCACACAATCACAACTAAATTGGTGTAAAAAGACAAACGTCCACATGGTTTATGTTTGTTCCAGTTCCAGATTTTAGCCCATGTTGTGTTCTAACCACTGTCGAAACTTGACGGGTTGTTAAATACAGATGCTAACATATTTGTGGTTGAATCTCACTTTTTAGAATAAAGTGTTAGTATTTTATTGTTTTTATCAATGTAATTTATTTGTTGATATACCAGCAATAGTCAAAAATCTAAATTCCAAGTATTATTCACGCATTCATTTGTCCTGTAGACCTACACTGCAGCAAGCATCCATATTTTACAGAAGTCAAATCCAGTCTTCTCTCCTCCTTGATCTCAATTGTTACAGTCATGTCTGTTCAGAATATGTAATGTACTTAGATTACATTCGATAATCCACTCCCATTGTGATTAGAGAAACTAGGGATGCACCAAATCCAGGATTCGGTTTCGGATTCGGCCGACGCTGGTCGACGTAATGACGCCGCCGTTGATTACGGGAACGTGTTTACGTTGGTGGACCGTTCAATGCAGTAGGCTGAGAGAAAGTGAAAATGGAACTTGTGAGCAGAGAAAGTGTTGTTTGGCAGTACTTTCAGTCAAAAGAAGGCGATTCAAGTGTAACTATATGTTCAATTTGCAATGCCGATTTGTCTCATGGTGGCAAGGACCATAAACAATACACAACATATCCGCTGTTAAAACATTTGCGTATGAAACATCCGAAAGAAATTCAAGAAATCTAAAAGACTAATATTTTGGATATTGATTGGATCTTGAGATAGGGTAAACATAGGCATATGGTAATTGTTAAAATAGTTTTTCCCACTTGTCTTCCTGGCATAATGTTGCCTATTCCTTTGTTTTGTTTTTTTTGCAGATAAAATAAAATGAAAATACACTGCTGTGGACATTGTTTACTTCATTAATGTGTTTACTGTGGTAATGGACTGAGGATAGGAGCAGGATTCGGTATTCGGTTTCGGATTCGGCAGAATCTTAACCAGTGGATTCGGTATTCTGCCGAACCCCAAAAATCTGGATTCGGTGCATCCCTAAGAGAAACTAAATGTATCTGAATGTAGTTTCCAAGAGCATGCCTGTGTGAACAGGTCATCAATTTATCTCTGAAATATTTCTGTGTAGTGATTGAAGTCCAGTGCTATCTAGATTTGCAATAGCACACAACACTGCCCACTCACGGTTAGAGAGTACAAATAACTGAATTGTATCAAACTATATTTCGGATGACTGGGCTAACCAGTCAAATCTTTCACTCACCATCCCTCCATTTCATTAAATTATTTTCATGTTGGTAAATTTAGCAGTTAGTTCTGTAAACCGTTTGTTTCGCCAAAGTCACCCAGTTTCTGTTAGGCATATACATCAGCTGGAAAGTAGCGCTCGCAGATACCAGGGTTTTCATCATGATCAAATATAACCCCTTATATTGTGCTTTTAGTTACTCTTGTAAAATATGATTACTTAAAAATGTGTTTTGAAAAGGTGCTTTCTGTGTCTTTTCTGCCAGTATAGGCCTTGTGACGTTTTCTACAGCTTTGTAGAATCTGGAATACCTTCCATTTACCCTTATTTGAGGTGTGTTGACATTGACAACTCTTATTATTTACTAACTAAATATGTTAGTATAACATGTTTTACTCGTATTCTCTACATTTTCAATCAGTTTACCACCACATTATCATTGTCCAGCCTGTTTCTAATGATGATCGAAATGTTCATATTGGGATCATGTTGCAAAGATTTGCATAAGCTACTGCTCAAAAACACCTATAATCACCTCTTGAACGCTACTCCAAATCAGGATCACAGAACAAAAGATTGACCAGAACATCATCACAACATTTTGATGATGCACACAACTAAGAAATCTACAGTATGTATTCATTCAAACTAAGATAAGTGTCTCCTAATTTACAATGACTAATATTGCATAATATAAAGTTAATGTAGTGCCATCCACCTTCCAATCTCATAAGACATTTAGTTTGATGAAAGAGCTTTTTCCCCAAAACTTCCCTTTTACAGCCTCATTCATCACATGTTCAGAACACAACCATGATTCTATGGTCATATGGCAGCTGTACATCTATTCATGGAAAATAATCCAACCTAACTGAAAAAGGCCTAAGAATCAGGTTGAAAGTCATATTTCAGATTCTCTACGAAACAACCTCTGGTCATGTTCCGTGTTAGCCTGTAGTCTCTCCAGCTCTGCTACCATGTTCCCATCCTCCACTTCAGCCTCTCCCTCCTGCTCCTCATCCCTGCTAATGAAAGCTAGCTCATTCTCATAACAGAAGGAGTTGGCACTGGGTGTTAAAGACTTGCTCTCCATCATGTCCTTGGCACTGCACTGGGGGGTTGATGGCACCTCGAAGGTCTTGTGGAAATGAGCATAATCCACTTTGTAGCGGTTCTTCTCTTCAAAGACGACCGGCTCGAAGCGATGACCCCACAGGATCTCTGAAGACACGTAGGAAGTGCGAGCCTGCGCCGTCATAGCTGTGGCTTCAACCATCCCTTCCATTATCACCACAATCTCAAAGTCTGAGGTCTCCAAGTCCTGTTTGCTGATGCCAAATAGAGGGCTTTCTTCGTCAATCTCATGCAGTATTGTAAGGGGCGAGACCAAGAAGATGCGGTCAATGCCTTTGTCATATCCTACGTTGACGTCAATTTGGTCCAGCGGGATGTACTCTCCTTCTTCTGTGACTCGAGGCTGGATGAACTGGGCCCGGACGTGAGCTTCCACCACATGGCTCTTCCTGAGGTTCCCCACTCTCCACATCAGGCACAGCTTCCCGTCCCGCATGGCGACAATGGCGTTGTGGCTGAACAGCAGCGTCTCAGCCCTCTTCTTGGGCCGCGCCATTTTAGCCATGATGGCGCCAATCATGAATGAGTCAATAATGCAGCCCATGATGGACTGGAAGACCACCATGAATACGGCAGCTGGGCACTCCTCGGTCACACAGCGGAAACCATAGCCGATGGTGGTCTGGGTCTCAACCGAGAACAGGAAAGCAGCCACAAAACTATTGACTTGTAAGACACAAGGAATAAAGCCATCACCACCCCCGGGATTTTCCATATCACCGTGTAGCAGGGCAATAACCCAGAAGGCAGACCAAAAACTAGCCAGGACACCACGAAGACGAGGCTGAATACTACAAACATGTAGCGCCAGCGAATGTCCACGCACGTGGTGAAGATATCAGATATGTAGCGCTGGGATTTTTCATTCATGTGTGAGAAGCGGACATTGCACTGCCCGTTCTTGTTGACGAAGCGACTGCGGCACTTGCTGCGAGTGTGAATCTTCCCGAAGCCGTTCCCCACAGCGGGCATGGTGCCGAGGTGCAGACCTTCTTCTTCAGTGGACACGATGCTGTAGCGAGGCGCCCTGCCCACGCTCATGCCTGTATCAGGCAGAGTTCCTGTGTGGACCACCAGGTACACTGCTCCTCCCTCTGTCCAGGTGGAGAGGGGGAGTGCCAGGCACCTGTAGGTTCCTGAGGAGAGAATAAAAGAGACCAGAAGTTAGGCTACAACAGCAAAGCTACAGTAAGACCCTTCTCTGCCAAGGACTCATCTAATTCTAGTAATAAAAGAAAAATTACGGATTTTGTTCAGCCTTCCAGCAGCAGATGTTGCTAATTAAACCAGCTTCACGTCTTGTTTAAAATAAGCATTTAGTTTGGGGTTCTCAAATCCTCAGATCAATAAAAAAATACGTTATGTCAGCCAATTAAATTTGATTGTGCAACACGCTTTAGACTGAAGTTTGGCTCTACAATGTGAACACACATTCCTAAACAGCATTTCAATTCATCACTAAATAACTACATAATACAATCCCTATAATGCCTATAATGCATGTGCTATTTTAGTGCCTAAATCAATTGCTGTTTTATGCAATACAATGATAAACGCTGTAATAATTACTGTAATAATAACATTAACATAAATGCCACCATTGGCCAATTTTCTGACACAAGTACTGGGTTTGGAAGCATGAATGAAATGTTTTGGGTGAGTTTTTACATTTTGCTGACATGCAATAGAATAATAATGTCCCATAA
This sequence comes from Hypomesus transpacificus, assembly GCF_021917145.1. Taxonomy (NCBI): domain Eukaryota; kingdom Metazoa; phylum Chordata; class Actinopteri; order Osmeriformes; family Osmeridae; genus Hypomesus; species Hypomesus transpacificus. Next base: position 458,293 of record NC_061076.1, on the reverse strand, counting down.
AACTGTTGTGACAATGCACTTACTGTTAGAAAATGTTAAGACTGTGTCAAAAATGAGCCAAAGAAACTGTCATATTATACCAGCAGCTTTTTACAAGGAAATTGCTCTGCCGTTACTCAAGTCTTCAACCTTTCAAATACTCCTCATCTCATCTTTCAGTGTACGATGAGTAAAATGCAGTGAACGTGTCACATGTGGCTAAATACAGACCTTCAACTACTGCCAGATGACTGCAGGGTCATGTGAGGGTCATTAATAGAACGTACGTCAGCCAGCAGCAGTACCCACTGCTGCTGGAATAGACAAAAAATAGAGTACACACAGGTCTGAACCTGGCAGAGCTTGAAAAACTATTAATTGGCTAAGCAATTCAAATGTTTCTTTCTGAATCTTTTTCTTAGAAAACTTTTGATTGAATTTTATTGATTGAATTTGAGACTACCTTCAATGGGCTTGGCCACACAGAACCAGACAGACGCCAAGTACGTCTCAGTGGTATGTTCACAGCAAGATGATGAAAGCAGTTTGTTGGGACATGACCGTTACCCTCACCCACTGCTGACTGACATGATGACTGGTTGTCACATCCATTACACACACCTATCATGTTGAAATGTTACAAAGCATGAAGCTTCTTGAATCATACAGAGCACTTCACAAATCAAGGATTTTTAGGAGCTACTGTGCACCAAACATACTACATCATAAAACACCTAGTTTGTGCATCGGTATAATTAGGATTGTGGTGGTCATTGGTGGCACTGCACTGGATGATAAATTGTACAATTGTATCCAGTGATCATTTTGATCCCCATCATCAAGTCTAGGACAATAACAGAAAGTGAAGCAGGTGGGGCATGTGGGGCAGGAGGGGTAGGTGGGGCAGGTGGGGCATGTGGGGCAGGTGGGGCATGTGGGGCAGGTGGGGCAGGTGGGGCAGACCTCATTTGACAAAAGGTAATATAAAACATGGGTCCCACTGACAGAGACACACTTACATAGGTAATAAAACAGGATGCAAAACAAAGATGATAGAGAAAATGTTTATGATTTTAGGGTGATAGGCTACCTATATTGACAAAGACATACACTAGCTATTTCCAATCTGTCTATTTAGAATTGTTGTCATCTTAAATTTACTTGTGATAAATAAGATGTGACAGCTGTCATTTGGATGTTAAAACCCCTCAACAACAAGAGGACACACAGGGGCCACATGGGGGATGTGATGACGGGTCAAAAGCAGACATCATCATGCCCATCCTCAAAATGGCTCTCTCCAATCATTACCAAGGCAACCAAAAATAATCTGTGTGCTTGGTCAATTGCATGACCAACATTGAGAGAACATCATCGGGGCAAATGCAGCTCAAATCACCATGGTAGTCATAGTGCTCAGTCACAGTGCGAGAGTACCTATTTCATAACAGCTTTGTCATTAATATCAAATTAATCAGACTAAGAACACAGAAGTAGTTATAGCTTGATGGTAAAATTACTCCACAATGTTTGTGTGATAAAACCACAGGTCTCTGCAGCCCTTTATCATGCCCAGTCCAGCAGATGCTCAATACTCCTAATTCAGTTTGTAAACATAATGTAATTGATTGCATTTCCTACCATGAGCTCTGAAACGTGATTGGTTCATTTAGAGGTGTTTTCTCCAAGTCTTGTGATTTTATAGTTCTAAAAATGGCTCAATGGTATTAGAAACTGGCAGCTTTGGAAAAAAGTTTGCACATGAGGGCTGTGTGATTCTGACTACCATTTTGTAGGCATGTCTGTAGGCATTACAATGACATTTTTGTATGCATAATAGTTAGGGCTATTTCCATGTCTCACCATTACGCTGGATGCAATCTTGAATGACAAGAGGGCTTCTGGAGCTAACTGAAACGTTTTGGAATCAACTCTAATGTATAGGTAATGTTTAGTCGTTAATTTTTTGTTGTTGTAAATGTCAGGGTTAGAAAACAGGACAACATACTGTTGTGTTGTGATACAAGCGTCACTCTTTGTAGAAAGCAACCTACTACAAAACCTTTGGATATCTTTGGATATATTTGTACACTTTCTGAATAAATATATAAATATAATATAAGGGAACACTAATAGTTAATACATATGTTACACATATTGTTTAATCAACATTCCAAAACCCCTTGTCACATTTAGTTTGAAACAAACTTTTTTTAAGTTGCTTTTGAAATAAATAATAACAAAATGTATAGTGACTAAAACTGCAAACATACATGGTCAAATATAGATGGAAAAAATCCTATGTATAAATGAAAGATTTGTTTATTGCATTTATAAGTATATTATGATGGTGACACTGTTTATTCATAAAGAATATCTTAAATGTCCTACAAAGCCTAAATACATGCAAGTATTTGAAATATGATCAAAACATGGTATTTTTATGTTTCTTATCCTTGTTCTTGTCACCGATAAAATGAAATAAGACTAGGCTTGTAAACTCAAGGGTCTAACATTGAAATCTAATTATACCTCTAAATCAAAAAAATATTAAAAACTGTGACTTTCTTTAAATTCTTTACCAATACAAGTTTTAGAAGAACCTCTTCCTAGATATGACAATTCACTAAACATTTAACAATGTTTATGCTTAAATATACAGTATATCCCAGAGACTATAACATTTATATAATTAGCAAATTGGAACTACTCGACAACCCTAATATTTGGATTAGTTGTTGAATCCTGGTGTTGGAGGAAAATACCTTAGACCGAATGCCTCAGCATGTACAAAACAGCTCCTGGTTTCTAACACCCAGAGCTCTAGTTGCTAGGATGCCAGCCGGCAGCAAATTGTACAAGAGATATTAATATCTTTCACTCTGCAAGACTGCCATACAATCCTCTCAGGAAAATGTTATGAAACATGTGACACAGCCACATTCTATAAGGTACATGACTTTTGTACAAAATCAGTTTGTTACATTCATGTGAAATTTCCTAGACAGCATCTGGGTGTTAATACAGATATAAGGATTAAAACCTTCCCAAATCTGCCCTTACCTTGTGCCGTCTGTTTTAATGCCAGCAAACTGTGCTTTCTTGAGTTAACTTTCTCCAGCTGCTATGAAAAAGACCCAGATGTCATGTTTATCTGCTGGGTCTGGCGTAGTCCTCTTATGGGTAGAACCATTCCACCCGGGTGAGACAGAACTGTGAAGACACACTGAATTTCTTCATCTTCATTGCCTTTACAGCTTTAACTGGTCTTTTACTTTCTCATAATAGCCAATATCAATCACCTTATTCTTTTTCAAGGTTTTTGAGGTTTCCAAAAAATCTAGACCAAAAGATGGCAGATAGATAACTGAAGATATCTGTCCAAATATGGCAACTGTATCCTTATCCAAGGCTGATATTACCCTTTTCAAAGCAATGTCGCCATTGGAAACTCGATGTCTTTCAATCCGACGGATCCACACAGATAGAAATAGATGTGCACCTCAGAGAATAAGAGCCTTGGCCGCTCTGCAAGTCTCACTCACCCTTTCTCAGATCCAGTTATGCTGCAGTTGTCTCTCTCCCTTTCTCCCTGTTGCTCATTACCCCCTCCAATCTGCTCCTGTCCCTTCCTCTCCTCTTCATTAGCATAGAAAGACGTCATCGTGATACGTGCACACAGATTAGCAAATCCTCCAATCTTATTGTAATAAACTCTAGGATTACAAATCCTCCATTTTCATTGTGGTAAAACCTAGGTTAACAAATCCTCCATTCTCACCTTGGTGAAACCTGGGTTTACGGGGTTAATATAGGTGTGACCGTGTATCTTGTGACCTACAATCATTGAGAGAAACAGCTCAGTAAAAGTTGATGTTTAACCAATCATTTTTGTAATTACACCATTGAATATAGACTAGCCCGTGTTCTGTCATCATATAAAAGAAACAGAAAATGCCCAAAATAATGTTTGAGTAATATGAACACTTTCAACACTTTCATGTCATGAAAGTGCTTGTGTTACAGTCTTGAAATTAAGTTTTGCTGCAACTATGTGACGGCTAATCTACAGATGGCAGTACAGTGATACTTACGTATGCATTGGCTAGCTGGCCTATTTGCATCCTAATGAGCCATGAGGACTTGTGTCATCTTACTCCACCAGTTTGTCCATTCCACACCATGAAAGCAAGCAACTGACCCTTGTTTTCCTCTTGTATGTGAAACATAGTATAATTACAGTAAACTAATTTACAGAGTAAAATTGAATTACACAAAACAGCATTGATCACTATCAACAGTGCTTAATTTGGTTCCACTGTCCTGCTAATGAATGATTGTGTAGCTCAGTTCTTGGTTCCGCCTGGCCCACTTTATCCTGGCACATTGGCTAGTCTTTAAATAACTCACTGGGATGGTGGCAGCAGCAAGGCTCCAGGCTCTGTTGGTCCCAATAGAAAACTTAACGCCTCCATCTGCCAGCCGTCCTCTGACCTGCCGGCACTGGTGTTTTCCTGAGGTCAGACACCCTTTGTCAATTCATCCACACAAATTCATACAGCAGAACACAAGAATATTCACAACCTCACAACAACAAAAATCAACTCCCAGACTCTAACAGGAATACCCTTGGTGCGTCCCCTATCGCATTAATTTATGATGTGCGTAAAGAGTATCTGATGGTAAGCTGAATGTGCACCACATTCAGCACCACAGATTTAAGCCTGTGTGATGGCAATCTAAGTATACTACATGTTCTCTGTTGCAGTGTTTCTGGGCTGGTTGCGCGCGCTGGAGAACTGGAGCCATGCCTTCTCCCCAGAGCTTAATCCAATAAATTATGGATGATTGGGGTATGACTTGTCAAAAATGGCTATGCATAGCTGCCATTTACACTGTATGACCAAAAGTATGTGGACACCTGCTCAGTGTCTGCCTCTGAGAAAACTCCGCGCTTTGCCTCGCTAATTTATTAAGCCAAAACAGGAGAGCACAGAATTATCTACAATGTAATTCTAAATATTAGCATTAAGATTGACTTCAGTGGAATTGAAGGGCATATAACCATGAGCAACAGCTCCCATAAACTGTCCATGAAAATGCAGTTCATACAGAGTTAAGTGTGGAAGAACATGACGGTCAGCCTCACCTCACCTGAATGGAATCATCAGATTCTGCATCAATGGTACATTTTTTGTATTCATTTAACAGAAATTTGAATCCAAAGCAGTTTACAGTGCACAGTATCTGCACGGAGTGTGTGAGTGTGAGAGAGAGAGTGTGTGACCCAAACCCATGATACAATGTTCAGCCTGTACAGCAACGCAGGATGGAACCGCAGTTACTTGGGATGATAGGGGATTTAAACCTTAATGCTGTGTGTACATGCACACTACAGGGTTAGGGTTAATGATGGCACACTACAGGGTTAGAGAACCAGCATGCATGAAGGTCACGAGAGATTTGCAGCTTAATGTACACAACACATCACATCTTTATAGAAATGTGTGGATATTTAGAAATGCTGAGTGCAAAGCTGAAAGTCTTTCTGAACTAGTAGGCAACAAAGTGAAAATAAAGTGAGTGACCTGGAATGTGCAGCGATGGACTTTTTCCACAGAGGAACTAGTTTTCCAACCTGGGCTTTATCTATCATAATAAAAGGACTCACCTAGTTATGTAGTAAAAAAAAGAGCAGAATAAGAGCTGAAATGCACATTAGTTCTAACCCTGAAGTTGCATTAAAATGAATTGATAAAGGTTTGGTAAAGAGGAACAGATAAGCACATGTGAATAATTGCTTCTGATTCCAGAACAACAGACACACACCAATAAAATGATTAAGGTGTATTTTTTTTTTTACTATTATTACATTTTTAATAATTATTTAATTATTTAACTTTTTAACTTAAAATGTAGTATACTCTTTTAACAATCAGTGCATTTCTCAGTGTTGTTACTCTAACAAAGATAAGCAGCGACATGACACATTACACACTGTGCTCTCACCCACACAACTGAACGAGGAAAACAGAGGAAACTAAAAATGACAACATCAGGTTCCATTTCTGGTTGTTTACACACAAACTCTCCCATTCAACAGCATGTAGCTCTCCTTGCATCTACAACCAGCAGTAATTGATCTCTGCATGGCTTAAGTGTGCCATTTATTTTTACTTCCAGAGCAGGTGCACCTGGTAGCCAGTGGCCCAACACTGCAGTGCTTATCAAGGGTGATGAATGTGAAAGTTAGTGGAGAAGCACTGCAGAGACTCTTAAACCCACCTAGTGCACAGAGCCAGGAGAGACCCACACAAAGGGAGGCCTGAGAACATGTATAGTATGGGGACATGGACACACCTACTCCAGATAATGTAGCTCCACATCATTCGTTGTTTTAAATTCATCAGTCTAGTGCTACCAGTCATCGGTCTTAAACTCCTGCAGCCCAGGCTGATGTTGTTCCTCCTGGTCAAATTTGCCATTCTGGGTTAGGTTAGTTAGGGTTAGGTTAGGTTAGTTAGTTAGTTAGTTAGGGTTAGGTTAGTTAGTTAGTTAGGGTTAGGTTAGTTAGTTAGTTAGGGTTAGGTTAGTTAGTTAGGGTTTGGTTAGTTAGGGTTAGGTTAGTTAGGGTTAGGTTAGTTAGTTAGTTAGTTAGGGTTAGGTTAGTTAGTTAGGGTTCCATTCTGGGTTAGGGTTAGGTTAGTTAGTTAGGGTTAGGTTAGTTAGGGTTAGGTTAGTTAGGGTTAGGTTAGTTAGTTAGTTAGGGTTCCATTCTGGGTTAGGGTTAGGGTTAGGTTAGTTAGTTAAGGTTGCATTCTGGTTTACGAGATGGAAGCAAGTCATGCATCGATTGGCGAGCAGCTGTACCCAAGTTTTGTGTTGTCACGTCTGTGTGGATACTGTTGAGAATCAGTTGGTTTTTCTTTGCTCTTTAAAAGTGTAAAAAAGCTGTGTGCTGTAAATGTAGAGAAGGGCGAAGTCTAGTGGTCAGGGTTGGCCTAACAGCTCACGAGCTCAGATGAGACATGAATGAAATACAGATCTCAAACTAAATAGTAATTCCTCCATCTCCATGACAAATGTACATGGATAACAGCATCAGATTGTATTTCTTAGATATGTAAGTATAACAATTATGTTACAATAACATATTATTTGACTTTAATGTAAATAAGTTTAAATGCCCACAATTATGTGATTATTGCAAGAATTGAAATCCACAACATCTGTTAGCACACTCACGTAGATTGTCTGCTATAAAGTTGTTTGGGGAAATGGAAGTAATAGCATAAAAACTTAAACTTTAATAAAAAAATAAAAAGCCATATGACAAAAAGATTACAAGGGATTTACGGTCACTAAAAGCAACATTTAACATTTAATTTAACTATGCTTTTCTCATTCTTTAGCGCACATACACGACCACATTATCAGACCATTTTTTACAGATGCTTTAAATTCTTCCTCATCATTTACAAATCCAAAGATGTTTTGTGTGTCCTGTGTTTTGGTAATATTAATTACAAGTAACATGTGACATTACATTATTGTTACAGATGTAAGGCTGGGTGTCAAACCTGCCCCCACCTCTCATATGCTAAAGTCTGGAGTTTCTGGACGGTCTCAACTTGATGGCTCTCACACCCCATTCAAGATGTGGTCTGATTGGTTGTTCTTGTGTATAAAGGGAATTGTAATGCATTGTTATTTGGATTCTTCATCTCCTGAGACCTTCTCCTCAGTTCTCCCTTGTCCTACTGTCCTACTCCTTGCTCACCTCTTGCTTTCTCTCTGATTTACAATGATCACGGTAGAGTGGGTAAGATTTAAAACCTTCATTTTGTAACATGTTTGCCTTGTAATTGATTTCATTCATTTGCAATGATATTAAATGTGTGTTTCATTTAACCTTACTTTGACCATTCTTGCTCTGATTTAACCCATTGTTAAATACCTGGAATTCTATTGGTATTGGCATTATTTGGTTCATGCTAATACACTGTTCAGTTTCCCATCTTCCTTTAAACCACAGGGGAATTCGTGTTGGTTGCTTGGCCAATATTTAACCCCCTACACAGACATGCTCATTCCATGTTACAATTTACTACTCAATTTATCGAGAAAAACATTCAACATTAACCAATTCACAAAACCATATTTGAACAAGCACTGACACTAACACACAGAGAGACAGAATCAGAGGCAGGCACACTAACTCACACTTACAACCTCTACAAACAACAGTAGATCTACTCCAGAGACTCAAACAGCTGCACGCTTTCTCGGGGAGAGAGACCCTCTTTCAGACTCTGAAATTGAAAGAAGACAAAAAGGCCAGAAGCATGAAAAAGATTCAGACTCAGACTGATGTCCTGTTAATCCATGTACAAACACATATAATTTTAACCTACTTTTCTCACCCCACTAATTTGTCTGCTTAAGGTGTTTTCTTTTTCCAGAAAATCTGAATTGCTTTTGGAAGTCCCCGTGTCTGGAATCCCATTGAATTAAGACATGGGAATGAGCGTATACATATAGCATACCCAGGAAGAAAAAATCACATTAGCATATTTACTTCAGTAAAAACACATTTTGTATATTACTATTATTAATACAACTCATTGTCCTCTTACCTGAACAAATCTGCTGATGATTGTTTAACATATCTTACCATATTCTGGAGCAGCAGTGGGTCTGACCTGAGTCTCCTCCAGGCTCACTCCTCTTCCTGTACTGACGCCCCTTAGAGTGAGGCCTGGAGTGAGGCCTGGGGTGAGGCCTGGGGTGAGGCCTGGAGTGAGGCCTGGGGTGAGGCCTGGTGTATCACTCAGCTCATTGTAAAGAGCTTTGAGCTTGTCTGTAACATATGCCTTGTCCTGCACAGAATATGACAAAAACAGATTTAGGCCGAATCCCAATACTCCCCGTTACCCCTTCCCCTTAATTTTGCGCGTTCCCGTGGGAGCTAGTGGTGTCCCAATACTCTTTTGGAGCTCGGGGTAGGGCTAAGACGAGGGGGTATACACCCCTTAAAACCAAGTAAGATCGGGAGCTTACTTGAAACCTAGGGCTATGTGAATACTGCGTGACCGGCAACAATGGCGGTATTTAAGAGATTTTAATTAAGCTGCAAAGGAAGTAATAAACAAAAAAATTCAAAGAGAGGCCATATTAAAAATTATTTTGAATTCCTTAAATATTGTTATGCTGTTTACAAGTACATTTCTATTGTAGAGATTTGGGGGTGCTGTTTCTCATTTTAGAATATATTTTACAATGTTACCTATTGCAGTTTTGTTTAACTGCCCTTAACAGAAACATACATTAAACATGTAAATATGTTGTGCTTCTTTCTTTTTTGTAAGCTAAGGTAGTAGAATGTCACCTGCTTTACAAATAATGTTATTGCCTTCAGGTTGTAAACATCCCTAACCCTTTGTGATCAATGAACTAAATTAAATTGCATGTACCTGGTATTCTGTGCCAGTCTGCTCCCCACTCACCTCCTGTTCTGTCTTTGTCTTCGGTCTTTGATTCAGCGCCTGATGAAATAGGAGGATGGGTTACACAGCAGACAGCTACATGGACACCTCATTTACTGTATTATAATAATACAACATATTACATAATATAAACCCAGGTACCAGGTTAGGGACCCCAGTAACACTGTGCCCCTTTATCCCATCATGTCCCCCATGCCTGAAAGAGATGTACTGCACAATATGTTATAGAAGTATTAGCCTCAATCCTATATTTAGTGTATTCAATTCATTTTTTACTTGCTTACCTGCTTCTGGGATCTGAGTTCTTGGTTGTCTCTCAGCAGCAGTAGGGCTTCTCTCTCCGATTCCAGGGCCTGGCTTATCTGAGAGTTTTCCAGGCACTTCTGAGAGTACTGCTCAGATAAGACCTCCAGCTCTCTCTGCAGCAACTGAAGCTCCTCTCTGCATTGCCAAAAGAATATTTTGTGAGTGACTTCTTCAAAAGCGCCAGCAGATTCAGGGCCCAGTCTCAGTCTATAAGGAATTGGGCCTACTTATTCCTAGAAACATATTACAGAATTGAAAAAACTGTAGATACCTGAAGAGATTATTTTAGTTTTTAAAAATTCTTTCAAATTCATTCAGGTTTAGTCCAGCAAGATGCCCACGTCTGCCACTAACCCTAACCCACTAACCCTAACCCACTAACCCTAACCCACTAACCCTAACCCACTAACTCTAACCCACTAACCCTAACCCACTAACCCTAACCCTAACCCTAACCCACTAACCCTAACCCACTAACCCTAACCCACTAACCCTAACCCACTAACTCTAACCCACTAACCCTAACCCACTAACCCTAACCCTAACCCACTAACCCTAACCCACTAACCCTAACCCACTAACCCTAACCCTAACCCTGACCCTAACCCTAACCCTAACCCACTAACCCACTAACCCTAACCCACTAACCCTAACCCACTAACCCTAACCCACTAACCCTAACCCTGCCACTTACTCATACTGAGCACGCAGAGTCCTTATGTCTGAGCTGACGCTGCTGTTTGGAGATTGATGACTCCTCCTTATATCCTCCTTGTGCGCTTTCTTCATTGCTTCAATTGCTATCAACAATACAAAGAAGAGAAAGGAATGTCCAGTTGATAACAGTTTTAGCAGACTTGTAGTTTACAATAGCTAACTTCGCTAGATATAGAAATGCATAAAACTCTTCGATATGTAATGTATTTTATTTTCTCTAAAACATTTGGTGTGGTCAAATTTGGTGCAAACCCAAAGATAACTCTCAAAGGAACACTATGACAACCTAAACTAATTAGGGGTTCAAACAGGGTATGGAGAGGCACCTATATGGGATTTGCTAACAAGCAGCAGTGCTAACTAGCAGCAGGGCTAACTAGCAGCAGGGCTAACTAGCAGCAGGGCTAACTAGCAGCAGGGCTAACAGGAAGCAGGGCTAACTAGCAGCAGGGCTAACTAGCAGCAGGGCTAACTAGCAGCAGGGCTAACTAGCAGCAGGGCTAACTAGCAGCAGGGCAAGCATCTGAAACGGGGGGGATATCTCACCAACCAGTGGTGACAATGGGCTTGTTTTACCAGCAACAGTGGCAGAAGTCTCCTCTTTCAAGAGTCTGTCTCTTTCTTTCAGGATTGTAGCCACCTCCAACTGGTGCCGCCACTGCAGGTCACCCACTATCCTTTGATAAACCTCCACCATGGCAGTATATCCTTGTTCACAGGATGCCTGTACAATGAAAAAAAGTCTTAAGAGTTTGGCATGTCATTTATATATAATTGATACCAATATATAATTTACATATACTTTCCTTTATTAAAAGGTATTCCCAAGAATCAAAGAAAACCCTAATCCTTGATTATGCTTGGAAGATGGAAAGTCCTCACTAAAAAATACTAATGTATCTAGACTACTTGAGTTAAAAGACAGTTATGGCTGTAATCTTTCATTGAATTGGTATATTTCTTTAAGAGTTCATAATTATAGTCAGGGTGTTATATTCCATACCTTCACTGTTTCCAAGTATTTCTCACAAGCCTCTCTCATGGCAACTTCATCTCCTTCTAAGTAATTGCATTGTAGCTTCTTTGTTATTGTGTTTACTTGAGTCTCAAAATCAGAGATTTGCTGCTTCATTGTTGACACCAACAACTGATGTCCTTCCACTTCCAGTTTATCTGCATGCAGGGCTGAGCCTGGACTGAGTCCAGACTGGGAATGTTGTCTGTGTAGTCCTTTCATTTCGTCCTCGTGGATCTGCTGCAGTTCACGCAGCTTTCTTTGGAACACCTCTTCTAGCTTTTGCACTTGGCTCTCATGGCGGTCCTCTATGGAGTCAATATCTGCAAGAAGAACAGTTATTTTCTGCTGGGTCTCGCTTTCTACAGCCATTCTCTTTATGTTAGCCAACTCCAAACTTTCTCTCAGAGTGTTGTTATCCATCTGAAGACAAGACAAACAGTAGCTGAAGTTCTGCCGCTCCTCCTGAAGAGCAAGCTGCTCCTCATGGAACAGGGACTGCAGGTTTTTATTTTCTGTTTTGCAATGTTGCAACTCTATTTCATAATCCGTGAACAACCTGAAAACCACATAAGTTATATGCAGCTGAACTAACACCTGCTCCAGAGGGTATGAGATTGTGACTGAGTCATCCACACTGGCATGTTCTACATTACTAATCTTTGGTTTAGAGATTTTCTGGCAAAGTTGCTGGAGGACTGTGGCTCTCCTCTGCAGCTGGGCTGCAAGACTCTCCACCCAGCCATGTTGTTTCTCTGCTTTGCCCTTACAGAAGATAGCTGTGTCCCTATTCTGCAGCTTCTCCCGTACGTCCTCTTCCAAGCTTGAGGCCTTGAGCTGCATGTGTTCCTCGTACGGGGCCAGCTCAGGTGGACTGATGTCAGCCGGACTCATGTGAGTAGAGGGAAGCTCATCACTTACACTACAGGATTCGAAGTCTTGCTGTAGATGAGCAGTGCTCGAGTCATCAGCTTTCAGGTCTCCTTTGAGTCCGTCCTCATAACGACGCAATAATTTTAAAGCTAAATATGTCAATTCTGCTCTAGTACAGACCCTATGAATAGAACTTTCAATCATTTCCTGCTCTGATTCTCTGATCTGAATTCTTTCCTCTTCTTCTATTGCGTTTCTTCTTAAAAGCACACTTTTGTACATTTGTGCAACATCAGCCTCATCCACAGTGAGCAAAAGGTCAGCCAAACCATGGGAGATATTTTGACTTTGTAGGATTGACACCATTCTTTCCATTATTGATGCTTCCAAGGTTAACAGTTGACCAAACGGTTCCATTCCATCCTCCGAGAGCAAACTGTGGGGAAACTTGTATGGTCCACTTCCCAAACCATTACCTTCCGGTGAAATTTTATAGTCGATCAGTTCTTCTCTCTCCTTGTAAAAACGACAGCACTCACGCTGTTGATCCTCAGTCACTACCCCCCCCTGCCGGAGGCAGACAGCAGCAGCAACTAACTGCATCTCAAATTCATAGAGTGCACTGTCAGTTTTTGTGTTACTTTTGCCACAGTTTCTTAGCAGAGATGTAAGTGTTTCTTGGCAGGTTTGTACGCTTGCAAGTGCTGCCTGTAACTGGCCTTCAAGCATCCTGGTGCGTCTCTCTGTTTCCAGAGCAAAGGTCCGGCTTTGCTTGGCCTGGTTGTGGAGCAGAAGGCTGAGACGCTGGGCCGTGGCCTGGCTCTGGGTGAGCTGGGACTGCAGGTGGGGGTCGGTACTGCTCCATCTGCCCTGCGGCTCCTTCAGTCTTTGGGTTAAATCTCTCAGCTTCTCCTCTGTCATATATAGCTTGTTCTCAAGGCCCTTTATGACAGACATGAAACTATCTGGGTCGTCCCCTGCAGCAACAATGTGCTGGTCAACGGGAGAGGGAGGATCTCTGGAGCACTCGATGCCAGACTTGCTGCCATCTACATGTTCTTCATCAGGACAGTTGATGTGGGGAGACGTCTGGGTTTCCCACGCTCTCAGACTGCTGGATGTGATCAGTCTGTTATCAGTCACTCTAAACAGAGACCCTGTTACTTGTTGTTTTTTACCCTTCTGCTCTAAAGACTTTGTGTCCACTACAGAGGAGGCACAGCTGCATCCTTCCATTACCTCACTTAGCTTCCTTTCCGTCTCTTCAAGGCTGTTACCTAAGGCTGCCATCTTAACTAGAATTTCGCTTAGCTCTCGTTCTTTCCTGTCCAGAATGCTCTCGTAGCCTTCCCTGACATCACATGCCACAGCTTCCCTGTCTCGTGCCTGCCCCTCGGCTATCTGAAGCTCCTCACAGGCCCTTTCGTAAGAGTGCTCCAGGTTGTAGTAGTCCGTCTCCTCTGTCTCCAGACGGCTCTGCAGCTTGCTCACCTGTCTATCAGCCTCGGAAAGCTGCTTCTGTAACTTTTGGCAGTGTTGCTTGAGCTGAGCCCTCTCCTCCTGTAGCACGCCCACTGCAACTACTGTGCGGGTTAGCTCCTCTTGAAGCTGTTGTTCTACTTCTACAACTCCCATGACCGACGTATGTCCCTTCCTGAAGATCTCCACCTGCTGCTCCGCCCTATCCAGCTGCTCCTGCAGGTGTTGAGCACGACACTCAGCCTGTGCCAAACCAGCAGCTAGGATTCTCCTCTCCCTATCCTGGCTCTCCTGCAGTAATCTGAGGTGTTTCTGTAGATGCTCCTCCTTCTCCGCCTGTGCCTTCTCATTGGCACACAGTTTTGTTGACGCCTCTCGCAGTTGTTCCCTAAGACACAGCGCCTCCTGCTGGAGGGCATGAGGTGCCGCACTGAGTTTCTCACTATTGACCTGCTGCATTTGCAGTGAAGTTCCACAGCCCTCCATCTCCTGCCACTGTTCCTGAGAGCTCTGATGTTCCTGCTCCACCTTGGCGCAGCATGCGAGCGCTGAAGCCTCACTGCTACTCAACACCTGTGCCTGCAGAGCTAACAACTCAGCCCTTGTTCTTAGCTCCGCCTCACACGCGTCCTCCTGACATCGCCTCTGAGCCTCCAGCTCAAACCGCAAATCTTGGTTCAGTTTCTGTAGCCGCTGAAAGGCACTAGCTTGTGCTGAAGAGGGTGAATTGGGAGATGACAGCAGGCCATTCTAAGGGACAGTAAAAATAGGTTTTCTGTAGACATTTTATTAGAAACAGTAAGACTCATGAAAGGCAAAGCAAAGGGAGTCAGATAAATTAGTGTATCATGTGAACACAATGCAGTGTTTACCTGCAGAAGGTGTACCTCCCTAAAATAGCGTCCTCTCTCTTCTTGTATTTGTTCTTGCAAGTTATGATTCCTCTGTTGAACTCTGGTCAACTCCAGCTGTGTCTTCTCCAACTGTAAATAAACATGATCAAAACACGTCATTACAGTAGAAGGATCAATTATTGTACGGTACCACTATTAATCCAACACCTTATACACTAATACATAAGCCCAAAGCCATGTTCAAGTATTCTACATTACTGATTAATTCATGATTGTGGACACCCAAAGGAATACATTCAATTCCATATACTAAAAACGTTATCACTTATTTTGACAAAATTCACTTCTTTTACTATTTTGACAAGATTACAAATTCGATCCGGGGATCTCAGCTAGGATTGAGGCCTGCCTCGCAGACATCTCCGCCTGGATGACTGAGCACCACCTCCAGCTGAACCTTGCCAAAACGGAACTTCTCATCATCCCGGCCAAACCGTCCATCTCCCATGACTTCTCAATCACCCTGGGATCTGCGACGGTGACCCCCTCATCCTCTGCCAAGAACCTTGGGGTTACCATGGATGACGAGCTCTCCCTCACGGCCCACATTGCTGCGGTCTCCCGGTCGTGTAGATTCACCCTCTACAACATCCGGAAGATCAGGAGATACCTGTCTGAGCACTCCACCCAGCTGCTTGTCCAAGCACTTGTCCTCTCCAAGTTGGACTACTGCAACTCGCTGCTCGCCGGTCTCCCATCATGCGCAACCCGCCCTCTTCAGAGGATTCAGAAGGCAGCGGCCCGCCTGGTCTACAATCTACCCAGACGCTCCCACGTTACCCCGCTCCTCATCTCCCTCCACTGGCTACCCATAACGGCCCGCATCAGATTCAAGACCCTGGTACTGACCTTCCGAGCAGTGAACGGGACTGCGCCCGACTACATCAAGTCTCTCCTGCAGCCTTACACCCCCACCCGCCACCTACGGTCTTCTTCAGACAACCGCCTGGTGGTCCCACCTCTCAAGACCGCCCGGTCCCAGCACAAGCTCTTCTCCTGCCTGGCACCCCAGTGGTGGAATCAACTCCCCACCTCCATCAGAGACACGGACTGTCTCTCCACCTTCAAGAGAAGGCTCGAGACGCACTTGTTCCGGGAGTACAATGGTACTTAGGAATGGTTTGCTGAACCCAACGCTAGTTTCCTCAAGGATCACAATGACTCTTGCTTAGACTGTTGCTCTTGTTGGTTAGTGGTAGCTGGTTTAAACTGTTGTATTCTATTTTAGTTCATTCTATTTGTATTGCTTTCCTACAGGTACACCTGCACTTAAAGATTAATGTTGTGTAATTTAACTTGTTTAACTACATGCTCTTATGGTTTCTTCCCTTTAGCACTATTTTTTTGGTTGTTCACAATATGTACTTCTTGTTTTTGACTACCCGCAATGCTGTGGGGCTATCTTGTTGTTATTATCAGTGACCTATGCACTTTGTAAAGCTCTCTCTTGGAAGTCGCTTTGGATAAAAGCGTCTGCTAAATGAATACATGTAAATGTAAATTCGAGGTTTTTTGGACTACATAACAGTAAGTTGCTTATTTCCCAATTTTTCCAAAAAGCTAATTTTTACTGCATTCTGTGGCAATGTCAGGAAGGTTTAATGCATGAATCTAGAATGAAATGAATTAATTGCCGAAATTTGAAACCCTTGAAAATAAGATTTTAAAGATCTTGAGTGTTCCGAGCATGTTGTCTCACTGGCTATGTTGAATATTAGGTTGGTGCACCCTTCTTTAACATCAACACTACCACTCTGGCTGCTCCACTGTCTTTATAATATCGGGTTATGGTTAGTTATAATATAAAGGGTTAGGGTGGGTAATAATAACATAAAGGGTTGAACATGTATATTGCTCTGAATGAATTGACTTGGGAGTCCACAGTTCTGATGAACTGCTGACATGAATGGATGAATACATGAATGGGTTGGATTTAAAGAACCAATCACACAGAAACACACCTCTTTGACTAGCTGTTTAGAGGATCGATTTGCTCTCTCCTCCACCGGTTCAGGTCTCTCTTCTCTCAAGGGCGTAGTCTCTACCTCCATCTCCAGCTGAACTCCGGGGGGATTGTCATTGGATAGCTCTGGTGTAGATTCAAAGCTATCAACCTCAACCTTTTTTTCAGTACCGCCATATTTAAGTGTTTCTGTCACACCTAAAGCAGAATAGATCAACAGCACATAAGTAAGCATCTAAACAGACATTAAAGTTCTATAAGGTATGTTAACAGAGTTTTGCTCTCTCAACTTAATAAATTCCTTGAAATGCACTGTGAGGAGTGGGACCTTTCTTAGACAAGGGTTTGCGTGTCAAAACCATGTCGAAACACTCAAGTCAGCATATCAGTGTATGTGTTGTTTTAATGATGACTAATGGTATTTAATAGTTACAAATAATAAATAAAAATAATTTTACAGTTACAAATAATAACTAATAATAATAATTACCTGTCTCTGTAGACTTGGTAATAGGTGAAGCCTCTAGCAATGCAATATCTCTGAGACACTGAAATGATGAGCTGGTGGAGGAGAATCCTTGTGAAGACACAGGGCAGGGTGGTGAGCCGCCGGCCCCAGAGGTCCCTCGTCTCCCTCTGCTCAGGTCCTCCCGCTGGACCTGTTTGAGGCTCGTCTCTGTCCCGTCAAAGGGTTTCAACCTCCTCTCTGGGCAACAGTCTAAACCACAGCTCTTCGGCTGCACAGTTTTCTCAGCTCCCTCCACTGGTTGCGGCCCTTTGTATTTCGGAACTTGTGATCGCAGTGGAGCACTTTGGTCTGGGTTAGAGCTGAGGAAAACAGTCAACACTGTTAGTCCAGTTAGTCATGTGGTTTCCATGTGTGCGATAGAATCCTGAAGTATTTGTTCTTATGCTGTGTTCACACCAAACGCAAAGCAAGTTATTCGTACGAATGAAGCAAAATGTTTTTAATCAATAATATATTTCGTACTTTTTATATATGAAAGTGTTTTTCATATATTCTGTACAAAGTAACTTGGTCTTAATTTTTATAACAAATACATTTTCCTTCACCTGGTAACATCTGGGTTGACAAAGGGCCTCACAGTCTTCATCACCGCTTGCACCCAGCTGCGTCGTATCCCAGCTGTTAGTGCACACAACGTGCACACTCCCTCTTCAGTCTGGGAGGGAGAGTGACAGTATAACTACAATAGTATATTTATAATCTAGTATTAAAGATGCTCATATAGCAATAATAATTTAAGTAAAATAATATGAAGAAAAAGGTACAAATGATGATTGCAAGCACACATTATATGTAAATTTTTACTTTTAGCATAAAGTTACACTACATATTATTGTAAGCAATTCATTTGTACCACCATAATCAGTCTGCATCAAAGGAACTCACATGGATCTGGAACCCATAATTTCTCTGAGCTGGGTAGTCCGTGATGTCATAACAAGAGGACAAATTTATCTCGCCATCCATATCTGCTGCCTGTTGTGAACACACAAAACACTGAAAATTATATGCATTTCACACACAATAATCATTGTAGAAGGTTATTTCTCATAGAAGCATATTAAAATATTTATAAAATAAATAAATGCTTAAAGAAAGCTTTGAAAGGCAACCACATCAGCCCTGAGCCTTGTGGTGTCCAGTACTTGGTGCTAAGTATTCCTGACCCATACCCATTCAGATGGTGGAACTGTAATTTTCTTTGAAAATGTAATGCGTGGCAATGGGTTGCAGGTCACATTGTACACAGACGCTAGCAATACAGGGTTACCACTGTGTGGGCTGTCTTGCATTTCCCCATCCATCCTCATAAAATTGACAATGTTTTTTGTAATATGGGTGACTTTAGAACCCTGCAGATTTACAAATATGTGACAAACAGATAAACAACCAGGCACCTCTTCGGCGACAGAGTCTCTGTAAAATCTCAGGATTTGGTCAGTCAGGACAAACCAGTGTTTCCTCCACTATAAGAAAAATACCAGAGCATTTAAAGTTATAACATCAATAGAGGATGAGGTCATGATGGTATGTGTTTACTCTGTGTAGGTCAAGGCAAGTATGTACATACTCACCTGCCCATCTTCATACAATCTTGTCATCCATCCCTTTTTGAAGCTAAGTAGTTCAGGCTGTTTTTGGATCAAAAAGAGTAACAGAAAAAGTCAAAAATAAACTATGAATCATGATTACTTGTTTATTAGGTTCATATTAAAAGATTTAATCTAAATGGAACTAATCGCTCAGGAACGACTCATCACAAGGCACCAACAGTCCTTGTGTAGAACAGAAACATGGGCAACAACAAGCAGATGTTTGTCTCTTGTACAAGGTGGACAGGACAGATGGAGGTTGAATAATGGCAACAGTGTGAGTGCTTGTTTAGTGTCTCACATAAGAGGCAGGCTAAGGTTTGATGATGTCTTAGGGGAACAATAAATACAAATAATTAGAACAGGTGAGGGTTTCACTGCTAAATATTCACAAGCCTTTTTATGGAAAACCATTCTTTCATGAACAGAGGCCTATTCCATAAAGCGAGTTTCGCAAATAAGACAAGCTTATGTCAGTTACTTGTTTCTTGCTGTGGGGAAGTCTGTTGTAGCAAGTTTGCCGTGTTGTGTTGGCAGGGGGAGCAGAAGAAGATGTCAGCTCTGAGGAGAGGTTGGTCTCATCTCCTTCACACTGCTCTGTCCTGCTGCACACAAATAAATACACAATTAAAATTGGATTATTTGCATCCTGTTCAACTTGATACCACATGCTCACAATTCTCCCTCTTTGGAACAATTGGAAAAATTGGCCCTTTTTACACTGACTGGCCCACGCCTTCTGATGGATAATATAAATAATTGGAGAGGAATGTGACCTGATGAAGACTCAGAATTAATTGTTTCTGTAAATATAGTTTTGAACAGGTTTAAATGCCATGTTTGATATAATTTAGTCTAATCCCCATGTTACACCCTTACCAACAGTGATGTATTGAAAACTAAGTTTTGATTCTGATGCGGCCGGTTAAAAAAGCTAACTGTTTTGGCTGATATTTTAGAATGTGTACATGGATCTTCTGTTTGTGAAAGACATGGTCGTAATGAGTGGATGGGTCTCACCCTCATTGCCTTCCCTCCTTACACCCATTAAAGATGTCACCTTGCTGGCTAGAAGATTCATCTGGAACAATTGGAAATTGCTATATCTCTCACTTATACGGGGAGTCAGGTGGCTGAGCGGTGAGGGAATTGGGCTAGTAATCCTTCACCCTACTTGCCTCAGGGGGAATGTCCCTGTACTTACTGTAAGTGGTTCTGGATAAGAGCGTCTGCTAAATGACTACATGTAAATGTTACACCCACAGGATCAGACACGTTTATTTTCTTAGACTGGAAAAAATCTGACTTTAATTAAGTTATAGGATGAATGGAAAAGTAAGATTTGAAGAGGAAAGGACTACAAAATGTAAACAAACCTAAACATGTCTCCAAGACCACTGGAGTGGGGAGATCTCTGCTGAACGTCTGGAGCTGTGTTCTCAAGGGACGAGGAACCACGTTCTACTGTCCGTGAGTCCAGACAATCTGCTTTACAATGTTTGAATTGGAGACAGGAGAGAAACACACAAAGTGAGAGTGTCACAATATCCTACACACAGATTCTATGCACATGCATGCACTAAAATTTGCGCATACAAATTAAAAACACAAACTCAGTTCAGTACTGAATAATGGGAAAGGCAAGGGTAAAATGTGGGTAGTGTGTGGCTTGCCATGTCTGTAAATATAAGTTATCTTGTTTGAAATACTTATAACTACTTTGGTAAACAATTTTATGCAAAACCTGACAGTAGTGCTTTCATAATTACAAAAATAAATCTTTATTTTCCAGTGTTAAGGTCTGCATTAGGACGCAAGGCCCACACCAGACACAACCACACTTTCTCTCCGACATCAAACATCGTCAATAAAGGTAATAAAAAACAGGCAAAAGAAGCACCAAAAAAACATGCGTAGACTTAGAGCAAACAGCAGGACTGTCCTTACCATCTGGGGTAGAGCATTGGTCAAGATGGCTGACAGAGGAGCAAGAGGTTCCAGAGTGGGCAGGAAGATGGAAGGTGCTGACTGCAGGAGGGTCCCATCTGCTGGAGAGGAGACGTCCTTCCCTCACATGCTGCTGGCCCTTCTGGTTCCGCCCAGCTGGAGCTGGTGTCTTGTCCAGCCTGGCCACAGTGCTGCTTCTGCGGTCACTCATTCCAAGACAGCCAGTGCTGCTGCTACAGCTGCTACTTTTCCTGCTACTGCTGCCAGACTGCTCACCTCCTCCAGTCACTGCCATTTTCGCTGAACCACAGTCCTGGAAAGATAAACAAAATGAGGATATTTCAGGTACTAAATAAGAAAGGATGAAATCAGGTAATAGTGTATGACAAAAGTATAAATTAAATAATAATGAACTTACTGAATGAACATACAGACAATATAGGTAGATTAGTTGAAAAACACAAAAAATTAGTATTTAGAAAAGCAATAAAAGGCTACCTTTCTGCTTGGTCTGGACATAGTAATGTTCTTGACCCCAGTTCCTCCTAAACAGTTAAATGTCTAGAGGAATAGCATCCTTACTTGCATGCACATAATCCTATCAGTTTGGCAGAGTACCCTTAAATCCTCACTGCGGCTAATTTGGATGAGTGCCATCTTGGTTAGTGCCATCTGACCATTGCTGTAATCACACTTGGCGTACAAGCACGCACGCGCACATCCATAACCACACACACATGCTACACTTAGCTATCCCCACCCACACTCAGCAATCCAACCACAGATTAATCACCCTTGAGAGCGGGACAGCGGCCAGGGAGCCATTCTGGAGAGATGCACTAGCAGGAACCGAAATCCTTAGAGCTGCAGCCTTACCAACTGCTGACACAATTACTGTGTGGGTCCCTAAATCTGTGGGTGCATCACATAAACAGGTCAAATATATTTTGAATATGCGGCCAGAAAATCCATGAGTCTGCTAAATGTTGAAACACGACAGATCTTAAAATCTCATGCTGTGTGAATCTCCTATCCTTGATAAATAAAGAGCATCAAGCATTTCTATTTGACACTGTGCGCCAGTCAGGGTCTGTACCTGAGACACAGGTGGGTCCACACACCTTCTTCTCTTTTGGTTCTGCCTGTTGGTCTTTGGATGGAACATGGCCTTCTGGCCCCTACGCGCGTAAAGGGTAAGGGTTACTCCACATAAAGGGTAAGGGTTACTCCACATAAAGGGTTACTCCACATAAAGGGTAAGGGTTACTCCACATAAAGGGTTAGGGTTACTCCACATAAAGGGTTACTCCACATAAAGGGTAAGGGTTACTCCACATAAAGGGTTAGGGTTACTCCACATTAAGTGTTAGGATTACTCCACATAAAGGGTTACTCCACAAAAAGGAAAACGGACAACACAGAAAACTGATGATACCCCGAAAGATGATAGGTACAAGAGCTCTAAGATGATAGGTACAAGAGCGCTAAGATGATAGGTACAAGAGCTCTAAGATGATAGGTACAAGAGCTTTAAGAGATGTATAGGATTTAGGGCTTTAAAAAAGGCATTACTGTTTTAGCATTCTAGACATTAGTGTTGGAACGTAAGCACATCACGGTTAAATAACAGTGATATGTTGAGCTACAATTAGAAAGCATGTTTACGCATGTTTAAACCTGCTTTGAACTAGTGATTTCTACATTCTTAGTCGGACATAATAAAAAACATTTACTACATGACAAGCTGATTTGCTAAGTGATTCAAAACGCCTCTGGCACAGCCATAACCAGCCATAACCATGACGTTTAGCAATATGAATACAGTAATAAAAGAAATCCCTACAAAAAAAGCTGACATTCTTCAATTCCCTAAAATATGCACACTTTATACAGTATTATGACCTCGGAATCACCATGTGGGCATTTATTTCTTTAAAACAACAAAGAATTCAACAAGAATCCACTGTAAAAACACATTACCAGAGTAACAAAACTATAGTTACATTTAGAATAATCTAATTTGTGGGACGTTACTTAAAATGTTGAAAACTGTTCAGTCGCATGTCTTCAAATGACTTACTTCTGTTTGCTGAACATGATGTTATTTCTCCACAACCTTCGAGAATTCCACAATTATTCACTGGAGAAAAAAAACGATTCTACAGAGGGAATGTATTGTCATCATAACACGACTAAAAGATGCAAGATGTCTCGAGAGCCTCAATTCAAATAAGAACCAACCAGTCTATACACACAAGACACATCAAATCCTAAAACGGAAATGCAAACACTCCAGCACTTTAATCCCAAACCAAATTGACCCAATCCATGACAGTTATACAGGATTAGGGCTAAACTTCGGTGGCTTTACAAGCTATAAACACTTAGATTGAAAAGGGAAGTAAGATATATATAGAAAGAAATGCCATAACACCTCATGTATTAACAATCTCATGTTTATTTGGGTTCATTATAAATGTAAATAACCTTTTACCAAAATAAGTGCGAGAAAAATGGATCCAAAACTTCTAACATGCTTACATTTCAGGTCTGGGACCAAGTAGTGGAGACTTATGTATAACCACCAAACTGGTTTGGGTTAGGGCTGTATAACCACCAAATTGGTTTGGGTTAGGGTTGGATGGGGTTAGGACTGTATAACCACCAAACCGGTTTTCATTCTTGGCCAATGTATGATTCACGGAAGATCCTGAAAGAGCTCAATGTCATATTTTGTGGTAACGTACTAAGGAACCAATAATGCTGTGAACTCACTGTTCAGTCTTGATCGATCAAGTCTTTAAATCAATGTTGAATATGCTCCTGGTACTGGGGATTATCTTTCACATATTTTTGGATATACCAGCAGGTAAGGTGGGCTTTCAGGTCTTCTTCCACCACAAAATCCATGGCTGCCTGGAAAGAAATCTAGTTATATATTTGAAGATGGGGATGCATAGACAAACGTGCTACAAACGAGTAATGTCACACCACAATACTGGCAAACGTGACAAAAGAATGAATATATCTTGATTGCAGCTATGAAATATTGCTATAATTGGGGGGTGGGGGGCAACGCCTCTCCTACACAGAATCATTCTTTACCTTCACCAGGTGCTTGGCGATGCCTCTCCCTCTGTAAGCTTCTGGAACCTCTGTGTGCTGCAAGTCCACCGTTTTTATCCCAACAAACTTGTACAACAAAACAGCTCGATCCTTTGAGCCTGCAGACAAAGAAAGCAAGTTTAGCTATTTATATAACCGTAGAAAACATGGAGGGAAAAAACATGCTGGAAATGTACTAAACAATGTTTTATCTAACCAATCCATGTATTTTCTACCTAAATACCTATGTGTTTTAAATATAATCATGCATATTACATTTAGCATATTTTGCCAGTTTTCCTCGGCTTCTTTTAAACAGCTTTGATGCTTGAACTTTGACAACCGGGACTATGTTAAGTTCTGCGTTTCCTAAAGTTTACATGACTAGCTCTAGCATTATTAAAATCTTAGTAAATCATTACTTGAGTCAATAACTATCAAAAACTGATGCCCACAGGCGAAATCATAGGAAAGCTCTGCTGAATTACACTCTTGCTACAAGGCCCCATCCATGACATGCATGGGACTATTTGGTACCTAGTTAATTACTCGTTTTAAGTACCATTTAGTGTTATTGTAAACTGTCGCCGCTTTTTATCGTGGTCCACGTTAACTGGGGTGCTGATCTCGAGACCGTTCGTTTGTGCCGAATATGCCATGATTCGAGATTACTTTCTTGCAGGTCTAGGAACAGCTGCAACCGTGGTAACTACAACTAGACTGTCTACAGTAGTTCAATAGACTACTTTTCCAATTTCCAATAAATATACATCTATACGACAAAATCGGCTGTGAGATCACATGTATTTATACAAACCGATGATAGCCATCGGGTCGATGGCAATAGAATTCAATGTAGCGATAGCTGTCAAGATACTTCCTGCACCCCCTGACGGGGATAGCACCAAGTAAATTGGCTTATCGTTAGCCTAGCTAGCTAGCGCTCTGATTACAAAACACATCCCACCGGCGCAAGTGACGCAAAAGAGGGTCCGGAACTTCAGAAGATACAATACGGCACAATATGGGTAAGTATTTCAGAAGTCACTGACTATTTAACATGCTGTGTCGACAATTTACGTAGTGCTACGAAAGATATGGAATAACGAATTTAATATTCTTGAGGCAATTACAGGACCGTTCGTGGGTCAATGTTAGAAATGGCTCGTCTTACTTTACAGTGCTGTCCTTGCGTGTGATTGGCCATTGCGGATATTACAAAATATAACCCCTCCACTGCGTCTTCTTTATTGTAAATAAATATGCGGTTCACAGAAATGTGGTTGCATACATTTTCCTTTAATATCCGTCTACATACAGCTGACCACTGTATGTATAAGTAGGCTATTTGATCATTCTAGTCTTTCAATAAAAAATAATTTTATTTAAATGTAGTATCATTGCATTATGGGGGAAAGAGTTTGTTGGGGATACATGGTGAACATCTTCTATTGATTATAATAATATGTATACTACAGTACCTACAATGCACCGCGGTAGTTTACGTCTACAGCGAAAGTAAGTTGTTTCTCCAAGATGGCGTCGTTGGGAAGGAGGCGCGGTGTCCCAGTTAACAGAGAGAGGTCAGTTATACTTATCGATGTCACAAAACCAAGATTTCTAATTTAATTAACTGTCATGACTATAACTTTAGTTACCATTTATTAATCTGTAGAATTGCGAGTTATTGCCCCTTAAAATACCACTGACAGTGGACGAAATTCCATCCTTGATTAGCTCAAGCTCATGTGATGTTTCCACATTAGCCACACACACACCACCACCAACAGTAGAAAGCTAACGCGTTAAACAGCTAGCAGGACTACCTAGCACGTAGTGGCACAGCACGGGATCAAGTCATGGTTGCAATCAATGTAATTTTTTTTATTATAACCAGCTAGCTAGCTAGCACTGGAGTGCAATAACCAGAACTATGGCTTCACGACTAACATTCAGCTTTGCTCGATGGATAGAATAACTTGGACATCGCTCCTTGCAGTAACTGCTAGTACTAGCATGGCGTTGGCGTAGGCTGCTTAGTTTAATACTAGCTAGTAGACGGCTAAATACTTAGTGTCGCTATCTTTTAGTTGACATGTAAGTAACTTAATCGTTTGCGTAAATAAATAAATTCTGCGGGCTAAGGTTATAAACCTTGTTAGTAGTGGATCATTGACAGCTGTTTTGCCCTATCTCGCATAAGTCTTTAGCTGGTAACTAACAATTAGCTATAGCTAGCTTTGAACCCTGGAAGCTATACATCCTTGTTCTCCAACCATTTCACCAAACGTTGACCAGACACAGCAAGACTTGTTAAATCAAGTTTGCCCCAGGACAGCTCAACGAGTTTGTTGGCAAGATATACACACATAGTCTTTAAATAGACGAAATTGGGTAGGTTAGCTTTATAATATAAGTGCACATGTTATCTAATATTTATTTATTTATAAATACAATAAGTTTTAAACTTGTTTTATAGGACTTTCATGATTTGTTTAGGATGAAAAACACTCCCTTTACATGAGTACTCTACATAATGTATCCCTATGTTTTTATTTTAAAGTTGTGGTGAAAATTGGGTTTTGCGACATCAGGCGCATAAAGGGATGCAACCAATACACAGTTGTAGAATTTATCAATAGTCATTGAATGACAGGTATCACTTAAATAAACAGTGAAGGGAAATAGCACTGACTGCTGAACTGACAAAATCATAAACACTTTGGGTGTTGGTTGTATTTTGTATTAAATATGGATTTTGACTGAATCAGTAATGTTCAAACAATGTTTAAGGATTTACTGTAGACTTTGACCTGTTGGAGCTTTTTTTCTTTATTTTTTATACAACAAAAAGCCATCTTATATATCTTCCTTTATCTTTTTCCCTGGGGTTTTGTAAATGTGCTTCTAATCAAGTCTTAGCTATGTAATCTGTTTAACATTTGCGTATTATTCACACAGACTTGGATACACAGTTGCACTCTCACTGGAGGTTTTAACTGTTCAATTGCTAATTGTTTTGCTTCTGATCCTTAATTTTGTTTTACTTCTTGCCCTCTCTGCACAGGGGAGTGATGGCAGCAACAGACTGCTACATTGTGCATGAGATCTACAATGGTGAGAATGCCCAGGACCAGTTTGAGTATGAGCTGGAGCAGGCACTGGAGGCCCAGTATAAATACATTGTCATTGAGCCCACACGCATTGGTGATGAAACAGCCCGCTGGATTGCTGTGGGCAACTGCCTGCACAAGTCGGCAGTGTTATCGGGTACCGCTTGCCTTCTGACGCCACTCTCACTGCCACCTGAATACTCCCGCTATGTAGCCCTGCCTGCTGGTGCCCTCAGCATGGCCTGTGCAGCCCTCTATGGCATATCCTGGCAGTTTGATCCCTGCTGCAAGTACCAGGTGGAGTACGACAGCCAAAAACTCTCCCGGCTGCCCCTTCACACGCTGACGTCCTCCACACCTGTGGTTCTGGTGCGCAGGGACGATGTCCACAGAAAGAGACTCCATAACACAATAGCGCTCGCTGCTCTCGCCTATTGTGCAAAGAAGATCTACGAACTTTATGCCGTATGAGCGCACTCTGAAGAGGATTCATAAAAAGTCAAATTTAAAGAAAGTAACACTCAGCCCACCTCCAAAACGAAGCCCCCCGTGGAAGCCCCCCGTGGAAGCCCCCCGTGGAAGCCCCCCCGTGGAAGCCCCCCCGTGGAAGCCCCCCCGTGGAAGCCCCCCGTGGAAGCCCCACAGGCCGGACCCTTACTCCCGGACTGTTTGATGGATATATTGAGGGATATAGTAAAAATGTTTCTCCCTTTTCAATTTCTTTATTTGTAAGTAACATCAGTAGTGCATTTATCTCCATGGTACCCTGGCTCCTCCTCTCCTGACCTATAAGTATTTGCCTACATACACACTTAGTGCCCAAAGGTAGAGGCAAGTCACTCTGGACTGCATTATTGCAGTTGAAACGGACAATATTTGAAGTATTCCCAACTTTTTTGTTCCTTCCCTGTAGTTTTTACTGTACCCCTTTCATGCTGATCCTTATTTCACACTTTCATTAAACATTAGGATATCTCAAACATAATTTCCTGTATTATATTTGACCTTTGTTTCATTAAAACAATCTTGCATTATTTAATGATTTTCTGAGCCAATAGCAGCAACTTATTTTCAAATATGGCTCTATAGTGACCGTGTTTTCAAACTTAAGAAGAGCAAGAGAGAAGTGAGAAATGATTCCAGTGACATCATCATGCCTGACATTGATTGCTCACGCGTTCCCCCTGCTAATATAAGGTAACTTCTTACTTTATTTTTGTTTGACAATTTTTCCTCTCCTACTCTGATGGGTATATCTTTGAGGGATACTACAACATGATTAAGAGATTTAATTGCTGTTCAAATATTAAATGTTTCTTTAATGGGGTTTGTACTAGTCTTTTTGGGTGTACTAATATTCTCCAAGTCTGTGATGTTGACTGACTATAAAAGGTCATTGTTGAAAATCCATGTTTTACTTATAGATTTTGAGCCAAACATGAGCACCATGCTTTTCTCAGCCTTTCACTACCATGTTAACACTTTACTGTACTTGAGCTTTACCATATACATAGATTTGTTCTAATTTAATATGGCAGAGACTTTCGCCATTGAGTAATACTTGCCTATAATGTAAATGTAATATGTAATATGCTCCCCACAACTGAAATGACATGGGGAAACAAAGACACATGTGATTCGCCAAATTCTAGCCACTAAAAGAGACAGTCAATCAGTGGACACAACAAAAGCTTGCCTCTTCAAATATCTGAATCGGACAACGTCAAGTGGACCCAGGAAGGTGGAAAATGCTGATCCATATTAGCAAATACAATCAATTGTAGCATGTTGAATGTGTAGCATCTAGTTGACTCAGAAACATGGCTCATTGACTGAGGCTGAGTAGTTTGCATCCCAAGTGAAAGCTTGCCATCCTCAAACTATACAGTTGCCTTCAAACATGGTTTTTAGAAATTATCTCTCCAATAGAAAGATATCCGATATTGCTTTCATTGTTGCAATGAACTACAGATTGTTAGTCCTAGCATTTAGATGAAAGCTGTATAAATAAAGTACTTCTTATAAATTAGCATTCTTCTGAATTGTCAGCATGTACAAATACTTTTGGCTTGACAATAGAAATCTACTTTAGCTGTGTCCAGTGTGTTATCACACTGTTAATCCTGCAGGGTTTAGCAACACAAACAGAATTCTGGAGGTTGGGCACATCTTGGTTTCAGGTAATGTGTGAGACTATATTTAACCTTTGTGCTGCCTTCGGGTCACAGGACACAAAGGTTCATAACGAACCATCGTTGTGTTTACCCAATTTAACCCAATACAAAAACAAATAAAAAATAATTGTATTTTAACCTTCGCAATGTGGGGGGCCGGGGCCAGAGACAGCCCGACGGTTAAAATAAAATCTTCACTGTTTTTGTATGTGGTAAAGTTGTCACAACACGATGGTGGGTCACAATAACTGATGGGTCAGAATGACCTGAAGATAACTCAAGGGTTAAACTCTTTGTATTCCAGGGCTGCCCAACCCTTCTCCTGAAGAGCTACCATCCTGTAGGTTTTCATTCCAACCCTAACTCAGCACTCCTCATTCTACTAATGAGCTGATTGACAAGCGGAATCATGTTTGTTACAACTGGGACTGGAGTGATAGCCTACAGGAAGGTCTGAGCAGGATTGGAAAGGAACCTTCCAAAAAGCACTAAAGCTTCTATCTGTTATTGTTCTCATGGTTCTTTACAATGACTTGGAAAACATAACTATTGAAACAATTGACATTTTTCAACCATTCTTTCCTACACGTCTACATATGTTGTATATTGACAAAGTAAATAAAAAAACATTTGCTGATTTATAGAAAATGTGCTGAGTACATCTACAGTCCAGTAGTCATGTTTAGGACATGACATGCTACTTATGTTTGAGGCAGCAAACCAGAAGAAACCATTCCACTACTTCTACTACTGCAACTGTGTTAAATATGGATCACTAACTCACTATAGCAGTGGTTTCTCCAGGCAGCCAAGTAAGTATGCTATACTGTTCTGGTACAGCAGGTAGTAAGTATGCTATACTGTCCTGGTACAGCAGGTAGTAAGTATGCTATACTGTCCTGGTACAACAGGTAGTAAGCATGCTATACTGTCCTGGTATAGTAAGTAGTAAGCATGGTATGTCCTGGTATAGCAGGTAGTAAGCATGGTATACTGTCCTGGTACAGCAGGTAGTAAGCATGGTATACTGTCCTGGTACAGCAGGTAGTAAGCATGGTATACTGTCCTGGTATAGTAAGTAGTAAGCATGGTATGTCCTGGTATAGCAGGTAGTAAGCATGGTATACTGTCCTGGTATAGCAGGTAGTAAGTATGGTATGTCCTGGTATAGCAGGTAGTAAGTATGGTATGTCCTGGTATAGCAGGTAGTAAGCATGGTATGTCCTGGTATAGCAGGTAGTAAGCATGGTATGTCCTGGTATAGCAGGTAGTAAGTCAGAGAGTCCAGACTCTAGGAATTCAATACATGCAATTAATGTTTGGGTAAGTACAAAACAAAAAACAAATGTAGACTTCTCCCCTAAGTAAGTCATAGTAATGAAGTTGTTACTCTACAGGTATTTTGGATCACAGGATGATGAATCAAGATTGGTTGTATACATTAAACATTCTTTACCTTCAAGGAAACAAAAATGTTTTATTTTTGACAGAGTAAGGCTTGACAGGAGACATTATACATAACATCTGAGAAACACCAATTTACTTCACTTACTCTCTATGTATATCTCTTTGCCGTTGGTGTGTGTGATAATTAGGCAACTGTACAGCGCGTTGGGTGGCGCACTGTGAGGTCCCGCTCTATATAGATAGTCCATTACTTAACCCTTGTGCTGCCTTCGGGTCACATGACCCAAAGGTTCATAACGAACCATCGTTGTGCTTACCCAATTTTACCCAATACAAAAACAAATAAAAATAATTTTCTTTTAACCTTCGCTATGTGGGGGGTCTGAGACAGCCCAACGGTTAAAAGAAAATGCTTCACTTTGTTTTTGTATGCAGTAAAGTTGTCGCAATACATTGTGGGTCACAACGACTGAAGGATCAGAATGACCTGAAGATAACACAAGGGTTAAGTATATTTGTGAATACTAAATTATGTATCACTACTTAATATTCCACCAAAACAAAGGTGAAAACATGAGCAAGCGATGATATTATAATTACACTTGTGGAACCTTTATTTTGAAAGGTATCCTCGTTTTCTACTTTTGAATGACAGTACCTTTATTTTGGAAGGCAGTCAGCGGCACTGGCTTGTCCTCTTCCGGTAGTATGGATTTTCACCTACTGCTGTTTACCATTGACAGCAGCATTTTTGGAAGAAACAGGCAAGTTGTGTTATCATCACTGATATGCAGATTTTCTATACATATGTGAGGTTGTCTCTTGCTGTGGTCAAGAGGTCACGCAGCGGACCTTTGACAATACACATAGATTCAGGGAATGTGCTCTGTTCAACCTTTGGAAAAGAGCAAGATGCAGAGAATAGTACAAACAATGAGTTGTGACGCATCACCTGTGTGCTGTTTCTCCTGTGCATTAAGTCGTGGAATGTGTACCGTTTAAGAGCACGTTTTGGTGGTTACTATATCTGTATGGTCCAGCTCATGTATATAATGGCCTTCTGAGAGACACGTTTCTCACTCATGCTATCACTCTGTCATGGACTGATGGCATGATCCGACGTCGTTGCTAATAAAACCGAGTAATTGTTCTTTTTTACAATCTTTTGTAATTGTTTCCTTCCGGCTTGCCTGATCTCATCCTATCCAATCTCGGTATTGGTAGCCTACCTACCAGCCTATCTGCTGCTATTTATTTCTTTTGTGGAGTGTGTCCGTTTTTAAGTATTGTTCAAGCATTGCAAGTCAAGGGCGCCTGATTTTGGAGCCCATGTATGTTGTATGTCTGGTAGTTAGGTTGTTGTTCCACCACTCAGCTGATTCTAATAATTTACTGCTCAACAAGCAGATTAGTTATAACTTGTTTTGGAGGGTCACTCTCCAGTCTCAGCCATTGTCAAAAGAATATCTAGCATCAGCCAATTTAAGATATTGTAACTTGGGTTCTAAGAACTTTCCTGTGTTTGAAACCCATCCCTGGTTTAGTTCTCTCCAGGCGTGCTGAGTTTAGGTCTGCTGTCATGGAGCATGTGATGAGGAGTGCGGTGCCTCTTGTTCTGGGCAGCCTGGGACTCCTGCTGCTGTGCCGGGCGGTGCGGAGGCTGAGACGGGCAGTCTCCGTGCAGGGGCTGGTGGTGGTCATTACTGGAGCCAGCTCTGGCTTGGGCAGAGGTGGGAACTGGGAATTAAGTCAAATGAAAGGGATTCTCCTTAAAACATTTTTGCACAAATAGCATCCTCATACATAACATGATCATGTTCACCATACATTAATGTCATTAGTAAATATCTGATATTAAAATGTACATACACATGCTTGCACATCAAGTGAGGGTCAAATATATTGATTGAGGAAACCCTGAGGAAACAACACAACGTACCTGTTCTGTTTAGATGTACCTCTGCATTGTGATATCTGATCAACTTGTAGTTGATGAGTTGGAGGATGCATGTTGTACCCCTGATGAACATGGATGGATGTTGGTTCTGCAGAGTGTGCGGAGGTATTCCATGTTGCAGGTGCACGGCTCATCTTGTGTGGGCGAGATGAAGCAAGGCTGCAGAAGGTGGCCCAGGAGCTCACAGCAAAAGCAGCAGACAGCCCAAGACAGGTAACCTTAACTCACCCAGGACATGTAACCTTAACTCACCCAGGACAGGTAACCTTAACTCACCCAAGACAAGTAACCTTAACACACCCAGGACAGGTAACCTTAACTCACCCAGGACAGGTTACCTTAATTCTCCAAGCATTTTGAGAGTACATAACTTGACTTTAATCCGTCGTGTAGAATAAAGTGCAGGTCATAAATATTCTGACAGTGATGCAATTAGTGTTCTCCAGCCCAGTGGATTGGAACAGCAGCTATGAGTCAGAGGCAGTTTGACCCTTGGTAGGAAGTGTTGAAGCTAAATGTTGTGGTCATTCTCAGAATCTTACCACCATCTTGAAATCTGTGACCAGACCTACCCTCCCAGGACGGTGACATTTAACCTTTCCAGTACGGAGGAGGTTTCCAGGGCAGGAGAGGAGATCCTAAAGTGCTATGATAAAGTTGATGTCTTAATCAACAACGCTGGCATCAGTTACCGAGGTAACATTCTGGAGACTGACATTTCCATCCAGCGGGATGTCATGGAGACTAATTACTTTGGGCCCATTGCCTTAACTCAAGGTCAGTGTTATTATTACATTTCTGTGAATAATTTATGAAAATTTTAACACAATAATTAACAATCAGTCAGTGCAGCACTCCACATATTTAGACAGCTGCTGTTTCGCTGTTAAAATAAATGTGCTTTTTCTTAGCTTATCATCAGTCTCTCATTTGTATATATATATTTTAATGATAATGTTGAATTATTTTCATAATTTTATAATGAATCACCTACCCATCTCTAAAGTTTAACAATATTTTGTTTATTTATCTTTAGATATTTGTGCTATTTGTGTGACTATTCAGCATTTAATCTTCAAAAAACATTCTCTCCCTCCCACCACCCCACCTTGTAATTATGTAAAGCCATCTTGCCTTCAATGGTTTGTCAGCACAGTGGACACATTGTCGTCATCAGCAGTATCCAGGGAAAAATTGCAATTCCGTACAGGTCTGCATGTAAGTTTGAAAAATCTGTCTTGACAGGCATCGTATTTGTTGGTAAATTTAGGGTTAGAACACAGTCTGCACTGTACAATGCTAAACAGAAACAGGGCTTGTTCATCATGTCCTGTTTGAGCAGACGCTGCCTCCAAGCACGCCACCCAGGCCTACTTTGACTGTCTTAGAGCAGAGGTGGACTGTCATAACGTCCAGGTGACAGTAGTCAGCCCTGGCTACATCAGAACCAACCTGTCTGTCAACGCCGTCACTGGGGACGGCTCCAAATATGGGGGTAAGACAATATGAGACAATGACATGTTTCAATACAAGTACAAAAAAGGTATTATTTGAAAATAATTGAAATTGAAGTATTCCATGAAATTGCCCATATTGTGCAACGTCTTCTACCTTTAAATACTTTGGTTCCAGTTCTGGACAAGACCACAGCAACAGGCCGGGACCCAAGAGACGTGGCCCAGGTGGTTCTGAAGGCTGTTTGTCACAAGACTAAAGATGTCATGTTGGCTGGAGCCCTGCCCACTCTGGCTGTCTACATTCGTACCATGTGGCCATCTCTCTTTTTCAAACTTATGGCTTCTCGTGCTGGAAAGGAACGCAAATGCAAAGAGAATTGAGAGAAAAAGAAGCTGTAAAAAATAAAAAGGACTTAAGGAAATCACCATGTTGGGTGCTCATCCATCTTGATTTTAGCTTGTATTGTGTTAGGATGGAACAAATTGTTCTTTGGGCCAGAAAACCACACAGGGCTTGGTGGGTAGACACTGCATTCAGGGCTTGGTGGGTAGACACTGCATTCAGGGCTTGGTGGGTAGACACTGCATTCAGGGCTTGGTGGGTAGACACTGCGTTCAGGGCTTGGTGAGTAGACACTACATACAGGGCTTGGTGGGTAGACACTGCATTCAGGGCTTGGTGGGTAGACACTGCATTCAGGGCTTGGTGGGTAGACACTGCATTCAGGGCTTGGTGAGTAGACACTACATACAGGGCTTGGTGGGTAGACACTGCATTCAGGGCTTGGTGGGTAAACACTACATACAGGGCTTGGTGGGTAGACACTGCATTCAGGACTTGGTGGGTAGACACTACATACAGGGTTTGGTGGGTAGACACTACATACAGGGCCAGATAAGCATTGAGCTCAATAACCATGTTGATAAATTTACATTTTGTCAATCAAATTTAAGATAAAAGCAGGTAGCCAATTGTCCATTATTGCCCCTAAAAGTTGATAAAATATGATTATTTTCACTACTTTAATAACGGTAATTGTGTAACTTAATAATTAGTCTGATGTTTGGTTCATATCATCGTTATATACACCTAATATTTGTTGTGCACTACAGTACAGAATATTCAAAATTATGCATAGGAAAGGTGTGGAAATGGAAAGGGTATTAATGAAAGGTTTTAGTAGAATCTACAGATCTACATATATGGACGTCTAACTTGTGCATGTTGCTGAAAGCGGGGGTTGTAGTTTCTATATGATCTGTAAAGATGTTCAATAATACACTTGTATTTTCAACACCATTTATACAGCTGAGTAAAAACACCTTACAAATTGTAACAAATCTTAAAACAGCAGTTTTTTCGGTTTTAGATTAAGTTTGACATAACCACCTTGTCCATGACAATAAATACACCCAATAACAATAACTACAGTATTTTACAAAACAGCAGAATACTGATATAAAGAGCGGAAGCCTTGTTCCTATGACAACGCCTACTGCATCCAAGTGTTCAACAATGTTTCACTTGAACCTGTCTTGAGGATTCACTCATTTTTCATATTAAAGTTTGTATATGGTCATGGGGAACCACACAATACCCAAGGTTCTGTAATGTGAGTACAAGTTACAGTAGAAGATCCAGTGAAATGAGACCTCCTAGGACATTCCTGTGTAGCATAGTCATCTGTAACTTCAGAAGTACATTTAACAATGTATTTTGAGTCACATTTAATTATTAAAGATCCATCCCTCATATATACTGAGAGAGAATCACCACAGGCCTCCTTGTAGGTTGAATCACATCCATCTCATACCAACACCTGGCCCTCATGCTTCAATAACATCCTCAATAACATCCTCAATAACATCCTCAAGGCTCCAGAGATTTGACTTTCAATAAACAGATGACCAGTCAACTGTTAGAAAGGAGCAACTCAACATATGAAGACTTTGAAGGAATGAGGTCAAGACTTCTACCAGAGACAATGCCCCCTTGCACAGACAAAAAACTATTGTAAATAAAATACTAAAAGACCCAATGAAATAATTGCAGCTGCACTCCATGCGTCGGAGAGTTCTCCAATATGGAGATGGCCAACTTAAGTATAAGATTAGTCATATCTATGCTGTTTTCATCAGAATTTGAGTCTTTCTAATATCATATTACAACTTTCTTCCAATTACATCCCTCTATCCTACATAAACCCAGACTCGGGGCCTCACTGCTGCAGGTGTCAGGGCCTCACTGCTGCAGGTGTCAGGGCCTCACTGCTGCAGGTGTCAGGGCCTCACTACTGCAGGTGTCAGGGCCTCACTGCTGCAGGTGTCAGGGCATCACTACTGCAGGTGTCAGGGCCTCACTGCTGCAGGTGTCAGGGCCTCACTACTGCAGGTGTCAGGGCCTCACTGCTGCAGGTGTCAGGGCCTCACTGCTGCAGGTGTCAGGGCCTCACTGCTGCAGGTGTCAGGGCCTCACTACTGCAGGTGTCAGGGCCTCACTACTGCAGGTGTCAGGGCCTCACTACTGCAGGTGTCAGGGCCTCACTGCTGCAGGTGTCAGGGCCTCACTGCTGCAGGTGTCAGGGCCTCACTGCTGCAGGTGTCAATGCCCAGCCTTTGTCAGCACACTAACCCATAGCCTATTCTTGTACATTGACATCTTGTGTCACATGGTAACTACAAAACCAAGAAATCCTCCATTAGGTAAACATGCTGGATGACCCTGACCACCAAAGCAGCACTTACTCCTCACACTTCCATCTGCGGCAGGACCAAGAGAGCCCTCTCCTGATTTGGCTTCATTTTGGAGTTGCATTATATTTACACTTTTCAAGAGTGAAGGAGTGCCCAGGAGAGACAGAGACAGACCCTGTCAGGATGTGGCATGGAGTTCTCTTTCTTTATGAGGTTGTTTTGTAAACATACTCACTTAGTGTTTTTAAGGCTCATTCAGTGGGCATAACAGCTGCAAAGCATCAAGGGAAAACTAAGTAAAACCAACCAGAAATTGCTGGGACCAGTCCAAAGACACTCCCCTCTATAGAGCAGGTTATCCACACTCCCCTAGACAGAGCAGGTACTAGGTGTGGGTTAGAGCAGGTATTATTGCACTTTCATCACGTGTACTAGGTGTGGGTTAGGGGTTCATCTTTCTGCCACCAATAGGGTGGCGATCAGACCATCATTTTATTGGAGTGATTCAGTGAGAAGACAATAACGCCGTTCCAGTCAAACCCCCGGAGGTGGAAGGGGCGACTCTGTGACAGACAGTTCCTGCGCCAGGTCGTTGAATCGAGCGATGTAATCCACGCTGCTCTCGCTCATCATACAGGCCAGCTGTGTGTCCACCTGCAGGAGCAGCCACAGACAGGAGGGACACCACATACTGTTACTCTTTTACAACCCCTGACCCTGGTGCCTTCTAGGCTGTTTGACATGACCAGAGAACACTTTGCGTAGATATACTTGCCCAAACGTTTTGACAGACTGAACAACATGATGCACTTCTGTGTGGCAGGACTTAGACAAGACATGGGGTGTTACCGACTAATCGAAAATTGAGCTTAGGAAACTAACAACTATCCATTTGCATTCATATGTTTCCCTCAAACAGAATGGGGAGTGGAGTAAGACTTCTCCTTCAAGTTAGGAT
The DNA here is from genome assembly GCF_021917145.1 of Hypomesus transpacificus. Taxonomy (NCBI): domain Eukaryota; kingdom Metazoa; phylum Chordata; class Actinopteri; order Osmeriformes; family Osmeridae; genus Hypomesus; species Hypomesus transpacificus. Next base: position 420,608 of record NC_061076.1, on the reverse strand, counting down.
CTCGTGCCTGGATATGAAGAACAATGTGCTGTTCTTTGAGTCATTTTAAATGGGGGGGGGTCTAACATATCACCACAGCTGCCAATTTTGTCATGTCAGAACCTTCTGGAGGGGGGTTAAGACAGGGTTAGGGCCTCTCACCTCTGCAACGTCTGGCAGCCCGCGGGACTGGAAGGAATCATGGGAGTTGCAGTCCAGAAGGCTGGGGCCCAGGAGAGCTGTACCGCTGGAGGGCCCGGAGCGTGCCAGCGTCCGCCTGCCCTTATCAGGAGACACCAGGCTCGCTGCAGGCATCTCACAGGTCAACAAATGGGAGTGTGTGTGAGACAGTGTTACTATACATGGCTAGGGATGCAGCAATTAACCAATTTTACTATTAACCGAGATTGAAAACGTCTCGGTTTTGTAACGTAAGGGTTAGCCCTCACATAAAGGCTCAGCTACACCCAGTGTTTCTGTTGTCACTCAATAAAGGGACATCATGGTTCATCAGTGTTCTATGAACAACCGCTGCACTGTGAGGATTATTCAACAAACACTGCCGGAGTTTGCAAACCGTTTCCCTGTTTCCCCTTCAGCGCGCCTGCGCAAAATCATGAAGTTTTCTCCTGTTGCTATCTTGAGCTGATGGTATGTGATTTATCATTGCATGTGTTAGTGTAGGCCTACCTACTTTCCATCAGCATAACGTACATTTCTTGTTGTTTGTTAGTTAGTTAAATTATTCATTTAGCAGACACTCTTATCCAGAGCGACTTACAGTAAGTATAGGGAAATTCTCCCAGAGGCAAGTAGGGTGAAGCGCCTTGCCCAAGGACACAATGTCATTTGGCACGGCAAGGAATTGAACCAACAACCTTCTGATTAATAGCCCGACTCCCTAACCGCTCAGCCATCTGACCCCCCTCTGCTGTGACTTTTAATAAACAGAACAGGTTATGGTAACCCTTAGCTATTGCACTCTAAGCTACTATTGCACTCGCTTTTTTCAGCGTTTTTACTGTTAAACAAACCTTACCTTCGTAATAGTCGATGTAGCTGGAAATGTACAAACTGAACCCCTTTTCCCTCTTTCTTGAAGGGTAGCAACATAGAATTCTTTGTACATTGTTAATTGTCATTTTGGGATAATCACCCGAACGCCTCGTAAAAAAAAAAAAATCCATTTTGTGCAAGAGAACTAACGTAACTGCTAGCTACCGGAAGTTGTGAACCTGGTTTACGCAATATGAGGAAGTGACGCGTGCATATCAATTGTGAATTAGAACTGAAAATGCCTAGTTCTTCAGGAGGATTCTCTTGCTCGAACGGTCGTTTATATTTTGGTTTATTGTAAATAATATTATTGTGTGTTGTTTTTAACACAACCTTAAGTTTTGTTGCAGGCACAAACACGACACACTGTAACAATAAGTAGCCTAGCTTTTATTTTTTTATTTCACCTTTAATACAGCTTATTATTTTAGGCTACTCATCTCAGTTAAGACTTACTCCTTAGATGCGTACCTAGAAAAGTAGTTTCATTCATTAATATACGGTTACCACTATGTTTTATTTATTTGGTACTGAATTATTTGGTAAGTAGGATTTCAGTTTTGAAAGGCAGCAACTGTTAACAAAAGCCATCAAAGAAATGTTGTACAATAAATCCTCTAATTTAAGAATTTTCTTGTGATTTTACACATCCCTAAAACTGTTAAATCAATTAATGCAATAATTAATCGATAATCGTTAAACCGTGATTATTCCTCAGACTTTAATTGGACCATCAAAATCTATAATTGTTGCATCCCTATACATGACAGTTGTCAGTAATATTCAGTATCTTTACTAACACAAGAGGCAGAGTTGTTGATGGCGCTCTAGTGTTAAATCAAATGAAATTAATGTTTTCTGTGTGCGCGTGCATATAACTCACACAGGAGGCAGCCCAGAGAGGAATCTGTTGAGTCGTTGGGGTACCACTGGGGGTCATGGCAGGGTGAAGGACTCCAGCCCCTGGAGGGACTGACAGAGGGGGAGGAGGGCAGCAGCTTGGAGCCCTCACTGCCGTTCAGCTTGGCTGGGCAGAGCGAGGCCTCGTCACCTGGGAGAGACACCAGGTATGAGGAGGTGTCAGATACATACACAGGGACAACACAGTGGAACACTTCCTGTAGGAGAACACTAGGGTTGGAATGTCAGTCACCATAGTGGGCTGAGTTGATGGCCAGCTCGATGATGGAGTCACTGATGTGTGTCTGGGTCTCTCCGGGGGCCAGGGCCTCTTCAGGGGGGCCTGGGAGGGAGATGTCCAGGAGAGAGGCAACACTGGGCGGGGAGAGGAGAGAGTCTCCTCCGCACTGACCTCCAGGAGACGGGCCGGTCTGGAGAGATGCATGATGGGAAGCCGTGTTTAGCTGCTCAGTGATGTGGGGAGGAAGGTGACTCCCAGGGGACCTGGTGCTTGACTGGTAAAACATGCACATGTTCTATGGAGGCCAAGATGGACCTTTAGAAGCCAACTACACGTAACTACATGTAAATCATTCTGTTAAAGAAACACTCAAATAGAAATAGTTGTGTCTCTCTCAGAACTCACCCCAGTTCCGCCCTCCTGTAGAAACTGTGTTTGTGGCCCAGCATGAGCTGCTGGCTCTGGGTCCAGGAGGCTGCAGGGGCCCCCAGCCCCCAGCTCTCTGCAGGGGCCCCCAGCCCCCAGCTCTCTGCAGGGGCCCCCAGCCCCCAGCTCTCTGCAGGGGCCCCCAGCCTCCAGCTCTCTGCAGGGCCCCCCAGCCTCCAGCTCTCTGCAGGGCCCCCCAGCCTCCAGCTCTCTGCAGGGACTGCCTGGGATGATGCCTGCTGACTTGGCAGCCAGACCTATTGCACCTGAAAAAGTTAAGCCATGTTTTAGTATGTACATAATGTACTTGCAATCTTTACAACTGAACAGTAAAAATCTGTACTTTTCATTTTGATAGTGGATTTGCTTCTGTTATTAATGTATAACGTGCATGCACATTCAAGAAAATAACATTAATTTTAGTTTTTCTTATCTGACAAATGTATTTCACACAAAACCCCAAAATAAGAAATTTTATTAAATCATTAAACCACCAATTTCATTAATTAATATTCTTATTTTCATAAATAGAGAAACTTACTGGAAAGCTTCGAGGAAGTCACAGGACCAGACATAATCGAAGACTTGGTGAGGGGGGGGCGGGAGCACGTGGGCAGCCGGGTTTGGATCGGCCGGAAGGAGCCAGTTCCTGAGGGAGGAGAAAGGAACAAGGGAGGTAAAATACTGTGACAGATGTGCTGGTGAGATCTTCAACTTATGAAATGTATTTGTTTTCATATATTGGAGTGTCCAGTCAGTGTTGTAGGGGTAGATAGTAGATAAGATTGAGTTCAAACGTAAAGACCTAATTATGACATATATGGCAGCCAGGGGTGTGGGGTGTGGGAGGTGGGGTGTGGGAGGTGGTGGGGTGTGGGAGGTGGGGTGTGGGAGGAGGGGTGTGGGAGGAGGGGTGTGGGAGGTGGGGTGTGGGAGGAGGTGGGGTGTGGGAGGAGGTGGGGTGTGGGAGGAGGGGTGTGGGAGGTGGTGGGGTGTGGGAGGTGGGGTGTGGGAGGTGGGGTGTGGGAGGTGGGGTGTGGGAGGTGGGGTGTGGGAGGTGGGGTGTGGGAGGTGGGGTGTGGGAGGTGGTGGGGTGTGGGAGGAGGTGGGGTGTGGGAGGAGGTGGGGTGTGGGAGGAGGTGGGGTGTGGGGTGTGGGGTGTGGGAGGTGGGGTGTGGGAGGAGGTGGGGTGTGGGAGGAGGTGGGGTGTGGGAGGTGGGGTGTGGGAGGAGGTGGGGTGTGGGAGGAGGTGGGGTGTGGGAGGAGGTGGGGTGTGGGAGTACCTGTGGCAGCTGAGTTGGAGAGGATGGAGAAGGAGCACACATGCTGAGGGGCGTCTCCTGTGGTGCGTGGCAGCAGAGTCCGCTGGGCAGCAGGAGACAGACAGAGACTAGCTAAGTTCATGTTAACACTACATGTCTAAAGGGCCATCAAGTGAAGCGTTAGTTACCTGCACAACGAGGGGCTTCCGAAGCTGTCGGCTCCGGAACTTCCTCTGCTTTGACAGGAAAATGTCTGACTGCATCCATAATACAAAATTGCATATAGAAGAAACGTTAATTGATGAATTCCAAATAGAGCTTCAAGTGGTACTGTACATTTATAAAAGGCCTTACGCTGATGGAGTCTAGCTGCTGCCGGAAGGCCAGCTCTGCCTCCTTGTTTGGGGAGAACATGCGAGAGTGGCGGGAGCTGTTGGGGGGCAGCGTGGTCGGCACAGCAAAGACTCCCCCTTCAGCATCACCGCCCGACACCAGCAGAGACCTGGGCAGGTTCCGCACACCTGCAGGGACAAGGGGAGAGTTCACAGGGCAGGACAGGAAGCAGCCCAAGGAGAGATCACAGGGCAGGACAGGAAGCAGCCCAGGGAGAGATCACAGGGCAGGACAGGAAGCAGCCCAGGGAGAGATCACAGGGCAGGACAGGAAGCAGCCCAAGGAGAGATCACAGGGCAGGACAGGAAGCAGCCCAGGAGGGAACTTTTGGAGGCTTGTGTTGCTTACCTATGATTCCTATGAGTCCTATGATTTTACCCAATATCAAAAAGGTAGTGTACTCTTGTGTTAAATAAAGAACTGTGTTACAGTCTTTTTGAAAACTTCAGGCTTCAAAGTGAAAAAAGGTGTTTATTTCACATGAACTCAAAAGGGGAAAACGGGTACATTCATGCATGTACATCCTTCATGTAGCCTACAATTGTCTGCTGTTTCCTACATTGATCAAATGCTTATGTTATGTTGATCAAAATGTCTTATATTAGTTCTCTGTTAAATCCTCACCCAACAACAACGTCTGGACATTGATGTAGCCCTTTATCATATCACTTAACCAACATGTTTGTGTGTGTCGTACCTGATGTTCCAGCACTGGGCAGGAACACCTTTGCCCCCCGCAAGGAAGCCTGCTGGCGGCTGCAGTTGGGGCTGCGGCCCCCCCCCGCAGGGCTCCTCCCTGGGGGGGCGGGGGGCTGTTCCTCCTGGGGGGGCTTGAGGGGGGATGTGGCGGTGGAGCACAGCTCTGGAGCCTAGGAGAGATCACGTTATCACCACAGTAAAGAGAACTGGTCGGAGCAGACAGTAAAGCCGTTTAACTGTGTTGACCAACTGTAGAAACGATTTGCTGGTTTTCACTTTTGAAAAAGTGTTGAGGTCAATAAAATGAACACCAAACTATTTACAAATGTTTAAGTATTAAGTGTGCTAGTTGAAATCCTCTGAGCCCAAGTGAATGAGAAAATAATCAGCTAGATGTTTCAATCAACTAATTACACATTTTTGTAAGTGTAAAATGAAAAGTATAAGCAATGTACTGAAGAAGTACCTGGGATCAAATGTAATATTAAAGTATTGTGTAACTCTCTCATGTAGAAGTTATGTTTTAATACAGAGAAACCAAAGCTTCCAAGAGTGACCGGAGCCAAATGTGAGCACGGTAAGGAATGTAAACCAAAAGACCATGCATGCACATCTATGGACACGTTTCATTTTTAAAAAGGTCCTATATTTTTCGGTGTTCCTTATTGTTCCTGTCCAACTAAAAGAAACTTACTGGCTTGGGGTTGATCTGGGAGGCTACCAGCCTGAGCAGGCAGTGCAGGACGCGGTGTGTGCTGGCCGGGGGGGCAGGGTGCAGGCTCGAGGGCTGACCCGTGTCCTGCCCCGCGCTGGGCACGGCCGGCTGCCACTCGTACTCCAGCTGCAGTTTCCCTGGCTTGCCCAACATGAGGTACAGCTCCGCTAGCGTCACAGAGCCACCGGCACTCCAGCCCTCCTCCCGGATCTGCTGTGCTGACCTCCCCCCCCCAGGGGTCTGCTGTGCTGACCTCCCCCCAGGGGCTGAGGGGGCCTCCCCAGACTCCTCCTTCCCAGGGTGCACTGTGCTTCCTGGCTCCAGCACCGGCTCCTCTGAAGCAAGGTGTGACTCTGGAGAGGTCGTGCTGACCCCTGGAGAGGTCGTGCTGACCCCTGGGGAGGTCGTGCTGACCCCTGGAGAGGTCGTGCTGACCCCTGGAGAGGTCGTGCTGACCCCTGGGGAGGTCGTGCTGACCCCTGGAGAGGTCGTGCTGACCCCTGGGGAGGTTGTGCTGATCCCTGGAGAGGTCGTGCTGACCCCTGCCAGGCACTCCTCTCCGCATTTGTCCGCTGAGCTCCCCTGCATGTTCAAATCCCTCTCACCCTCCTTGGCGACTGGCTCCCCGCACCCTTCCCTGCCCTCTGAGAAGCCCCTCCCCCGGTCCCCACTCCCCCCGCCGGCCTCATGTCTTCTAGCAAGCGGTCTCTGTGTTGTGGGAGGTGGAGCAGGCGGGGGTCCTGTGCTCTTCTCCTCCGGCCCCGGAGCGGGTGGTACGTCTGCTGGCTGGGGGGCTGGGGCCACTGCAGCAGCTCCCCTGGCCGTCCTGGCAGGCCCCCTGAGGACCGCCGCACCATGGATCCCCAGGATCTGCACCCCCGGCAGCTCCTTGGCACCAGGGCGACACCTGCCGCTCTCCTGCCAGTGCACGGTGCAGGAAGCTTTGGAGTGCACGACACGTGCCACGCCCGGCAGGGTGGCCAGGGGGCTGGTCTGTGCCGGGTAGAGGAACAGCTCCTCCATCTCAGGCTTACACGGAGCGGGGAGGGCCTGCTGGGAGCCAAGGGCTTCACTCTCCTGCAAACTCTTCAGCTGGGCAGTTGGGTTAAGGACAGTGATTTAGAAACCATCAGGGAAAATGGCTTTGGTTGGTTTCAAAAACCAAAGGAGAGAGCCCATCAGAATGAAGAACAGAATGTACAGTTTGTATATTGATAGACATGGGCAGATTACCTTTGCAGCACCACTATGTGTTAGATCTGAACATGAATCATGGATACTATGTTTATATACACCAAAGTTTGATGACTGTGGGGTAGGGTATCCGATCCAAAAGCTTGAGAACACTAGTCAGATACATGCAGCAAGTCTTTTGAACCAATACAGACACAGTCATGTTCATGGAACTACCACCACGTAAATGCATACATAAAGTGCCCTTCCTTTTACCTCAATAGAGAAGTTTGATACAAATCTTTTCATTTTGTACCGAAAATAGACCAGTCATCAGAAATTAAGGTTGAAACTTTGCACACGTTGTATTCCTGAAGCCCTATTCAACTCCTGTAGAATGTGTAACCTTAGTCAGAAGTTTCTGTCTCAAGGATACGATGCGTTGGTCCTGGACCGCCCACTTCTGTTTCAGGAACTCGATGAGGCTGGAGACCTTCCTGTGAAGCTCAACCACCATCCTACGTTATGAGAAGAAACAACACTTGCCATGACCTGCTTAACCATGCGTACAGCAGTAAGAAGGGTGGGGAGTTCACACGGAGGGATGTGTGAATATCAAACCCTGGCAACATGAGGTGAGGTCCAGGGGAGGAACAGCAAGACAACATGACCCTCAAACACAATGGTCCACATGGAGGCAGCCTAGCTAACAAGTTGGGACCCAAACAAGGGCCTTTAAAGGGGATGACTGACTTGGAAATACATGTTTCCAACAGCAGCCAATATCTTAACGGTCATTGTTATATGGCTGACTCCTCAGGTAGGCCTGCAGGCAGAGAGTGTAGGGCACCTGAGACAGGTAACCTAGCAACATGTTCAAGTTAGCGTGTGCGTTGGTCAAATCAAGAGAAGGTGGGAATACATAAGGAATATGATGTCTATACATTGAATTGTTCTTAGGTCAACAGTAGTATTAACTGAGTTCTATATTAGTTATTTTTCCTGTGCAGGCAAGGCAGCACAGGTCTTTTTCTGTCCAGTTTGAGAAAACCATCTGGATAGGTCCAGCTGCAGAGTGCCGCCTGGCCTCAGAGTGCCGTCTGGCCTCAGAGTGCCGTCTGGCCTCAGAGTGCCGTCTGGCCTCAGAGTGCCGTCTGGCCTCAGAGTGCTGTGAGGGCCAGACCTGAGGCAGGGGTTGTGGGCGGGGTCAGACCTGAGGCGGGGGTTGTGGGCGGGGTCAGACCTGAGGCGGGGGTTGTGGGCCAGGCTCTGGACACGAGCCCAGGAATGGTTGGTTCGTGGCTGCAGCTCCAGCGCCACCTTTAAGGGCAGTCGCACGGGCTTCTGGTCCTCCTCATCACTCACACCTGGAGGACAGGAAACCACACAGCGCCAGTCATTACTCACCACTGTTCAGAAACACTTGACATGTATAAAACACAGATGGAATTGAGGAATTCATACACTAAAATGGACACCTAACAAACATAGAAATGGGATATTATTATGACAGTGCTCCAGAATGTGGAAGCAGTCCTCTGTGCTCACCGTCTGGGTCGCAGAGTCTCTTGATGGCTCGACACATGGGCGCTTTGATCCTCAGGTTCCTGCCTTTGGAACGCACCGTAGTGGCCCTGAACGGACACAGCAGACCATGACTACAACTGACTTGGTAGACATTAGATGCATGCATGTACACAAACACCGCATTAAAGATTTACAAAATTCATTATTATTTTACATCTTGTTTTATCATCATCCAATTGGTTCCAAATGCAAGGTACTCTGTGTCGTCTCTTACCCCTGTTGGATGAGTTCATTCAGCTTTGCTACATTCTTGTCGTCCATTACTGCCATGAATGGGAAACAAACAGCTGCTATTAATAACAAGATTCCAACAACAGACATGCACAATCATTCTCCGATTTCCCCCATGACTCCAACGTACTTAACACTTAATCACCTCCCTTGTGACAAGCACTAGCAGGTGCACAAACAAAGCTACATTGTAGCCAGTATTTCTTTTCAAAATCACAGAAGGGATGACACCAATGCTTTGACAAACTGAGACATGCACACAGACACACTGCCACGCGTTATGGCAGCTGCAGAACTGGAGGGTGGAATGGTTCTCATGTCAAAAGAACAATAAGACATTAAATTGCACAGGTCTCACTGGATCATGCTCAACAGAAGATAAAGAAGTGAGTTAAGTTGAGCAAAGCAGTACATGACAGGGTTTCCCGCAGAAAATGTTTAAGTTAAAGTGGAAGTGTGGGGTTTGCTGTCAGACCGGGGGTGGGGGGGCTAGTTTGTGCGATAGACTAATGCGTTCTGCAGAGAAGGGAGACTGGCGTTGGTCACGGTTTGGAATGGAAGGGAGAAAACAGGACAACGGCAGATATCGCTGAGAGAGGAGCCAGCTGAGGTGGCTCGGGCATCTGACCAGGATGCCTCCTGGACGCCTCCCTGGTGAGGTGTTCTGGGCACGTCCTACAGGGAAGAGGCCCCGGGGAAAACCCAGTACACGCTGGAGGGACTATGTCTCTCGGCTGGCCTGGGAACGCCTCGGGGTCCCCCAGGAAGAGCTGGTGGAAGTGGCCGGGGAGAGGGAAGTCTAGGTCTCCCTGCTTAGGTCGCTGCCCCCGCGACCCGACCCCCGGATAAGCGACAGATGACGACGACAACGAAAGTTTTTATTTTTATTTGGACGATGTAGTTAAGGCGGCAGGCGTGTGTTGCTTAGGCGGCTGCCTTAACTGAAAAGTGCTGCGGGAAACCCTGCATGAATAGCTTTTGCATGCTCAACAAGCACTGAAACAGCTGATATCCAAAACTGAGAAGCTGTCAGGACCCCCAGTGCATGCACTGAAACACAAACTGTCATTGTACTTCACTCACATCCTCCAACCTTCTTCCTGAGCTCAGCATAGCAGATGAGCCCGTACAGCTCCTGAGAGGACCTCTTGAGCACGCGGGAGTACACTGAGGAGGAGGAACAGGTTACCACACGGCCTGACTGGAATGGCAGCAAACACTGTTGTTCAGCTAGGCTGCTCTGGGAGATCAGGGGAACATTTCTAAAAAATGAGACTTTTTGATATGGCTCTTTCCTTGTGTAAAACTCACCGTTGGCGAAGTCGATGTGCTTGGAGATCTTGTGCCAGGTGCGGTAGTAGAAATGGCGGACCTGCTCCTTGTTCTTAACCATGCTGGCTGGCTTTCCCTTCTTCCTATACTTCAGCGCTATGTTGGTCTGGATGGCTTCAAAATCCTTCCCATGCTAAAGGAGGAGAGGATTGTTTGCTTTAGGGGCAGAAATCAATTCTGACATTTGAAGCCCTTTTCTAACCCTTGAATGACAAGTGTTTACTCTTAAAGCCATGTTTGTGTTATACGTGTCTAGTAAACTAACATCTACTGATAAAATCAACTACTTTTGAGTGTTTTTCCTACATAACAACAATGCTGTTCATAAGACTGAATGTGACCTACAACTGAAGAAGACTTCTACCTCATAGAGACCCTCAAAGAAGCTGTTTTTATCGTCTGCGCTCCAGGACTCCCACTGCCGACGAGCCCTCTTCTGAATGCCCCCCAGCTCCTCCTTGTCGCTAGGGCCCTGGCTCCTGGAGGCTGCCTTGGCCCCCCCTGGCCCGGACACTGGGCCAGGCTGCCCGCTAGCCACCTGAGCAGAGGGCCCATTCTCAGACCCTGTTTCAAACAGTGACGACAAGTGAGAAAACATTCTGTTTGTATGTGAATGTGTATGAATTTGACATTGCATGAATACTGCGCAAAAAAAATGGTGAATTGAGTTCGGAAGATTGAAGTGTGACAGACAGGTAGTGATATAGTAGAGGAGAATTTCTGCCAACAGGAGAACCTTCACATCATTTAGAACTGAAGGCTAGCTGGCTTTCTTAATTAAAACTCAATTCATTTATTACGTTAAATTCCACATTTGACCAATGGTGAGTAGCATGTCATAGCAATGTTACAAATGCATTGGCCAGCATGTAGAGGCAGACTTGCATAGAGTTTAACCATGTGAAGATGTCAGTTTAACCATATGAAGATGTCTGTTGTGAAATATGTCAGGACAACTTGTATTTGCATTCCTGCAAGAAAGTGATGAGACTTTTGTTTGCAACAAAGGTGTTGTAGCAGAGCTAACTTATGGAAAACAAGACAAAGGAACGTGTGTTTGCAGTCCCCCCTTTCCCTCTGTGTGAAGAGCATTGTGTTGCATCCTGATATGAAATGCACTGTGTAAATAAAGTTTGATTTGATGTCATCCCTGATCTTGGTCTTAAAGCCATAGTTCTAGCACTCTGATCAAAATGGACATGACCATGTCTTACCAAGTCTGACTGACAATTGAGACCGAATTCAAGCTACAGTTCAATGTAGTGTTAGCACCAATTTGACGAGTCAGTTCTGTCATCAGAGCCGTGGGCACCCCAGTTTGTGGGTCTGGGGTTAATAGACCCGAAGGCCCAGCACAAAAAACTGCGTGTGCTCTCTAGTGACATATGTAGTCCCTGCACCTCTACGAACAATCCACAATTCGTTTGCGAAGCAAACGGTACTGCGGTAGAGACTTACCTTTCAATTTCGAATGGCCGTGACCATTGATAGTTGTGGCGATGGAATCTTTACGGATCCGTTTGCTCGGAGGTCGAACACTGGATCTCAGAAAATGATGTTGATCGTGGTTTTGAAGAAATGGTACTGACGATGTCTGGGGACGTTGGGTTAAACCAGATCCTGACTGGTTTGGTACAGGGGTCGGAAGCACCAGTGCTAAACTGGTGCTGCCCGTAGTTGATGGATCAAGTATTTCCATTCCGTCTCTCTTTGTACTACGCTCCTCGCTCCCCTGATCACCGCTCTCCTCTTCGTCACAACCTTCATGCTTTCTGAACGAATTATTCACTCCATGGACACCGATGCCGTCCCTCGAGCCCACTGTCATCCTGACAAAATACAAGAGAAGCAACTGTTTGAGTTTTAACAAAAACACAGTACAAAAACAACTTAGAAAGACGACGTTCCCTGTCTCTCAACATGGCCGCCACTGTTTGTTTCAAATCCGCTCTCATCGTCCCAACTAAACATGCAATTTGTCTTTAATGCTAAATGTCTACATTTTAATTCCATAGAATACATTTTCACAACAGAAAATGGACCAACTGTCTTTGTTACTTCAACTTATATTTCCAGTATACATTCTAGTATTGTCAGTGAAATTCAAATGCAAGCGCCCTCAGTTAAGCGCCCTACAGCAACGACAACGACAAATCTTTCGGCGCATTCGACCTCTAATTTAACTGTTTCTTTATTGAGACAATGTTACCCATTTTCATGGTCTTCGGTGGCAGCTGATGTTTTCCTTCTCTTCACCATGGATCCGACGAGTTTAACAAGCAATAATTGATCGAATTACGCATATTAAATGCACGAACGGATCCTTGCTACGACTACACTCCTGCTCCGTCTGAGCTGGCCAAACTCTGCGCAGTTGATTATGTTGTCTGTATTCTGAAATCATATTCATTACATTACGACCAATGGTCCATTAAAAACAGCAATTGTCGTTAATTAAGACTGATATATAAAAACGTTATTAAAAGTGACCAGATTCATCTGCAAAGTAAAGAGAATGCTTTACTTCTCTTGGAGTTTATCACTACGTCATCGTCTACTAAAAGAGCATGTTTACATTTTTACATGACCAACTCATTTTCGAAAAATTATAGCAGGCAGACAATCGCTTTATATCACCTCAATTGGGTTGATGCGATTCAAAAATATACCTTTCCTCTGGGAAAATGTGTTGCACAAAAATAGGGCACGTCTTTCACATTTTCAAACACAAAGCTAGAGGATAACCAATCCATGAAAATTACCAACACATTTTAGGTAACTGATGCAACTACTGAGCAGGCAGAAACTCGCTTTAAATCACCTAAATTAGGCAAATGTGATTCTGAAATTCCCCAACCCCTATGGAAAAACATAATGCTAGTAGGCCACTCAAATTAGGCACGTCATTCACATTTTCCAACTCAAAGCTAGAGGGTAACCAAGCCATGAATGAATAAATTCATGCATGTTTTCAAAGCTTTGGTTCATACATTTGCAACACAAATAGGTTTGAAGAGAAATTATGGTTGCCTAATACTTACATTTCTCTTTAAAATGCTCTGATTGGATACCATGTCGATGATCTCTCTCACTGCTTGAGTTGTTATTTTACTGAATGTACATTATAAGGATACTGTCGCTGGATACGCTACTACATCGTTAACCTACTTATTACATTGAGAAAATACGGAAAAGTAAGCCATAAAGTTCGATATCATGTTTGCAAATACATGGTTTTAATCTTGCTTGCATACAATTATATTAATGCTGATAATCAGTACCCTGGTGTTCCGGTTCATCCCTTAAAAGCGTAAGTAACCAAAAACTACCTAATTGAAACTGCCTAACTAGCTAGCATTGTACCTTCCTAAATTCGCCGGGGACCAAGTAACCTTGTAGCTAGCAGGCAGGAGCAATCCTAAACTTGTTCGTTTTCACATGAATAAATAATAACAGAAAATTAAGTGAGAATACATTAGTACGTCTTATTACCTTTACTTGAAAGGTCAAATCATGGAAAAACGTTGCAGTCTTAAAACGGAATAGTAGCTAGCCCACATTAAAAACATTAGCATGTCCAACTAGCTAGGAAGCTAACCACAGTCAAACGCTTCAGCTGCAGCAACAGTCCTGTTTGAGTACGCCACGCCCACTTCCAACGCAAAAACAAAACTTATGATTGGTCAGATCAAGGGAAACGAGGACATGCGCGTCATCTGTGAGGGACCTTTCATCAGAAATGTTGCTTATACTTGATCACTGAGGTCGGAAATGTACACTTGCAAATGTACCACTTTGTACAGAGCCCGGTTTCCCGAGATAAGCCAATCGTTGGACACTCGTTTCCCTAAACTCCCCCAAAACCACACAGAAAGACAGATTATTTGTATTATTACATTCCCAAAGTCTTTGTTTGAAAAAACATTTTGAAAAAAATAAAACGCTTTGAGCCATGTGGGTCTTGTTTCGAATGTAACATCAACTTCCTCTGTTCTTGTCAGCGTATGACGCTGTAGCGAGTTTACGAGCTTACGTATCGCAAGTAGCTTTATTGCAACGTCAGCAACTTGGAACATGATCGAAGTCTTACTTCAGCTCCACCTACTCTTTCAGTTTCAAACTTTTCACCAAATGTGACGCCACTGTCCTTACTGCCAAATTAATAAAGCACACAGGATAGCTATTCACAATGACTTCTACAAACATGTTTCAAGGGCTTGATGGCGCGAAGCCAAGTTCAAGGTAAGACATGAGCCAAAACATTGAACTAATCTTTACTAACATCAGAAAGGTATAAACAAAATTAACTGGTTGTGAGCTAGGATGTGCTTATTCAACATCATGTTCTTTTTTTGTCCGCATGCTAACGCGGTAGAATGCAAAGTGAACGCTAGCGGTCTTGTTTATTAGCCATGCATTTTTATTATTCTAACATAACAAATACCGTGAACGATTGTAAATTTTTTCATATGTGCTGCCATTTAGGCTAAATACATTCCAAATATATTGTTGCTTTGTTACTTGTTAGCTTAGCTGTTCCATCAAGCTAGGCTAACAATGTTGCGATGTTAGTGTGCACTATTTTGACTATCTAAACTCGCTCTAGCTACTGAAGCGAGGTTGTTAGTCATTGGCTGGCTGAAACCTACTTGACTCTGACATTTGTTTAATGTCCTTGTTCCAAATCGAACGTTATTCGGTTAGGTTTTGCTAATTATCTAGGTAGCTAATTAACTGCATCTTAGCAAGCTTGCTAGCGGTTAACCAGCAAGAAGACTGCCACTTCACATCGGTAATATTACCTAGCCTACTATCTGTTAAGGTGGCTAACTGTTTGTGAAATTGACCAACCAACTATTATGTAACTACTTAAACGAGTTATTTTTTTTGCCTAATCTTATGAACCTCAATATAGCATACTGAATGTTTTGAAGATCTAACAACAACAACAATAATATTCAGGGGTTGGTGGGCTAATTGCATAACGTCCTATGTCACTTATAGGCCTGCAGATAATCAATATATTTATTGTTTCATACATTTCCGTTCTTTTTTGTCCACATTTTTGCTGATGTGGACTTGTATATTAGACTGTTTCTTTGTGTGTATGTAACAGAGTGCTGCGTCCTCCTGGAGGTGGCTCCAGTAACTTGTTTGGTGGTTATGAAGAAGACGCGTCTGCCTCCAGGAGGCCTCATAAAATGGCCTCCACTATTTTTGAGCCAGTAGAGGATTCCAGTGGATCCCCCAGGCGATCTAACCCCCCAGGTCAGAGGTGCATGAAGCACGGGCAAGTTCAGATATACTTCAAAGATCCAGCCAAAAATCTGTCACATCATTATGTTTGAAAAATAAGAAATTGCATTATTCACCTCCTACTCCAACTGTCTATCCAGTAGGGAAAACACTCACCAGCGCAGAACTTGTGTAGGCAGCAAATGCAGAGAAATGGTCAGAAAAGGCCCATGAGTAAAGTTACAACCACAAAGAAAAGTCAGGTTTGGCATAGACCATTTGGTGATGAAGCTTTGACACAAGTTCTGGGTAAAATTGTGGGATTTTAAAAGACCATGATTTAGTATCTTTGGTGTCTAACATTTACTTGATAGATTTATCTTGTGATTTAATAAACATTCGTATTTGAGCCGTTATTGTTCATATTTTACACAAGCTGTCATTGGTGACGGGTAGTTGATCTCTTTTGTTCTCATATAGGGGGGAGGAGCAGTGGGATATTTGACGAACCCAAGGCTCCCTCACAGCAGCACAGACCGGCTCCTCCAGGTGGGCCGACCAGCAGCATCTTTGGGGAAGCAGAGCGCTCCGTGCCCCCTGCCACTACCCGGAGCCACCCTAATAAACCAAAGGCAAGTTATTGCAGCAATATTTGGAAGCCATCAAACCAAACACCTAGTAACCCAGAGTTTGAAGTACTGACACCTGTCACTTGTGGTCCAAGTAGGCAACGGAGACAGTGAGAACAAAGTCATTGATAGAACAGCAGCAAAACACAAACATATTTCTAAATTATAGAGATCCCTATTAAAGAAAATATTATTTTACATTATTCACTTCTGTGAGTATTGATTAATGTGGAAACAATTAGAAAAATACTATGTTACATCGTCTGTTACAGGACTGTTTTCACTAAGTGCTTTGAATCCATTGTGTGAATATGGAATGGTTGTCTTCTTTGTTGGTGGGTGGGTGATATATTCTGTCATTTCCAGGATAACATAAACATGTCTTCAAGTGCCACTCCTGAACAAGAGCCTCCAAGTGAGTTATTTGCCTACACAGCCTGTTTACTCAAACCCAAAATGAAGGTTCTTTACCTTTTTTAGGCCCCCATAAAAATCCCTCCAATTGAACCAAGTGGACGATGCTTACAGTTAGCACCTGTTGTGATTCTGTTGTTGCACTATGTCTTGTATAATACAAACCCTTCCTGGGCTCTTACGCACTGTAAGTAGTATTACAAGTATGTTGACATGCTCTGCTACAGAATGACTGGACTAGCTCTAAGCTTTAGGACCTAAAACCCTCAAATCCAAACCTTGTTTAAAAGACAAACAGGTTTAATAATGCAATATGTATATAACCTGTAGATAATATAACACTTTTATAATGCCGTCTGGACTCCCCATTATGTATAATGTGTCACTGTGTATTACAAAAAAGGGTGCCAAATATTGTTAAAACAAATGAAACCTATAAGTTTATTTTCAAATGTTTTAAATTGGCACTCTCATCTTAGACACAATCGGTCTGTAACAGTGCCCAGACACGTCATGAAAGGGAAAACCAGAAGAAGACTTTTCAAAAGTTCCTTTATAAAAATGTACCATAGGAAAGTCTCACTGAGACAGTTGGTTATTCTATAGCGAGGGGATGGTTATTTCCAGAGGAGTTGGTTATTATGTAGGGAAACCTCTCAAAACTGGGGTGCTGCACCTCTCACCTTACTCAACTCTCCATGTCCCTTTCAGCTTCTCAGCCAAAGGAAACTCAAATACCAGTGATTTGTCCTCCACCTGTAAAGGTGGAACAGCTCCAGTCTGAGGCAGAGCCCTCCGCTCCCTCCAGGCTCCTGGAGAAGGACCACGAGCCCCGTCTGGGGGCTCGGCCTCGCTCCCACAACAAGGTCCTCAACCCCCCTGGAGGAAAGTCCAGCGTGGTCTTCTATTGACCAACTTCCCATCTCTCTTCTTTCTGTACACATTCTTTTTGTTTGTTTTATCCTCCCTCATTCCACCCTTTCTCACTGTCCTCCAGGGATGATTTGTTGTTAAAAATGATCCTCTATTCCCTTATAAAGGAAATAGTCACATCTCAATGATTCATGTTTGATTTATTTGTCACATTTCATATCACATCCCTGGTCTGCATTCTTCTGCACTTTAAGACCGTTCCTGAGGACCTCTTTGTGTTGTTGTTTTCTGGATGAAACGCTTGCAATCACTACTGTCCTGTTACTGTGTTGAGGTGACGTGTGTAATCATGTAATTACTCACTGTAAATGTTCATCTTTGACTTGGTAATGGATTGTGATGAAAGGCTGGTGAGTAAAATAGGTCTACTGTGTTTCAGGCACCCTCAATGTTCATCCACCAAACTCAGTTCCGTTTACTGTTCTACATTCTATAGACCTTTTACTGTCTGTTCATCTTGCTTGTTGTTCTAACCACTAATGCAAATGGGTAATGTCATCAGTTTGCTTACGTTTTGCCAATTAACCATATTTCTTTTGCATTTCTGTCTTGCTTATGTTTTTGCTTAAGCTTATGTTATCATATACTATACATTTATAAAACTTTGTTCAGGGAAAAAAAGCCAACAAAAAAAATCTAATACACAAAGAGCTACGTCAGCCAATTGCCTTGACCCAAAGTTTATTTTCCTTCAATTTTGATCTTGTCCACTGGGGCAAATACTGAATGTATCGTGTTTCTGGTTTGGTTCAGACACTGTTTGCTCTAAGAATGGTAAATCAGTTTGGGGAGGCCTTTAATTTATGTTTTAAATTAAAACTGTGGCACACAAGTGAACTCTGGAAGATAGCATGACAGGCCAACAGAGCAGGCTCAGCCTCATACAGCAGGCTCAGCTTCATACGGCAGGCTCAGCCTCATACAGCAGGCTCAGCCTCATACAGCAGGCTCAGCCTCATACAGCAGGCTCAGCCTCATTCAGCAGGATGAGCCGTATAGCCCAGCCACCATGTTGCACACGTTAACAGTATCCCGGCTCTGCCCGTAATGTTGAAAGGTGTAATGCCCATTATTTCTTTATGCAACCTATAACCCTGTACATGGTGTATGCCAATTACTATGATCCTAGACAATCATCTTAGACTAACCCTAAGTAGCTGAGCGACTGTTGTGAGTGGTGGGGCGTACTTGACCTCTACTTGTTAGCTTGGACTGGTAGTGTGCAACAATTGAAATGTAACAAAATTGAATAAAAATGTAATACCATGCCAATGTAATAAAAATGCTGACCAAAGAACATTGTGTTGGTAGCCATTCAAACTGTGCTGTCCCTCAGAAATAAAAACACACCCACATCAAAATGTCATAGTTTGAAGGCTGAATTCATCTATGGGACCTCAAGGTTAACCAGTCCCGAGTCTAGCAACATTAACATTGTATTTAAAGGTAAACATGTTTAGATTAAGCTTGTTAAGTCATAACCATAGACTGAGGTACTTTGAGGTTCCTTTAATGTGGACAGTAACTAGAATAACTGAACACTGATGCCTTCATCGGCATTCAACAGTTTGTACTTTGTTTTAAATCCATTGAGTGATTTCTGTAAAATGTCATTTACATATTTTTAGCAATCACTGACAACACTGTAATCAAGTTATAAAGTAACTGTAGTAGTCACGTGTTTCATGATCACAGACATAGACTGTAAAAACAAATCACAGATACCCGAAGAGTGATTCCTCACCGTAGCAGTTTAGGAGCGGAGCCGGCTCACACTCCTGAACAGTAGGTGGCGGTAACGCACCTCATTAACGTTGGTTGCAATCAGGTTGCAATCTACAATTAAAAGCGAAAGAAGAACGCACCTATGTCAGAGAATGTCTAAAGAGAAGAGAGAACCATAGATATAAAAGGCAGTTTATATATATCTATGGGGGGAACTGCCACTCTCGAGAAACTTCCGGGTTCTGAGCTGGTTGCAGTTCTACTCAAGTTCCATATGAGGGCGCTAACGGTCGAGTGCAGAATGAATGGAGGTCTAAAACTCACAGACAAGTATGTTCAATTTGGCTTTGAAATTGTGAGAAAATCATCGGTCTTCTCTGCGGGGGCAATTTTAGGACCAGGCGTGTCGCCTGAAGGAGCTGAATCTCCGCCCCATCGAATTTATTGAATTTAGCAACAACAGCAACAGCTAAATCAATTGCAGATATCAGAACAGACTTACATGCAGTCTCTGAGTGTTTATGTATTAATTACTTTGTCTTTGCATCGTACCAACGGAGTAACAGCCGTCTGAGATCTGACATAGATAGGTCACTGTGACGTAGATCGGTCGGGTTTTGGCTCCGCCTATACAAAACCTTACAGCACTTATCTGCCCAAGTACCTCTACAAAATCTACAATGTGTGCCAAAATAATACATCCTGACAAGCCATGCTGATCAATTTGATCTATTAGGCCAGCATGCGATCTCTGACATGACTAATGTCTTCCATAATCTACCGAATCTAGGTGTCCTATCTGCCTTCTATCTTGTGTGGAGCTGCGTTGGTCTGAAGATAACCACGCCCCTCTCGTTTGCATGTAAGATCGGAAATAAATACAGCACAGAAATATATTTGGTGTGTAAAACTGTCAAAAGATAAATACATTTGGCATTAGGAAATAAAAGTCCCATGAAATGAATAAATGTTGTCTTTACAAAAACGTCATTTTGAATTAAATACATTTATTTATTTATTGATGTCGGTAAATGGATTCAGTTTTATACTTATATAATGCTATCTTTATATATTTATTGCCATCTTTGTTTTGTTTCAGAGTTTATTTCATAGGCTTATGTATGTATGTATTTATCTATTTATTTACCTATTTATTTATTTATTTAATTTTGACTAACTCGGCGTGCCATACATGTAGGCGTTAATTTAAATCATGTAGTTCATCTTTTATTTTGAAATCCATAGCAAGCACACGAAGTGGGTTCCGGTGTAAATACGCGTAGTGTACTTATTTTATCGTATTAGCCTACCTAGCTCTAATGCTAGCCACACTCAAATATTAACGTTACATTTAAATTCGAATTGCTAATAAGGTTTTGGGGTCTTTAACTTGACGCGTAGTCTGTTTACTCGACGCAAATCAAATACCCTTGTTGGCTAGCTAGCTGACTGAGTGGGTAGTAAGCGTAGTGTTGTGCTTTCCGGCTAGTTACTAGAGCTACTAGTAGGCTATCGAAACAAGGAACTGATTAGCTAGCTACAGAACTTTCCTAAAAATGACGCGACATGGGAAAAATTGTACAGCGGGGGCCGTATACACTTACCACGAGAAGAGAAAAGACACGGGTGAGTAAATATGTACTGCTCGTGTTGGTTTTTTAGCCCTTGTAAGATTATTTTTGTAGCACTTTTGCCTAGTCGTAGTACTGAAACGAACATCAGGCTACTAGTGTAAACCAACAGCTACTGTAGGAAGCACAAAGTTAGCCTAGCTCTAACTTCTTTATCCACTGGGTATTAATGAAGCCTGACCATCACAACAATTGCGCCCATTTAGTTTCTATCCTGAAGCTTATATCCCTGTCCTCAAGAAATTAATTGGAAAGACTTTAAATACCACCCCTCTTTTCTTTTCAGCGGCATCTGGTTATGGGACACAAAGTGTGCGTTTGGGCAAGGATGCAATTAAGGACTTTGACTGCTGTTGCCTTTCTCTACAGCCGTGCAGGGACCCTGTTGTAACGTATGTCAAGGCTTATGGATACAACATCACACATCGTGAACCGCGAGTTGTACCCGAGGACTGAAGATGTATTGTCATAATATACATTCATCACTGTGACCTTGTTTGTGAATGCCCACAAGATTCCACTTTTTCATCTTTAGTCTAGATGGATACTTGTATGAGAAGCAGGCCATCCTGGAGTACATGCTTCACCAGAAGACAGATATTGCAAAGAAAATGAAGGCAAGTTTGACTCATTGAAGGAATTCTTGATCTCAGTGGTGTATGTGCTCTAGCTTTACATTGGTTGCAAGTGACAGGATAAGGTATTGACATTTTGCATCTGTTGTGGATAAACTGAATTGGATGAAATTGGCTTACTGCTCTCAGTCCAAGCAATAAGTGAACCAATGAAATCTTCTCAAATCAGTCAAGTTTGTTGTGCATCTTTGTGTGACCTGTACCCTTCTTAGAGAGAATACAAGTTTTCACCTTGAATAAGAGGACTTGTCCCCTCCATCTTGGTGTCTCTCTTCCTCCTACTGTCATGGTTTCCCTCTTCCCGTCAGGCCTACGAAAAGCAGAAACAGACTCAGAAGAGTGACAGTCGACTTGAGTCAAAGTCAGAGGAGAGGGAGAGGGCTGAGAGATTCAAGACCAGGGAGAACAGTATTGTGTCCAAGCCCATCAACCCCTTCACCTCAGGTAAGACACAGAGAGAAAGTGTCATTGTGTAGCTGTGCAGTTGTGTGAGCAGCATTTGGTCAAGTGTGCAACCCTGTATCAACGGAATCGAAGATTTGAGTAAAGACCGATTTATACTTCTGCGTCTCCGTTAACGGACAGACGCACGCACAGAGTCGGACGGAGTTGGACGGATTGGTTGAATTTATACTACTCCGATGGCTCTGCGTGCTGAAAGCAATTCACTGCCAGAACAGTAGAAAGCACTGCAATGCTAGCTAGGTTATCGAAAAGTCGGAGCAAATTTACAAAGGAGCCGTTTCATCAATAAAATAAGCAAATTTTCAGCAACTACACTGCCCATTTCTCGTCACATTTTAATTCAGATGCTGATTTACATGTACTGTTTAGCTGAAATAAGAGTTGTAAAAACTTACAACAATGGCGGTCAAAGGATTCTGGTCTCTTGTTGGTCACGGCAACCCCGCCCGCCCCCACCCCTGATGCAAGCGGTTCTTAATACGGACCAATCACAGCCAAGGGGTATCCGTAAAATGATGGATGCACGGACGGATAGTCAGGAAAATCAAGAGGTGCACACAGAGCTCTGCGAGGGGCTCGGAGAGGACACGCAGAGGGCGTTTCTTGACGGAGAGGGCGGTCCCCGTGTGCGTGTGCGTAAAAAGCAGAAGTATAAATCGGCCTTAAGAATGTGAGCTGATGTCCCGTGTCTCACCAGGCTTGACCAAGGACGGCCAGACGGTTAGGACAGACGGTCAGAGCAGCGCCAGCATCTCAGCCAGTTCTTCCATGACAGACTCCTCCTCCTCTGCTCCTGGCTCCAGCTCCTCCTCCTCCTCTGCGCCTGGCTCTACCCAGAGCCTACCCAGCTTCTGGATCCCCATGCTAACGCCTGAAGCCAAACCCACCTTACTAAAGAAACCAGTAATTTGACTGCCTTGTTTTTCTTCCAATTTTTCTGTTAGATTTGAATGAAAACATCAACATATTTTTCAGTATTTTCAAAGCATATAAATATATATTTTTAGGCAACAAATGTCTTCCATTGCTCGTGTATGTTTTATACTGCCTGGACAAAGGGACATAAGAGTAAAAAGTAGTAACAGTTTAGAAGTCAGCTGGAACAGATGCTCCAGTTTGACATATTAGTTTTGTGATACCCTAAAACCATTTATCCTTTCCTCAACCCCACTGTGGGGCCAGGTTAGTCCTGAACCAGGGTCGTTGTCTGAGGTAGCGTTCCATAACAAGTTTGTTGCCTCTTCTGTCAGCTAGGTCAAAATGTTCATGTCAACGTGCTCTTTGTTTGTGAACCGTTATCACTGTATTTGAGGTGCTAATGCAATAGCTCTTATGCAATATATATTGGCAATAGGGGACATGCCAGTGGCTTAAATGAGAATTGTGAGGTAGTTACTTGCTTGTTTTTGTCTGAGCCATGATCAAAGGTTTGTTCCTCTTCTCCCACCCTGTCAGAGTAAGACGGTGCTGTGTCCGATGTCGGGGAGGCCCCTGAAGATGAATGAGCTCATCCCTGTGCGCTTCAAAGCCCTGGACCCCAGCCTGGACCGAGTGGCCCTTCTCACACGGCAGGTCAGCAACATGCTAACATGCTAACATGCTAACCGTGTCATTTACCACCCTCATGAGTTCAGCCTGAAGACGTATTACATTGTTAAGGACCGACCTCTTCAAGCCTTATGGTGGAACTCATTCAAACATAGAACAACGACACATGTACATGCAAACACAGATGTATGTTGTAAACATGTCTCTATAATGTGTCCTTAGGAGAGGTATGTGTGTGCAGTGACCAAAGACACCCTGGGAAACAGCACCCCCTGCTCCGTCCTGCGACCTTCGTGAGTACCACGACTGGATCTCAGTTTGATTAGATGGTTTACTACCTCACCACTTATATGGAATCGCTGTCAAAAGAACAAATTCCAACGTTGACATTTTAATTTACATCGATGCAACTTAGTTGGCACACAGTGTCATTATTATATCATTGATATACAGTATAAATACATGATTTCCCATATGAGAAACAAAAGTTTGTGCTTTTTAAGATTAGTGACCTCTCATCTTCTCATGTCTTAATCCACATAGCAAATCAGTCACAAGACATTAAGGACCAAACATGACGTGACTCAGTGAATGACAGGCAGAGCCTCCATCTTCCATCTAGTACACCTGTCCTGCTCTGGGTTTTGTTGTGTACTAAGACATTCCAGAACCCTTCTCAGCTCCCTGTAAGTGTACTGAATGTGACATGTCCCTTTCCCTCCCCCCCGCCCCCTGGCCTCCTACACCCTCCCCCCCGCCCCCTGGCCTCCTACACCCTCCCCCCCGCCCCCTGGCCTCCTACACCCTCCCCCCCCGCCCCCTGGCCTCCTACACCCTCCCCCCCGCCCCCTGGCCTCCTACATGGTTGAACTCTGTCACCAGTGGAGCTGTGGTGACACAGGAGTGTGTGGAGAAGCTGATCAGGAAGGACATGATTGACCCTGTGACTGGAGACAAACTCAAAGAGAAGGACATCATACCACTACAGCGGGTGTGTGTGTACACGTATACATACTGTGTGTGACACCTAACAGTTGTGTGTGTGTGTGGTCACAGCTTGCGAGGTGTAAAATTGAATTTGTATTTCTTTTTCTCTCCATTTCTTTTCTTCTGTCTTGTTTTCCAGGGAGGAACTGGGTTTGCGGGCTCTGGAGTGGGACTCAAAGCCAAAGAATCAAGGCCAGTAATGCAGGTGTAGAAGGCATGGAGATAGGTGGTGCAGGGAGAGTTGGAGGAGGAAGTGGGATGGAGGAGGGTGGAGTCTTGTAGATATTGATTGGGTAAAGCCAACTGTTGGGTCATTTCTCATTTGTTGGTTTATAACTGTAGCTATTTCATTTACACACACACACACACATCCACATAGTGTAACATCACTCTGTTTTGGCAACATGGTGTCTGTCCTCAATTTGATGAAAAATAAAGTTGATTGAGTCATAGACAAGTATCCTGTTTTTGTTTTCTGATCATTTTATTGCAAATGCTTAGGGCCTGAGAAGTTACTGCTAACTTTAACATTAACTAAACTCTTATGTTTAACCTTGACTTACTTGATCATTCTCTGTTTCGAGGTGACGTTAGTAAATGGATGTAAGCTCGTCTCACCCAGTCGATCCGGCTGTAGTCAAGTCAGGCTGGAACCTCACTACAGGAAGTACGCATCATTTTGGCATTTGGTGTAAGAAGGTCAGATGTGGTAGGGTCACCTAATGAAAGGTCACAGTTCATCATGCCCATCCACCACCAAGCCTCCATAGTCCGTCATGCAGCTGGTCTTAATAAAGTCCATCTTGTCTATGATCTCGGACAGAGCAAGGAGGCCGTCCTGAGAGGAGAGCCCGGCGTTTGGAGGAAAGAGTTGAAAACAGACTAAGAAAGGTATGAACCAACAGAGTTTAGACAGTTAAATAGAAGAAATCTGGAACACAACTGACCTTTCACTTAAATGTTCCCATAATGTAGAAAATAACATCCAATAATTAAAGAGGGCTTCTTCATGAAAATAATATTTTAAAGTCAAATGTACAAAAATACAAATTCAGCTGTTAATTTAAAGGATGATTGTGCTGTGTCTGGTCTTTGTGTAGGTTAATATATTTATTTTTCAGATTAAAAACATTGACTGGTGACTAAGAAATGAAAAAAATATTTTTGAATTATAAAAACCAACATGGCTTTATTTCTTATTCACAGAGAGACATTTTCAGTGGTTCCTTTTTGTCTCCACCCTAGTCCTCCCCCTCTCCAATCCATCCTTCTCTTCATTCACAAGTGTACATACAGCAAACTAAGTGTACAGTTTATGTCTGCAGAAGAGTGTTGATTTGAACAGTGTTCCTATGTAGGCATGTGGTTCTTTGTCTGTTTCAGCTGTGTGTTGTTAGCATGTGTGTGTAAGATTTTTGGATTATAGACAGAGCTTCTGTATCTGCCAGTGTAAACATTTGTTATCGTAGCGCTCCTATTGATCTCGATTGAAATCCTTGTCCTCAAATCTGACCACTATGCTGACTCACCCTTGTGCTGATAGCAGAAACATCTCCCTCAAACCTAGTCCTAGTACATATTCAGTAACCGATTACCGTGATGTCTATTATTTCTAATATAAAAAAATACTGTACTTCAGTTAGGGTAACCCTAATCTGGTACCCAGACCTCTCTCTCTCTCTCAAGCCAGACTTCCAGGGGGAGATCACTGATGCAAGGGGGGACATCTTCAGTTTAAGCACGCCCCTTTCAGGAAGTGTTGGAGGGCTTGCATGACGTGTGCTTTGCAGATCTCCACATCCAACAACACAAATTGTCAAAAGATAAAGCAGGACCCTTCCCATATGACTCACTTCCCATATGACTCACTTCCCATATGACTCATTGATAAAGCAGGACCCTTCCCATATGACTCATTGATAAAGCAGGACCCTTCCCATATGACTCATTGATAAAGCAGGACCCTTCCCATATGACTCATTGATAAAGCAGGACCCTTCCCATATGACTCATTGATAAAGCAGGACCCTTCCCATATGACTCATTGATAAAGCAGGACCCTTCCCATATGACTCATTGATAAAGCAGGACCCTTCCCATATGACTCATTGATAAAAAGAATAGAAAAAAAAAAAGGTTTGTGAGACTAAAGGAACCCCCCCCCCCCCCATTGACCGTAGCTCTAGCCCCCCTGGACATCATGTATGACTTCATG
This sequence comes from Hypomesus transpacificus, assembly GCF_021917145.1. Taxonomy (NCBI): domain Eukaryota; kingdom Metazoa; phylum Chordata; class Actinopteri; order Osmeriformes; family Osmeridae; genus Hypomesus; species Hypomesus transpacificus. The sequence goes on along the minus strand of NC_061076.1, from coordinate 394,197 downwards.
AATGGCACTCAGAGCTCATCGTGTCTCTTGGTCAGGTCTTCCCCGTAATTGGTTGCCTGGCTTCCGACAAACATGTTCCAGTTGGACAGAATTTCCTTCTTGGTTATTTTGTCATCCTGTCGCGTCCAATCACGGAGGCACGTTGCAATTCCAGCCCAACACCATTGATCACGGGCATGATTTAGGGGTTGAGAGGAATGGGAGCATGACAGAAAAGTTGCATAAGAGGTAGAGGTAGAGTGAGAGTGAGTAGAAAAGGAGGTGAGGGGATCACACGAGGTACAGATGAGGTGATGGGGGGGGGGGGGGGGGGGGGGGGGGGGGGGGGGGGGGGGGGGGGGGGGGGGGGAAAGAAGCTTGTTATAATTACCAGGTCATTACACCTAATTAATTCCATGATGTTGGTTATTAGCCATATCAGGGCTGACAGTAATGGCACAGCTGTGTGTCGCTAGATGCGAGAGCCAGGAGTATGCACCCAGGCTAATAAGAAGCAGTGTTATGTTTTTAGATTTCATCTGTATGATTTGATCCTCAAGGCTCGCCATTTAAAGCAATGCCAGGGGGCTCTTTGTGGACCTAACCACATCAAATCTACTTCTTTTGTTAAAGAAAGGGGACAAAAGTCATCAGATTATGTCAATTAAAGTCTCAATTACTGACAATCATGCTCAGTCATCGATTTATTCAGTGAATAATTAAACACAAGAGTTTGATTGATTTGAATAGTTGAGCCCATGCTCCTACCAAAGCGTAAATTCTAAATGAACAAACCATACGTTTACTTGTCTGACAAGTTTGAGTTGTTTCTGAAAGGGACCCTAATATCTGTATATCCCAACAAGGACCCTGGAACAACAGCAAAGCAATGAGACTGTTGCCAATGATGAGGTCCAGTCTTCAGAATCTATGCTTGTGTTATACAGTTAAATCTGTATTGAGGGTGTGTGTGTGTGTGTGCACTGTTGTGTTTGTGGACACAGAAGGAGACCTACCTTATCTGTGTCTGTCTCGTGGATCAAGTGCCTGGCCTCGTTGTCGGCGTGGTCGATCTCTCCTGGGAGGATCCACTGAGACACCTCACTGGCATCTAGAAATCCATCCTGACGAGACAGGATACAGTCTGTTATTCCTTACACACACAGAGAGTAAGCCCAGTTTCAGGTTCCGTATATCGGGTCATAAAGACTGCTCTCCTGGTTCTCTTAACCATCCAATGTTTTGGCCTCTCTTTCTTCCTCATATTACATTGAGGGAGTAGTTCATCTTGGTACCCAGAACCCAGATTGACATGATCAGTCAGCCATCATGTTTCACATCATCATGCAGATGCAGGAGACAGTGCAGAACCTTGTTGACGTCCCTGAACTCTGTGAAGTGGGTCTTCTCAGTCCGCACCCAGTCTGGCTCGCTCTCCCCAGAGTCCGCTGTAAACATGTCACCTGGGGATGATGTGGAGCAGTGAGCCAAGACTCAGAACCACGTCTTCACAACTTTACAGACTGTCAGACCCTACTGAATATGTACATTACATATGAAATGTGTGTGTTGTAGACTGAGGGTACAGAGTTCCAACATGAGTGAGAAACTTACCAATGTATTCGTTCAAGTCAATCTTTCCATCCCCATTCTTGTCAATGTCTTCTAGTGTTTCCTAATAACAAACAACATGTAAACTGTTGTTCACAGCTCCTTTTAAAATAACTCAATGAGATGTCTGCTGATGTTGCGCAAAAAGGCAGACTTCTTGATCAAAAGAAATCATAATGTCACACCAAGCATTATGCCTTCATCATGCCAAGAATCATGGAAGAGGAAGGCAGCAGAGGCGTGTGCTCTTGGACACCCATGTGAGACAAACACAGAGCCTGTCAGTAAGCTCAGGTGAGTCTGACACGCATCCCCTAACCTTCCTATGACCTCCACCAGACCCCCCTAACCTTCCTATGACCTCCACCAGACCCCCCTAACCTTCCTATGACCTCCACCAGACCCCCCTAACCTTCCTATGACCTCCACCAGACCCCCCTAACCTTCCTATGACCTCCACCAGACCCCCCTAACCTTCCTATGACCTCCACCAGACCCCCCTAACCTTCCTATGACCTCCACCAGACCCCCCTAACCTTCCTATGACCTCCACCAGACCCCCCTAACCTTCCTATGACCTCCACCAGACCCCCCTAACCTTCCTATGACCTCCACCAGACCCCCCTAACCTTCCTATGACCTCCACCAGACCCCCCTAACCTTCCTATGACCTCCACCAGACCCCCCTAACCTTCCTATGACCTCCACCAGACCCCCCTAACCTTCCTATGACCTCCACCAGACCCCCCTAACCTTCCTATGACCTCCACCAGACCCCCCTAACCTTCCTATGACCTCCACCAGACCCCCCTAACCTTCCTATGACCTCCACCAGACCCCCCTAACCTTCCTATGACCTCCACCAGACCCCCCTAACCTTCCTATGACCTCCACCAGACCCCCCTAACCTTCCTATGACCTCCACCAGACCCCCCTAACCTTCCTATGACCTCCACCAGACCCCCCTAACCTTCCTATGACCTCCACCAGACTCCCCTAACCTTCCTATGACCTCCACCAGGCCCCCCCCCAGACCCCCCTAACCTTCCTATGACCTCCACCAGACCCTCACCTGGACCACCACGCCTTTCATGTGGTCGTACTCCTCAGGGTGGAGGAAAGCTGTGAACTCCTCTCTGGTGGCGATGCCGTCGCCGTCGCGGTCCGCTGTCCTGAAGCGTCTCTCGTCTCTGGTAAGCATGGACTTATAGCTGCTCTTGTCATCCACATCATCAAACTCCTCATCTGCAGCGGTGAGGCAAATTATATCAGCACCTCTTAGCTTCACTCAAAACATGTCAACATAAGGTTAACCTAGTACAGAAAAGTACTATAGATAATAGGACAGACTCAATTGGAAGATTGATTGTGGTCCTTTGCCAAAGACTGAAGCTGGTCTATGTCTCTCACCCCTAAAAGACTACAAGCTCCAACAACTCCACGCCCATCCCACAAACACACAACCCCAGAAGCTGTCTGAATTCTTCATTCCATAGCTCCATAAGAACTTACACACACACAAACCATAGTACCATACAGCACCCTATAGGCCCATCCAGTATAACAGCATGTAAACAGACCCAGTATAACAGCATGTAAACAGACCCAGGTAGAAGCCGTAGGTGGTGTTCTTATATTCCTCCCAGCCGACCCTTCCATCCTTGTTCTGGTCGTACTCCTTCCAGTGTTTGTCCACATTCTCCTCGATGTACCTCCTCTGGCGGTGTTTGATCCACTGGTGCAGCTCCCCGTGGCTCACAAAGCCATCCTTGTCTGTGTCGATGCGTTCCACTATTTTCCTGTGGAGAGGAGAGGAACCCTTTTTTAATGTTCACTCTAACAATATTCAGATGCAGTAACTGCATAGCAGACAGTTCTGTGCACTAGGAGAGGGGATATTCCCAGGTGAATGAGGCTGAAGATCATTTGTCATTTCTACCACTAGAGGGCAAGGGTGAGAGGATCTAGATTGTAATGATGCTGTCAAAAGCACTAACTGAAAGATTAAAAAATAAATAAATAAATTGAGGTACATTTGAGGTAGTTGCATTGAGGTCCATGCTGATCTAAGATTGTGTTTGGAGGAACATTTCTGTCCCACAGCAAACAAATGTGATAGAATGATTTGTTGGCAATAAAACTACAATCCCAGAGAAATTACACCTAGACCAATGAACTACTTCTGTTTCAGTGTCAAGTAGAGGTGGTGGTCTCTAGCCCTAGTGGTGTGTGAGGGGGGTTTCGAACCCTAGTTTGTCTTTGCTCTCGTCAGGGGTGAGCTGGTCAAAGGTCCTGGCTTCCTCTTTTCCCAGGAAGGCCTCGTGGTCATACTGGAAACCAGTGGCATCGTCATGGTCACGGTCACTGAGGTCGCTATGGCGATGGATACGCTTCTCCTGAGCGGGTACAGCAACAGTAACTCCAACGAGGAGGACAAGTGACATGAGGGACAGCAACATCCTCAGATCCTCAGGAGACTGAGAACACCAGAGATAGAAGACAGATAGAAGACAGGTGGTAGAGAGAGAGAGAGAGAGAGAGAGAGAGAGAGAGAGAGAGAGAGAGAGAGAGAGAGAGAGAGAGAGAGAGAGAGAGAGAGAGAGAGACACAGACAGACAGACAGACAGACAGACATACAGACAGACAGACAGACAGAGAGAGGTGACAGCACAAGAAAATATGATTTTTGTGGATTTAGGGTGACACTAATAACGCATGCAGATAAGACATGACCTTGACTCACAGAATGAGACTGACTAAGTGTCTCAAACAAAGTACATTTGAAAGAAATGAAAAATCTTTATTAAATGATGAAAATATAATACAACCTAAAGCTTGATTTTGGTAGCTTAACTTTGATGGCATTAGAAAACCACATAAATCTAATGAACCCAAAGGCCAAAAGTATTTTTTTATATATCAGCTTTTATAGCCAATAAATTTGCAAGTACAGTTGAAGGGAAAACACGTACCAATTCTTGAGTCTGTTCTTTCTTTCTTTCTGTCTTTCTTCTTCAGGAATAGTTGCCTGGAGTACGCGTTGGCATCCTCCCTGCCTCTTTAAATCCTACTGGAAGAGGAGTTGCCAAATTTGCTCAGTCGACCATTCACAAACATGCAGACAAAACCTGATAACCAATAAGATCTCGCAAGCGGGACCAACGGAGTCTGAAACATATTTTGATTGGCTCTGAAACGCCACGTTGACACACGAACGCGCGGGGTGAAACGTTTCATAGTCGGAAGGCGCATCAATATCTTTCGTTTTTCAACTCCTTCTGAAGTTTAGTTAACAAAGTGGGAAAATGTATAGAGGAACCGCCGTCAATTATAATCAGAATTTTAAGTAGGCTATATATGTTAATTGGCCTTAACTGCAAATAGGCCTACAACCAGCTACTGAATCTAACAACACTTCTTGTATAGGTTTCTAATCACAACGCATATCAGCAAAACCTTGTAATTTGTATATTTAAAATGTATATGCGCAAAATCGAGAACCTTACTTGTTTGTGCAGTCTTGTCGCTTGGGGGCAGACTGGGATTGTTTAGAGCAGGGATCATGCGGCTCAGTCTGGTTGAGAGCACGCGCAATCTCAGTCTCTTCTAAATCCCATACTTCCTTCCTGAAGCTGAATCTCAAAAACATAGATTTGGGTTTTGCAATTGGTAAAATCCAAACTTCCAATGTTCAGAGATTTTATTACAATTTTTTTTATACCTCAGTTAAATAATTGGTAGATGTTTAACATATTAGTAGTCCACATGATTCTGTGAAATGTTTGCAGCACATACGTATCACATGTTCGTAACTTTTGTTGTAAGATTTAGTCTTTCTTGTAAAAACAATGTACAGCTACCCTATGATTATATACAAAATATAAATGCATCGGCCTACCTTTGCAGAGGCACAGTTAATTACGTTTTTTGGATAATAAAACATACTTTTTATATATTGCCACAAAAGACAAACTTTTGTCCGACTCGTTTATGCTTGTTTTATCCATACAGGCTCGCTTAAAGACCCCAGTTCCACAATGATTCGTCCTAACCAATACCTTAAATGAAAACCTCAAAAGAATATAGGCTAACTTTTATTTTAATTATGATCTTCATTCAGTATTTGTACATATCTCTGACTGTAACTGGTTAAAATGAGTTGGTTCAGAGTTTAAGCCCACTGTCATGACTTCAGTTGACAGAGTTGTTGTCTTGTTGCATCACTATTAGAGGGTAAACACATTCAGGTATGTCCAGTAGTGGTGGCTACATGACTGTGTCTGCAGTCAAATGATCTTAAATGTGACTGTTTTCATGTTAATGGGGGTTAAGAGGTGAATATTCTTTGGGTCACTGAAAACAGCAGTTGTCTGGGAACCTCAGTATGCCCTGTAATGCTCTGCAGGAGCAAAACTCAGCATAACCACTGGCCCAGTCAGTCATCAGTGTTGGTGAAGATGCTGGATGCTTACTGGGCGCCAGACTAACATGGCTGTTTTCACTGTGTCTGCTAGTCTTTCTTCTATCTGGTTCTACTTGTACCTCCAGCTGGTTCTACTTGTACCTCCAGCTGGTTCTACTTGTACCTCCAGCTGGTTCTCCTTGTACCTCCAGCTGGTTCTACTTGTACCTCCAGCTGGTTCTCCTTGTACCTCCAGCTGGTTCTACTTGTACCTCCAGCTGGTTCTACTTGTGTCTCTCTTGCTATCTCTTTTTTTCACTCCACCCATTTCTTTACCTGTACTTCTGCACTCAATCTGTTTCAACCTCCTTTTCTCTCTTTCTCTTTCGTCCTCTCGTGCTCCCTCGCTTTCTCTCTCCTCTCTTCCCCCGCCTCAGGCACTGTGTCTAGTTCCATGGAGCAATTGAAGGTGACAGGGGCAGTGAGAGAGGAGGGGAAGAGAGGGATGGAGGGAGGACGTGCCACACTGTAGCCTGGGGGCAACAACAGCAAAGAGATGGAGGGAGGCGTAGGGAAAGAGAGAGAAACCGAGAGATGGGAAGACAAAGCAAGGAAGAATAGAAAGAGAAGAGTGAGTGAGAGGAAATAGACAAAGTGAGCATGATGGATAGAATGGTTATTCTGGCTAGATGAATATTTCATGAGTCACATGTTGACATGGATGTCGACCCTCCCCTTTTGGAGACCCAGAGTTGATGTGGTCACGAAGGGTAAAGGATAGTCAGCATGGTTATATATGGATACATGCATAAAGAACACTCACACACTCGGTCATCCTCATAACCCCACATGCACACGTATACTGTGGTTTTTGTTTTAAGGGCTTGATGTTAATTTGTCCCGGCATTGTTGTCATGGTGACACTCCCCCCCCCCCCCCCAGCAGTGAAAGAGAGAGAGGGGGGCAGGGGGGGTGAGGGTGACAGGGAGGAACTAACAAGAGACTGAAAAAATGTGCCCTTAAGCTGCAAAATTCAACACACACACACGCACACATGTGTATACACAAACACACGCACGCACACATGTGTATACACAAACACACACACGCACACATGTGTATACACAAACATGCACACACACACACACACTTTCTTATGCCTTTCAACATAAGATCAACCAACACAGATGTTTATGATCAATATTTACTGAATTTTTTCAAGTAATAAACAATTTTATCATCCCTTATTCTCTTACCTCAGTATATTTGCTTTAGCAAGTGACATAGAGAGTGACAGAGACAGAGAGAGATGGAAGGGGAGAGGAGGGAGGAAGGGAGGGAGAAAGATCCATCTTGTCAACCGGAAATAAAAGATGTTGGCACCCTCCTTCTCTTCCTCCCCTCCTCCCCTCCTCCCATTTCTTTTTCGTCTGCCCTCCTTGCCCCCTTTTCTTATTCTTATCTTTATCAAATGAAGTCATCCTCTCTTATCCCTATCCTAACCCATCAAATGAACTCATCCTCTCTTATCCCTATCCTAACCCATCAAATGAACTCATCCTCTCTTATCCCTATCCTAACCCATCAAATGAACTCATCCTCTCTTATCACTATCCTAACCCATCAAATGAACTCATCCTCTCTTATCCCTATCCTAACCCATCAAATGAACTCATCCTCTCTTATCCCTATCCTAACCCATCAAATGAACCTCATCCTCTCTTATCCCTATCCTAACCCATCAAATGAACTCATCCTCTCTTGTTTGAGACCATTTCTATTTTTTTACAAGTAGTAGGATTTTAATAGCATTTTTGTAATACATGCTTCATTTATCTTGGAATTGTATTTCACTTGAATTTAACTTGGAACTCATCACAGGAGCCAATTACAGTTTTAACACAATATCTAAATTCCTTTCATTCTCTTTACTTTGTCTAATAATGATGCACTTTGATGATAAAATTATTATTAAAAAACGAAACCAGAAAAAGTAGAGCTAAAAATATCCTACCTTACATTGTTTTAGAAATGTAGTCCTTGAAATTTTTTAAGTGCTTTTGCATGTGCACCATGTGAAATACCAAATCCTGATGATTGTCAAGAAGAATTTGCTAATAATTTGTGGATTCAATTTGTATTTTGTTTTACAAAAACATAGACATTCATATACTAATTATTTAATATTAGATGTTTATCATAATATGTACATTTTGCATTTTAACTTTAGATTATAAAAGTTTATTAACACAATGAAAACAACTCATTAGAAAGTGAGTGACAAAAGGTCAGTTAACACAGTTTAAACTATGATTTGTTTTTAAAGTAAATTTACGGACCTTCTCAGTAGCAGGCTTATGTCTACTTACAGTGTATATAGTTTCGAAGGCTTAAACTTTGGAAATAGCTGACGCCTGTGAATCAGATGATAACTAGTTAAGTTTTCTTAAACTGAAATAGTCTTTTCTCTTTTTTTTGGCCTGTCAAGGCCTCTCTCATTTTCTGGGCTAATCCAATGAAATATGCAAATGCAATGTCACGATAGTGACAAAGTGGGAGGAGACACAGTGCAGTCAGAGAGGACACATGCCAAACATGCAGTGGTATGTGTGTAGTGTGCGTGCTGTGTGCGTGTGTGTGCATGCCTGGGTGTGTGTGTGTGTGTAGGGAGGGGCTGTCTTGATCCACCATGTGTTTTTACTGACTGAGTTAGGGTTAGGGTCTGTATTGATGAGGTGTCCATTGTTTGCAGACATGTTGATTTGAAACTAAGAGGTGTCACGAGTGTGGTTGGCATATACAACAGGCTCATTTATTCAACTCTTTTGTTTCAGTCCAAAGCTACACTATTTGACCCCAAAACAAACCGCCAGTACAAGGACATGTTCACTTTTTTCTTGTCATCTTGTAACTCACGTGCTATCATAGGAATCTGCCAAGAGAATAATATTTCTGAAGATCTAATCAGTTTTAGGAAGAGAGACCAATGAGAGTGGATTGTTCTCTCCAAATACATTTACAACATTTTGGTGTGAAACAGTTCATTTGTGCTCTAATGTATATGCACTATTTCAATATTGTTAGGAGTACCTAATACACAGTTTTGAACTCAAATATTAGCCACAAATGTGCCCCACTCTCATCTGCGTAGATGACTAAAATACTGAACATGTACAACAGCGGTAGTTCTTGTAAGCATTTAGGAATAACATGTCAATGTTTTCAACTGGGTAATTTACGTTTTTGTATTGCTTCTTTCTTCATATGAATGAATATATTAATCTCTTACTCTATACCTTTAGAACCCCCTCTACATCACTTAATACTCTCTTTCTCTCTCACTTCATCACCCCTTTTCCTGGCATTAAGTCCAGCCCTGACACTGACACTGAGTCTGTATGTCATCCTCTCTCCCTCCCTTGCTACTCCCCTCCCCTCTCCTCCCCTCTCCCGCTCTATCCATCGCTCTGAGGACCAGAGTGCCTGCAGACGGGCTGCTCTCTGGCCCACTTCCCCCTCCCTCTTCTCCTTTCTTTCGCTCTGTCTAACTCCATCTCTCTCTCTCTCTCTCTCTCTCTCTCTCTCTCTCTCTCTCTCTCTCTCTCTCTCTCTCTCTCTCTCTGTTGGTCACTTCTGTTCTCACTGTCTTCTTTTACACACACAGAGGCAGCAAAATAGAGTCAAGAGGAGTGGGATGAGGAGAAAGTAAAAGAGGAAGAGGAGGAGGAGAGCCCTGGAAAGAGAAGAAGGAACGTGAGAAGCCATCCTCTCAGTACAAGGTGAGTGGACTTTGCTTAAACTTGTCAGTCCATCACCACAGACGAGGCGAGTGAAGTCTGTATACAGACTGAAAGATAGACAGAAACATCCAGAAGTGTACTAAAATGTGTAAAAGAAAAAGTTGTTGGTTCAAATCAAGATGTGAGAATGTTGTTAGTATTATGTTATGTTAATAGTATTCTATTTTTATGTTTGATTATGTTAATACACAACCCAACCTATTTGACCTTTGACTCATGGCGAGGCAGACAAGACACAGAGATGCACCCATCCATGACAGTAGGAGCACACACCAAGCTAGCTGCTTTCTCTCTCCACTTCTTCCTCTCTCCTTTCTGCCTCTTTGCTCCAATCCCAACCTCTATCTCTTGATCTGTTCTTTCTCCCTCTATCTCCATCTGTTTTCCCTCTAATTTTCCCTATTTTCTCCTCTCTCCTCGATACACTACATACACAGAAACTCATGTTTTTCATGAGTTTAAATCACAAAAACACTATAAGGTTTTTTTGGGGGGAAGCCCCTACTCCGAAGAAATAATTTGAAAAGACAACAGAGTACCCTTCAAAGTATTTCCCCCATCATTACAGAGGTGATCTGTGCTTTACTTGATATGACTTTCCTTGCTTGACTATAATGGATTGATGATGGCTAGGCAGTGAACGGTTCTTGTTGCTCATTTCAACCAGGAGTCAGATATGTGTGTGGAGATGTATTTCAGTCTCTCTGTCTCATGGTCAACATGTGAAGTGCCATGAGGATTTGGGACAGAGATGTGCTGCACATGTGCAGTTTGAATGTCTGTTTCAGTTTGTGGTTATCTGAACCTGTACTGATGTTCACTGGAAAACTTCAGTACTTGTTACAATAAGCTGTGTTTGATCCTAGTGGGTTAAACTGTGTTTTTTTTTTTTATTTCCTCTATGTATTTATTTCCATACTATTGCCAGGGTGGGGAGTCAATAAATGTTCTTGTCACTGTATTAGTTTACAACACTGCATATATTGTATCTAAAGGATCTGTATCTCCATGCTGTGCATCACAGTTAGAGAGTGTGTGGTGATGTATGGTGACTGTATATCATTAGTGTAGTTAGTGTCTACCGCTGTGCACACGCTGGCTAATGCTAGTCGACAGTCTTGCTCTCTCCTTTCATGCGTGTGTGTACGGTCAGTGTCAGAGTGGAGGGGGTGTAGCTCCTAATTACCTGTGTTTGTAATGAACTCTCTTTGTGCCACCGTAGGAGGCTAATGCACAAGTGCCTGTCTTTGTATATCTTCATGTGCCTGTCTTTGTATGTCTACATGTGCCTGTCTTTGTATGTGTAGATGCGCTTGTCTTTGTATGTGTAGATGTGCTAGTCTTTGTATGTGTAGATGTGCCTGCGTCTCTCAGGTCCTGTGTGTACAGAAGTGGAACTCCATATCTTCACATCCACCTTCCTCCCTTCCTTCCATTTCTTCTTTCTTTTCATTAATCATTTCGCTCTTTCTCCCCCTTAATACACTTTCGGTTTCTCACCCTTTTTCCAACCCCCACTCTCTCTCTCTCTCTCCCTTTTTTCACCCATCCTTTCTCCCAAACCTTGTAGTTGTGTTCGCGCGCACTAATTGGACAATCCAGGGGTCAGGGGTCAGAAGCAGAGAGGCTGTGTGCTTATGAAGGGGAGAGGTCATGAGTGAGAAGCTCACCATGTTGAACCTACAGAGCAACTCCAGCTGGACTGGAACACACAACTGGTACCATCAACCAAACACCCTTCCTCAGCATGGAACAGGTGAGAGAGAGCATTAAGAACATGTGGAGAAGGATTGTTTGTATGTGTGTGCATTTGTGTGCATCTAAGAAAGTGTATCAGGGAGTGTGTTTTCATGTTTGTGTGTGTGTGTGTGACCTTTTCAGTGTAGTGCAGTGCATGTAAAGTCAGCTTGGGGTGGAAAATCACACAGATAACTGGACAGAAACAGAAGCTCACAATACTCACACTATCCACACATACACACACATGCTAAACCACACTATCCACACACACACACATGCTAAACCACACTATCCACACATACACACACATGCTAAACCACACTATCCACACACACACACACATGCTAAACCACACTATCCACACACACACACACACACACATGCTAAACCACACTATCCACACACACACACACACGCTAAACCACACTATCCACACATACACACACATGCTAAACCACACTATCCACACACACACACACACATGCTAAACCACACTATCCACACACACACACATGCTAAACCACACTATCCACACACACACACATGCTAAACCACACTATCCACACATACACACACATGCTAAACCACACTATCCACACACACAAACACACATGCTAAACCACACTATCCACACATACACACACATGCTAAACCACACTATCCACACACACACACACATGCTAAACCACACTATCCACACACACACACACACATGCTAAACCACACTATCCACACACACACACATGCTAAACCACACTATCCACACACACACACACACATGCTAAACCACACTATCCACACACACACACACACATGCTAAACCACACTATCCACACACACACACACATGCTAAACCACACTATCCACACACACACACACACACATGCTAAACCACACTATCCACACACACACACACATGCTAAACCACACTATCCACACACACACACACACATGCTAAACCACACTATCCACACATACACACACACGCTAAACCACACCATCCACACACACACACACACACATGCTAAACCACACTATCCACACACATACACACACATGCTAAACCACACTATCCACACACACACACACACATGCTAAACCACACTATCCACACACACACACACACACACATGCTAAACCACACTATCCACACACACACACATGCTAAACCACACTATCCACACACACACACATGCTAAACCACACTATCCACACACACACACACACATGCTAAACCACACTATCCACACACACACACACACATGCTAAACCACACTATCCACACACACACACATGCTAAACCACACTATCCACACACACACACACACATGCTAAACCACACTATCCACACACACACACACATGCTAAACCACACTATCCACACACACACACACATGCTAAACCACACTATCCACACACACACACACACATGCTAAACCACACTATCCACACACACACACATGCTAAACCACACTATCCACACACACACACACATGCTAAACTACACTATCCACACACACACACACATGCTAAACCACACTATCCACACACACACACATGCTAAACCACACTATCCACACACACACACACATGCTAAACCACACTATCCACACACACACACACATGCTAAACCACACTATCCACACACACACACACATGCTAAACCACACTATCCACACACACACACACATGCTAAACCACACTATCCACACCCAAACAAACCAGAGACAGTGATCGTACAAACATGAAATGACCTCACTAATGACATCATGGTTTGTCCTCACTAATGACATCATTTGTCTTTCCTTCTCACTGAAATCTCTCCCCCTCTCTCTCCTCACACCAAAGATGGTTGTTTGGTGGAGGATGTAACCGTGGGGATGGTGGGAGGAGAGGGTGTGCAGAGGGATGAGGTGGATGAGTCTCAGCTCCACCTGCAGCTGAAGCGGAAGCTGCAGAGAAACCGCACCAGCTTCACCCAGGAACAGATCGACGCGCTAGAAAAAGGTTTGACTTGAGCATACCATGAAATGTATGCTGAAATGTATATGAGAATACAATACCATGAAAGTTTGTGGGCCCCATAGATGGAAGGGTTGATGCAAACACAGAGTAGTCCAGTAGCAAGCACAGGGACATTCCATTAACTCACACACTACCCCCCCCCCCCCCCCCACACACACACACACAACTTTTATTTACATCTTGCAGAATTTGAGAGGACACACTACCCCGATGTTTTTGCCAGAGAGAGACTGGCAGCTAAGATAGACCTGCCGGAGGCTCGCATTCAGGTAATGTCTTTCTCCTATGTGAGATGATGTTATACTGCCCCCTGATGTCAATGTTGTAGCATGACAGCTATGAAACAAGATGATATAACATAATAAATAAAACAGTAAGATATACTTTCTCCTTGGTGTTAGCTGTACACATTGCAACAATCAGTTGAACCCAACACTCAGTCTCATCAAATGTTTAGGTCAAATTGAATGTTAATCCACTTCTTTGATGACATCACAGGTGTGGTTCTCCAATCGGAGAGCCAAATGGAGAAGGGAGGAAAAGTTGCGCAATCAGAAGAGGTCTGGGAGTGGGACCTCCTGCTCTGCTCCTCTCAGACCCCTCTCTGCTCCTCTCAGCACCTCCTTTAGCTCCAGTGGCTATCACTCTCACCATGGCAACTCTTCAGGTATGACTCACCTTTTGATGTGTGTGTGTGTGTGTGTGTGTAGTATTTCCTGTATCCCTCCACATATGGTAGTGACGTGCAGCTGTGTGTGTGGCAGGTTCCATGCACAGTCGTGGTGACCCCTCTCTCTCAAGCTACGGCTCTCTGGCAGTTTTCTCCAACATGCAGGTAGGATCTGCTGTGGGGGGGGCAGGTGTAAAACCTTGGTTGATTCCATTTCTTCTGTTCAAATCTGTCATAGTTTTATATGATGTTCCAATCCTCAGAGATCTGGGACAAGTTCACTGTTAAATGAAACCAAGATTCTCCAGCTCCCTCTAGTGGAAGTGCTGATTCTACTCTGGTCAAAAACAATAACATGGCACTTTGCTGTAAACAAGACTCACAATAATAGTTTTACAACCCTGTGGATTGTGTTGATAACTCCTATCGTGCTATTATATCCTATTATACAAATATTATAATTAATCTAACATGTAACTGGCTTTTTGAAAATCATTATTCTTTTATTAAATTTTTTGCTGGAATTTTCTCGTTGATAAATGATTAAATTAGAGTAGATTAGTTATGATTTCATTGATCATCAAGGAGACATTGCACTATTATAGAAACAGTAACAATGGATATACAAAGCGAGATTCCAGAGATGTTCTGAAGCCTCAGTAATCTCCACCCTGTCATGGTGTTGGCTGATGTTCAGAAACCCTTTGTGTTACAGTAAGCAACCCTGTATATTATAAGGTATATAAGAAATATTTTACAGTTTGAAAGTATATTATGTGTGCCCAGATGTGATGGTTTGGAGTTCTGTGTAAAAGCAGCTGTGTTCCTCAGGGCTGGTTCTCTCGTCATCTTTCTAACCATTACCTATTTTTTTCTCCTTCTGGCCATTACTTTCCTTCCCTATGTCCCGTCATCATGTCCCTCTGTCCAGTCGCTGTCTGCCCAGTCAGCTCCCTCTTACTCCTGCATGCTCCCCCCCTCCCCCTCAGCCCCACCCCCCCTGCCACGCAAGTTTGACTCCTCTCCTTACCCTTCCCCTCTCCTCCCTCCCTCTCACTCTGCCAGCTCCAGCTCAGGTGAGTTTCTGTGTGTTTTTGTCTTTGTGTAGCTGTGTGTTTGAGCACACAATGCGAGTGGCTGTGTGCATCTGTGTGTGTGTGTGTGTGCCCTGGAATGGTAAAATACACACAGATTAATCATATGAAGGGACACAAGTTGTGCCCAGAAAAAAGGAATCCATCTTCTTTTTAGCTTCTTTAAATAAACAATGTCAAGAAAGTCCTACGTTATAAACTGCATTAATTTTTCAAGCCTCTTGGATTGAATTCCTTCCTGTGTTCAGCTGTATAGAGCATTCACCAAATAGGGTTTTTACTTATCCAGATAATACAAGCTGGTCATGATAGATAGACCATGCTGGGCAGACATTCTGCAGAGGTTTTACACCTCTGATGTGTGACATTTGTATGTGTGATGATTTTCTGAGTTGTCATATCTGTTAATTATTCACCCCATCTCTCTTTTCCTTCTACTCCATGTCCCCCATTACTCTCTCTCTCTCTCTCTCTGTCTCTCTCTCTCTCTCTCTCTCTCTCTCTGTCTCTCTCTGTCTCTCTCCGTCTCTCTCTCTCTCTGTCTCTCTCTCTCTCTCTCTCTCTCTGTCTCTCTCTGTCTCTCTCTGTCTCTCTCTGTCTCTCTCTCCGTCTCTCTGTCTCTCTCTCTGTCTCTCTCTCTGTCTCTCTCTCCCTCTCTCTCTCTCTCTCTGTCTCTCTCTCTCTGTCTGTCTCTCTCTCTGTCTGTCTCTCTCTCTGTCTCACAGGCTATCTTTCTCCTGGAGTGTCTGTACCGGTACCAGGAAGTGAGCAGGATTTGGGTCAGTACTGGACCAGACTGCATTGAGACGAACACTTTGATTATTCATCACAACATGATTCTGGATGCTAAATGGAAACCCACCAGCAACCAATCACATCCCAGCAGCCAGCCTAACTCCACTACTTGGAGCTTTAACCCAAAGTCACACCACGGAGCAGGATACTTCTAAATACCTGGCAACCCACATAGAACAGGGAATTACTGTTTGCTAGAGAGCTAGTAAGAGGTACAAACCAATTAACTGTGGCCAATGAACTGACCCTAACCTGACCTTCAACATAACCTAACATCCCTAACGCCTAGCATATGACCAACTTGACTTGACATTGTAACAGAAGGTCCATCCATTGTACGCTCCAAAATAATATTACATACCAGCTTTTTTGACTGAGGATGTGGCTGTTAAATATAATTGTACCTTCTCGTGATGAGCTTCAACAACATGGCATGGACATCCCAGCATCACGTGTCGCTTGTTAGTGTTGCTTCCTTCCTCACGCACAATCCAGGTTTCGATCTCGAGTCCTCTGACTCACTCATCTGACCACTAGAGTCAGCGACGCCAGCCAGCGAAAAGCAATACGATTGGGCGGGTGGGCGGTATATGACGATTATCTTAATTTAATATATGTTTATGGTGGGATTCTAATCATCGGTAAGGTTATAACTAACAACTTGTTTTAACTGTAATCAGAATCAGGTACACGAACATAGCACGTACAGTAGTAGGCTAATCCAAAAATGTAGCCTATCTAAAATGTCCTGGGTAAATATACAAGCGAAATGACATGCAATAAAACTGCATATAGAAGAAGAATTGTTCCCATAACTTGCATTGTATGATGCTAATTACTCCATCAGGAAATTGGGCCCTATTTGTCCAGAAGTG
Source organism: Hypomesus transpacificus (assembly GCF_021917145.1). Classification (NCBI taxonomy): domain Eukaryota; kingdom Metazoa; phylum Chordata; class Actinopteri; order Osmeriformes; family Osmeridae; genus Hypomesus; species Hypomesus transpacificus. The sequence goes on along the minus strand of NC_061076.1, from coordinate 377,206 downwards.
GCAGAAGACAATAAGTGTCTGGGCAATATCCCTTCCCATCACAATAACTAGGGTTTGAAAAGGGCCAATGACAATTAGGTGTCAGTACTTCCTTTGGTGAACACATTTAATATGTGTGGTGTACTCTTGTTAGCAAGCATACAGCCTGGTTCTATTTATCTTCTTGTTCTTTCATTTCAGAATGCACGACTGGTGTTAGGGGATGTTACAAATTCACTGATGCTTAAACTCTGCCAACTTGTTCAATAAATAACCCTTTAAAACAGGGGCTGCAGGAAGATGTGACAACACAGCCAAGAAATCCAGTTTGATTAGTCTGAAAAGAACCTTTAAATCTTTTGATTGACTTTCTTTGTCTCCTTTATCTTAAACCCTGTTGCACTGTTGTGATGTTGATGGTACATTGGGAGGATTCACTACTGGAGGAATTCTTCAAGTATTTGCATTCATGTCGTTTAAGAAATCCCTCCTGACACAACATAGTATTTATAGACTTGATATAGCCAATGATCAACTTGCACAAATGACAGCCAATGACAATCACAAAAAGAAATGAAGATGCCAAATGACAATCAAGCACAGAGGCCCAGTGCCAGTCTGTGTTTGCATTGGAGCCACCACTCATGGCCCAACATGGACTTATTTAACCAATGACAATCAGGGTTTGTGAAATCAAAGATCCAACAACAGCTAAAGACTATCAAATCTAGTGAAATATTGACGTTACTGTGAGTTTCTGTTTTTTGTTGTATCTCTGTTACCATTCCATTCCTCATTTTGGATTCATCCTTGTCATTTTTACATTACTATACTTCACTTGGACATACGTAGCTATATGAGTGAAAGAGTGAGTGGGTGAGTGAGGGTTTATGGTGACATTTTGTGTATGTAAGTATATCTGTGAATGTGCAATGTGTGTTCTGTATAATTAGGCAACCAACATGTTTTGTGAAAACCCCTTTTGTCAGATTGTAAAAATCAAGAATAAACTTAAAATTTGTCATGTGTAATAGTGAAATCAAATGATGTCTTGTATGATACAGTGTGGGGAGGAGAGGAGAGGAGGAGAGGGGTTCATTAGAGAGGGGAAGGAAACTTATACTTTTAAGTATAAGTCAGGTGACGATTCACGATTTGTGTCTTTTGTTGATCTATGAACTCCACTCTGACTAAACCAAAAGTTTTAAAAAAATAGTAAATTATTGGGCAGTTTGTGAAATATCCCTTCAGACTTTGCAGTATATGTATGTACATTTGGTGTTTATTTCTCTTTCTGACACCGAACAGCATAGATATACATACATGTCTTTGCTGAACAGTAGCATTTCCTGCCTATGTGACTGTGGATTTCCTGTTTTTGTTACTACATCACCACGCCCACAGCAAATAATGGTCTAACTGACAAACTGATTTTAACAGTGAAACACGTGTGTGTAGTGGACACACACACATCCCATTAACACTATAAACAAAGTCACTGTTCCCTTTCTTGCTCACACACACACACTTCCAGATGTATGCACATACAGTTTAGTATTTAAGTGAATCTTAAATACTTCTTTTGGCAGATGAATGTCATTAGGTGTAGAGTTAACAGTGGGTTAAGACCAGGAGAGGATGCAGTGATCCTGAGCTAGATCAGACCCCTGCTGGAACTTCCATCCGTCCCACAGAGACCGCGTTCCACACCCATCTGATATCACAGCACACTTAGTTTATCATTATCTGGGCCCCTCCCTCTATCACTTCATCTGTTCCCATTAAGCTATCCTATCTCTCTCGCTCTCCTTGTCTCCCTGCCTCCCTGTCTCCCTGCCTCCCCGCCTCCCTGTCTCCCTGCCTCCCCGCCTCCCTGTTACCCTGTCTCCCTGCCTCCCCGCCTCCCTGTCTCCCTGCCTCCCTGTCTCCCTGCCTCCCCGCCTCCCTGTGTCCCTGGTTCTGAACCCTCAGACCCAGACTAGACATTGTGAAGAGTCTGGAGCAGTTGACACATGTTGTGACACTGTCAACAGCATCTGTCCATCACAGGCCTGGCTCCCAGCAGGTCAACTGGATCCTTCCCAGTAGATATTACGTGCTTTCTCATATCTACATTCTTCCTATTAATTAGTTTTGTATCATATTATACTCTTCAGAAATAAAGCCAGTAAGGTAACAAGTGGTCACCTATTACAACAAATATCAAATTAAAACTATTTCTCAAATTATTTTGGTTAAGTAACTTTAAACACAGAAATGCCATGGTTGCATATTAAAATGTTTTAAAATAAATGGTAGAAAGGTTTGTCTGAGCATGTGTAGAAACAGGAAATACAGGTTGCACCTAAATGTAGTTAGTTTCTTACACATGTTAATTCTGGATCTCTTGGAACCATTGAAATGTTCCCTGCAGTTCCGTCGCAAAAGCCAACATGGCACCAAGCCACCCAACAACAAGCTGTTGGCTGGACTGTAAATATTATTTATTGCAAGATAGGAGTACTTTCTGTAAAGTTAATAACAATTATTAAATGAACAAATGCTAGTCCACAGTCCCAATCACTAACACTAATGCAGTGAATCATATAGATGATGAGTTACTACTATTCCCATAAGTCCTGACCTTGAGCTCACCTCTCAACATGTTCATCAAGCATCCGTTTCTCTTTTCATCTCTCTCTCTCTCTCTCTCTCTCTCTCTCTCTCTCTCTCTCTCTCTCTCTCTCTCTCTTTCTCTCTTTCTCCTCTCTGGGTGTTTACTGTTGGTTTCCTGTCACAGAGGAAGTGCCTCACCCTGTCGAAAGCTTTCTCATTGGTCACTGCTCTGTTGATAAGTGATTTGGGGGAGATAGGGGAAGCAGGGCCAGGGGATAGATAGAGGGAGCCAGAGACGGAGGGAGGCAGAGACAGAGGGAGGCAGAGACGGAGGGAGCCAGAAGAGGACGAGGTACTCAAGGCCCCGGACTGGCAGCGAGGGAGAGAGATAGAGAGAGAAAGGAGAGAGAGAGAGAGAGAGAGAGAGAGAGAGAGAGAGAGAGAGATAGAGAGAGAGAGAGAGAGAGAGAGAGAGAGAGAGAGAGAGAGAGAGAGAGAGAGAGAGAGAGAGAGAGAGGGAGAAAGGAATGACAACAGAATGTGAACCATCCAATAGAGGAAATTGAATATATGGAGGTAAGACTGCTGCAGAAGCCAATGCAAGGTTTTATTAAATTATAGTGATCCCGAGAAATGTACTCACTATGTTCACTCTGTTTTAATTCATTGAAAAACTGCTGCTAGCATCATACACTACTTTTAGACTAATTTGTTACACTTGAGACAGAAGGGTACAAGTGGTCAGAAGTCTATGCTGGTAACCGTCATCTCACTGTTCATCCCTCTCTTCATCTGTCTTACTTGTGCTCCTCTCATCCCAGTGTCTCCCAATCCTTGTACCAGTGTCGGATTTCAGGGACGCTGGCATGGTTTGGGGGGGGCAGTGTTGAGGACTTTGCAACAGTTTGTGTACCAGATACCTCTCATTCTCATCTTCATCACCCCACACGCTTTAGTGTGCGTACGTGTAGGTGTGTTTGGACTGCTTTAAGTGCCTCATTCTCTGTCTCATAACTCATCGTTTTTATTGCCATTATCTGTTTCCGAAATAAGTATTTCCTTTTGGGGGGATTTCTTGTAAGTGGATAATTCCCACAAACAATTCTCTTGAAAATTAAACTATAAATATTTGTATTGAATGTGTTTTGATCCTAATAAATTCAACGTGAAAAAAAGACTGCAATGAATTCTACTTTGAGAGTTTGTAAAGTGTGAATATATTTAGATCTCACACATGACGACGTTTTCATTGGTCGAATAGCTAGTGCTGTGAGTCATGAGGCGGCCGCTCGGCTGACATGCGTCCTAGTAACACTCTACTCGACGTTTTCCAATGAGGATTAAAGCAAACTTCTTCAGTCACAAGCAGTTGGTACTAGACCGGTCAGCGCAGTCACAGTAGTTAGAAAAACTGAAGTGTTAGCTTAAAACGTTTAGAAAGCAAGCTGGCTAAAGACCCGTCTTGAGTGTAACAAGTCAACGAGTGACAAACCGTATTTATATTTCGATCTAGCAAAAAGTCATGATAGATTGTTACTTTTAGGAATACTTGAGGCTAAAAGGACTACACTTTGTCCTGGCTTCATGTAAACATTTTTAACATGATGCGGTATAGCGATTACTAGTTATGAAGTCCTCACTTGCTAATTTGTTTAAGATAGCACTAAGTTAGCTAAAACTGGCTAGCTATTTCGCTTTTCAAACGCAACGTGAATGAAGGCACGAAGGAGCCATCCACAGCGCAGGTAAGCAAAGTTTCATCAAGGTGTGTCGCTACTCATTGTCACTCCACACACACACATACTCAACAATCCGAAATCTCAGGGTGAATCTGGGTGTTCCAGTTTTTTATCAGCTCAGCCGTGATTTCTGCTAAAGTATTGGCTGTTATCTGATGTCACTTGATGAGTTGACTAGGATTTAAGTAATCCATAAGGCATAGTGGGTGGTTAAACTTTCAGACCAGTTTTATTAAGCTTTGGTTAGTGGCTTGGCGCATCATTGTGAACACTATGGATCTAGACCCTGATAGGCTAGTGTCCTCATTAACCAGCGGTCAGTCCTGGCCTGTTCCTGTGCCGCTTGACCGCTCGACTGTGTACAAATAGTTTTGCCATTGGCATTTTGTTTACAGGTTCATATGTTCGGAAACGATCAAGCTGTTGATTGCAAGTCTCTAAAATGTCAAGAATGTAGATCAACAGGTGTGCATTTCAGGTGGTGTTTTGTTTTCACATACCAACCACTGGCATTTAGAAAGTTGCTATGGACGTATTTCAGCAGAGACTGCTGTTTTCCAGTTAAGATGCAGACTAATTAGTTGTTTTGTGACCCACACAGTCCTATCGAAACTGCTGTCCAGCTGATTGGGTAACATCAGACATGTCCTATCTGTAGGTGTTTAGTAATGAACTCTGGGTATCTCCATCACACACCTGGCCATGTTGCTGTTTCTGACCAAGGTGTTCCAAGGACTATCATGCACGACACCATGTTAACATGTGTTTACATCTGAGCTTAAAGGCTCTTTACCACAAGACTAGGTGTGTTTCTGTTTGGGTGTAGCTTAACCTGTAGTTTAGGCTCATCCTATTGGCCATACCTAGGTGTGTTGAAGTATAACGGGTACGTCAATGAACAGCTAGATTTTCTTTGGCGTAGTTGGTAGTGGTTGCGCTTGGAAGTCAGAGGTGGCAGGTTCGACTCCCCGAGGGGGCGTACGTTGGCCAGATACCTCTGACAGAACTTGCAAGACCACGTCCGTTACATACCCGTTACAGAAGCATGCCATGTCTTGTGTAACTGTGCTGCTAACCACAACTCTCTTTCCGTCTCTCTCTCACTGCATAAATACATCTCTCACTTTGTGACTCGGACTCCATCAGTGATGTCAGAAGAAGCGGAGGGCCCCTCGTCTCCCTCCCCCTCAGTGTCCTCTGTCTCCCTGGTGGAGATCAAGGAGGACACCCGCCTGGTGCTCAAAGCCTTCCTCCGCCACTCTCTGGCCATCCCTGCTGGCGAGCGAGCGGGGAGGGTTGGTGGAGGCTACAGGGACTGCACCAAGTACAGGTGGGCGGTCTGATCTGTTACATCTCTTATTTGTTCAAACTGCCATTCCATCAGACTGTGTTAATGCACTGTGACACCTCCCATAACAGCAGTGTTTGATTGTGGCCATCTCTTGTGTGTCTGTCCTGTGTGGACCAGTGCTAGTGTGAAGGACCCCAGGAGGAGGGTGAAGGATGTGCTGACCTCCCAGGAGGATGAGGTCAGCTCAGCGACTGACAAAAGAAGCTTCAAGGACATCATAAAGAGACTGCAGCCGCGCCGCTCGCTCAGAGACGGCCCAGACCAGACCAAAAAAGCTTCCTTGGAGAAGGAAGGAGGTTGGAAGGGCACCAGTCCAGGAGCATTGCGACTCAGAGAAAATCTTGACGTAAGATGTGTTACGCAGAGTGGTGGGGCAGGACCCAAGCGTAGGAGAGTAGGCAAACATGGCGTCAAACAAAGGGTTTAATTTCTCAAAACAGGAACAGACAGGGACAGACAGGGTAACAAGAGTAAAGACAAGACAAAGACTGAACACAAAACAGGAACCTAAATACACAGAACCAAACAAGACACAGGTGGACACAATGACACTAACGAGAACTGAAACCACTGAACGAGACCCAGGTGAAGACAATGACAGACACAGGTGAAGACAATGACAGACAAATCAAATCAAATTTATTTGTATAGCCCTTTTTACACGCAAGCATGTCACAGAGGGCTTCACATGCGCCCATAGAACTGCCCCTCAACCAACCTAAACCCTCAAGGAAGACAAGGAAAAACTCCCAGAAAAACTGGAGACACAGGTGAAGACAATGACAGACACAGGTGAAGACAATAACAGACACAGGTGAAGACAATGACAGACACAGGTGAAGACAATGACAGACACAAGTGAAGACAATGACAGACAGGGAAACACGAGGGCAGGGCAAAACCCAAAACGGGGGGGGCACGCTGTGGCCGTGACAAGATGCCTAGTAATAATTAAAAACTAGATCTAGATTTGATCAGGATTAGTGATCAGAAGACCTTATATTGTCTTCATGTATAATTGATTTATTAAAAGCATACAAAAAACACTTCGGCCTTGCAGTAAAAACTGAATTGCCCCGAAATTTACAATCTTCACCATATACAATACAATACACTATAAATAGTATGTTACAAACACATTAAATATTGTCGACATGGAGAGAATTCTACAATTAAAAGTATAATATTTGACACAGTTAAAAACAATATTATCGTCGATCACTACTACCAGCTTCATTATGAATCCTGCTTTTTAGTGCTTCATCTGAATCCTGTGTCTAAGATGCTTTTTAGTGCTTCATCTTTTCAGAGTGTAACTACATCATCAACATGATTCTTCACCGCAGGCAGAGCCTTCCTCAGCATCCTCTACATCAGAGGAAGAGGGCAGCGAAGTCAAACTAAAGAAAAAGAAGAAAAAGAACAAATTGAAAAGCCAGATTTCCTCGTTCTTCAAGAAGAAGGAGGATGGCTCCCAGAGGCCATCCACACTGTCCATCAACAAAGAGCCAGAATCTCCCCCTCTCCTCAGCTCTCCCTGTGAGGGTTCAATGCCTGTACAAATGACCTGAATATCAGTATATTATAAATTATAGTTATATATGTTAATATATAAATAATCTAAAACATTGTAATGTATTCATCCATGATGTGTGTATCCTGACTGTGTTCTTGTCCTGGTCCCACCTGTTAGCACATCCTCCTGAGTTTTATGAAGAAGTTGCAGAAACTCTAGACAGGATTGTTCAGAGGTCTCATAGTACCAAGAAAGCCAGTCCAGTCCTCTCTGCCACCACATCACTCAAACCTGCCCCTGGTGAGAGGCTGCGGTCACCACACGCATGCAGGCCACAGGCAGGCACCAAGCCCAGCTCTCTGAATCCAGGACAGCATGTGACAGGGTTTCTATTTTGACCAGTTGACCTCCCCCCCTCTCTTCTCAGCCGGAGACAAAGACCAGGTGGTGAAGCAGTTAGCACAGGTGCTGTCTATAGAAGGGGACGCCATCAACATTAAGGTAGAGTTCAGCAAACAATGTTCCTCATTTATTCAATCAAAATGTTGGATTCATGGTAACTCCCCCTGCCATCCTCTCTCCCCCTCCCTCCAGATCCAGTCTGATCCGTTCCTGCGCTCCACACTGACTCGTCTCTCCTACCCCTCGTTTGCCAAACTCCTGGACACCTTCGCCAGCGAGGCCCAAGTCCCCGCCCTGCCGGCCACCGCCAGCCCCACCCTGCGCCGTGTGGCTATCACCATGGAGGTGTCGCGCCGCGTCTTCACGGCAACCGGGACACAGCGCATGCAGGGCTATGCAGAGCGCTACATGGAGAACTTTGCTCCATGGGTCAAGAGCCAGGGAGGATGGGTGAGTGCAGAGGAAACACCAGGTCCCTCTGCTGCACCACTTCAGAATCCTATAATTCATTTTAGGATAAAACACAAGCTTTATTTGTAATTTATGCAGTGCAAGAGTTAGAAGTCAAGGCTGTGAAATAATATAATTGAGATGACGAAATACCTTTTCTATTTCTTCAGAGAGGGTTCTTGGAGTGTTCGTGCTCTTAAGTTTGAAAGGCTATTGCTACTGTGTTCTCAGCAAAGCAATATGTAGGAAGATTAACATGAGTTCATGAAGATTGTAGAAACTATTTGGCTTAACAGTACATGAATATGTACATGTTTCTGTATCCAGGAACAGAGCTCTGTTGATGGGTCAATAATACTTTACATCTGAACATCTCTGACCACTGCATTTCCTCTGGTTGGATCATCCACGTCTGACTTCCTTTCCACAGGAAGGCATAGTGCAGCTGGAGGAAGTTTTAGAGTATGACTGAACACCCTGCAGCACCCGGGGCAGCTGGGACCTGGGGCAGCTGGGACCTGGGGCAGCTGGGACCTGTCACGCTGCAGCACCTGGGGGAGCTGGGACCTGGGGCAGCTGGGACCTGGGGCAGCTGGGACCTGTCACCCTGGGGTAGCTGGGACCTGGGGCAGCTGGGACCTGTCACCCTGGGGCAGCTGGGGCAGCTGGGGCAGCTGGGACCTGGGGCAGCTGGGACCTGTCACCCTGCAGCACCCGGGGTAGCTGGGACCTGTCACCCTGCAGCACCTGGGGCAGCTGGGACCTGTCACCCTGCAGCACCCGGGGCAGCTGGGACCTGTCACCCTGCAGCACCTGGGGCAGCTGGGACCTGTCACCCTGCAGCACCCGGGGTAGCTGGGACCTGTCACCCTGCAGCACCTGGGGCAGCTGGGACCTGTCACCCTGCAGCACCTGGGGCAGCTGGGACCTGTCACCCTGCAGCACCTGGGGCAGCTGGAACCTGTGGTTTACTCTCCCTGCTCTCCCAGTCTCCCTGCTCAGGTGCACACATGTCCCATGTCCTACATAGAGTAGGTTCAGGGGCAGCGATTGATGTACTTTGGGGAACCAAGTAGAGAACTTAGATTCAGAGTGATTTTTCAAGAGGGTGAAGAAGGGAAAGCTTTTTTGAGATTTCCAATAGATTTGGAACCAGTAGTGTTTTAACACTAAACATGTTTGTCAGTCATGTATTTTTATGAATCAACTTTTTTATAAATTAAAAAAAACAAACATATAAACATGTTTTTCTGAAAACTGCTTACTTTTACTATTGTTATTTCTGCGTAATATGTCTTAGTTTCATGTTGCGATGGATGAGGAGTCTGACCCTGGTTTAAGAAGAGAGAAAAAGCAATCAGGGTCAAGCAGCTATCCAGCCTTAACTGACCTGAGGTTCATTATCAGCAGAACCCAGAAGAACAAGTGAGGAAAACAAGTTAAGGTGGCAAAAGTCAAGGCTATTGTAGTCTAGGACAGATAAGAAAATAAAAACGTCCATGTTTGTGTGTTTTGGCCATACATGCCAATCCAGTCAAAGACCATATCACCACCGATTTAGAAAATATTATAGACTAATACATTTCAGAATGTGCAACAGCACCATAACTTCACAGGTTACAGGGAATTTCCTTTTAGTGAACACCAAGGACACAGAAGCCTGTTCTACCTGACCAGAGGGACCGATCCACCTGACAGGTAGCTATGTCAGGAATCTGAATGTCCCAGGGAGTATGTGCAGTGCACCACAGTGCAGAATAGTATGGGTAATAGTATGGGTATTGAGACGCAACGGTTTAAGTTGGACTTCTTCGAGCTCTCAGGGCCACCGTATCATAGCGTGTTTTCTATGCTGTGATTGGCTACACTGTTTCCCCCGGATGGCATCGCGCAGCCCAGTTGTTTTCATCCAGCAAGTTCGAATGAATACGCGTAGAATCATTCCATATTGAATATTTCCTTTCATTTGCCCAGGCCTTAGTTGTAGGACCCACATTTTCACAGGCATCGTTTATTCCGCACCTTTTTTGTTGACGGAAGTAGGAAATGTGCAGTGTAGAAAACCAAACTATTTAATTATTCATAATTGTACAAATGGACTATAAGCTTGGTATTACAATTGTATTTCATATTTTGCTCTTAACAAGGCGACTTGCCTTATTACAACGGATAGCCACGGGTTCAGAACAGAGCGGAGGCTGGTGAGTAACTTTATAGGATCGTTAGCCACAGTAGCGTGCTAACATTAAAATGTGAAATTTGGTCATGTATTTGTTGTCTTGGTATTTTTGGGGGGCACTTTACTACAGGTCCTCTAATTCAGGTAGTTTGACGGATGACGGCTCATGCAACATAGACATCTTGGATGGGGTGTCCTTGTCATATCGCGAATTCATTGATAGGTATGCAATATATGATTATCTTTATGTCTGCTTGTAAAATGTTAACTTACATTTTAAATGTTGAATGAATATAGATAATTTTTTTAACGTCTGCTTTCCTTTTTAATAGATATGCATACTCAAAGCCTGTAATTCTCAGAAGTGTCACCGACAATATGGTAGGCTATCTGGAAGCCCTTTCAGACACACAACACCAACTTTAGCCATTCACTTCAACATTTTAGAGCACGCCCAGCCTGTGCAGAATGATCCGTAAAAATACACTGTAATGATGCACGTAGTGATGGTCCAGTTGTTGCCTACATGGTGTGATGCAAGGTCTCTGTCTAATGCTACGTGTCTCTACAGGGTGGGCGTCTTACCCATTTTGTAAAATAAACCAATAGCTGTGCAGAAATTACGGAACATCTCTGCTTTGATTGGTCGTACGCAACCGTACGCAACCGTACGGACTCAAAACACCATAGCAAGAATTTAGCGTCATTCATTCTACACGTCTCTTTAACATCATGTCGTAAAGTAATGAGACTCAATACTGATCATTCATATGTAAAGACGCTGCAGATCTTTAAGCAGGGGTTTAGGTTAGACCCTTGTAGATCTGTAATTTGCTTAAAAAAACTGTCAAATCGGAAATACTACCCAGTATTACTTTAAAGTAATTATTGGACAAATAATTATTTGTCCAAGACAAATAAAGTAATCTTAATCTTGAACAAACAATCTGTCTATTAAAGACAGCGTGTTTAAAAATTAAGCATCACAAATATGTGTACATTATCACTTATACCAACATTATCTTGTGATATGAGACTACAGTATTTTCCAATGATTGTATTTTTGAGTTTCAAGTAAAGGTACTTTGTTTTCAGAAATTCCAATTCTTATGCTCCAAATCCAATTTACTTCAAGAGTATGGAGATCGTAAAGTTAGGCTCAGCACAGCAAACACATTCTCCTACAAGAAGGGTACGCTTGGCGCGCACACACTCGTACTCAATCGTTAACTCTGCTAAATTGATCCTTGAATTCACAATATATTTCATTTTTGACTGCAGTGGATGTCCCTTTCAAAGAGTTTGTAGACTTGCTACTGATGCCCCAGGCAGAGGACACTCTGGGCAGCGGTGAGTACAGGTGCTTTCAGCAGATCTTGGTACACAGACATGTCAAGGGAAGCACTGCTAATGAGGGAGCTCTTCTACCTGGTCTCTTAACAGATACACTGTATTTCTTTGGAGATAATAACTTCACTGAGTGGCACTCCCTGTTTGAGAACTACAAAGCACCACCCTACTTGCTGCCTCAGACAACTGGAGCATATAGCTTTGGCATTGCAGGTCAGTAGGAACTGTGTTTTTTTAAATGATCCTACACTAGGGTGAAAGACAATGCTAGAAATAACTGGAAACAGAATTTCAGACAAATGGCTCTGGCCGTTTACCTCCAGACTCATCTAGCATCATGACATTGCCTGAAGCCCTGCTAGTGCCTGGCTGAATACCGGATCTTTCTCTGACATCAGTCTTATCCTTACAATCTCTCATCCATAGGTCCAGGGACAGGGGTACCTTTCCACTGGCATGGGCCTGGCTACTCTGAGGTCATCTACGGCAGGAAGGTAAACTACCTGTCTGCATACACCGTCTACAGAGGGTCCTCTCCATGGGCCAAATGATGTATGACATTCATGCATTTTAAAGCTCTAAAGGGTTTATTAAGGTCTGTATCTGATTGTCAACATGTTCCCTGTATAGCGCTGGTTCCTCTATCCCCCAGACAAAGCCCCTCATTTCCACCCAAACCACACCACTCTGTCCTGGGTGAGGGACGTGTCTCCACACCTGCCTGAGGAGGAGAGGCCGCTGCAGTGCACCATCCAGCCTGGAGAGGTGGGAGCAGCTCACCTGAGGCGTCACACACTTTATTTCAAATAGAAATCAGTCAAATAAAACATTCAAAGTAAAATGTTGGAACCCTCTTAGGCCAGTATTTAGTTCAAACCTGCTTTGAATATGAATTTACAATGTGGACTAACGTGAAAAATATTGTGTGTTTACTGATAGGTTCTGTATTTCCCAGACCGCTGGTGGCACGCAACTCTCAATTTGGATACGTCTGTTTTTATCTCCACGTTCCTGGGCTGAGCCCCGCACTTCAACCAACAATTATGTATATATGACAGAATGGTTCTTTTTAAGGACTAGGCAAACATACTACAACACAATGATTGCATTAATTTATTTAAAAAAAAATTACTCAACCTAACTCTTTCCCTTCTTTTACAATACATACACTTGTTTGAAAAAATTGGTTATATATTTATGAATGATTGCTGGCTGATTGCAAATTTCATTCATAAACCATATAGCTGCTCTAGTTATCTAGTGTGGAGATCAACCTGAAATCATCATGCCAAAGTATGGTTATGGATTATGGCTTGACAAAAGGCCGGTCACTCAGGTAATGACTAGATCTGATTGGTAGAAGCAATAAGCCATCAAATCAGCTGCTGATGGATTTCCAGGTAGCCAGTGTGGAGGATCTGATCATGACTACCTCATATCTACACCGTCATGCCCTCTAGAGGTATGTTATACTTTTTTGCAGGTCCATGGTTCATCCTTAGTGTAGGTCCTCAGAGTGAGGTCAATTCCTCCAGACCTCTTCTCCAGAAACATACGTGGCTTTTACATTCATGACATCATCAAGCAGAACGAGGTCTGAGGATGGACAGAGGGAATTACTTAGCAGGTGTGTGTGTGCGCTAAGAGTTGCAAGAAATACTTGAGAACAAACCCATCCTGAGCTGTTAAACAGCTGTTAAAGATGATGGACATGACCACACCACCAAGTACATGGAGAAAAAGTAGCCATCAACATTGAATTCCTTACCTGCATCTGCTCCATATGACAGGGTGCCTTTGTGTTGGCTAATGCCCAGCAGCTGAGCTGGGTGGAGGGAGGCGGCTTCCAGAGCTTCCTCCACACTGCATCCTGATGACATCACACAGACACGTGTGGACGCACACACAAAGATCACACATGGTTGAACTCATGTGGGAGAAACACACACACACACTCTCGTTCCCAGACTGTCTCTCACCTGAAGCCTGTTTCAAGTGCCTCACACACATGTCCATTGTGGCTATGCTTCCACTGAGAGTCGTGGTGCCTGCAGAACACACGAGACAGCAGGATCTTCAGTGCCTGACATCAGAACTAGAAGCTTTTCTCCTGACCTGCTGATCAGGAACTAAAACAACGTGTTAAGATATCAACAGGTGCACAGAAGATCCAAGGTGTTCAATGTGTGGCGTCACAGGTGCTTTGTTTGCAAAGAAACAAAAAGAGAAGCTTGAATATTTGGACTAGGAGATAAACGAGATAATGACCTGCCACATAAGCATGAAGGCCCTGGATCTCAATGACCTGCTGACCCAGGGGATGGCGTCCAGGGGGAAGACCCATCGCCGTGATGGCATCAGTCACCAACACCAGACCTGAACAACAAACACGTGTATCATTTCTCTTTATTTAGCTGTTTGACTTTTATTGTCACTTTACTGCCAACTGGTGTGCTGCCACGCTGTTTCATGTGCCTGAGGGGTGTGCTCTGTGGGCGATGCGCAGGGCAGCCGGGTTGGTGTGGATGCCGTCAGCAATCATGCCGTAGAACACTTTCCTGTCATGAGGAATCTGGTCACTAGTCAGCAGTCCCACTATGCCAGGATCTCTGTGGTGGAACTGCAACCCATCATTACACAGGAAGTATGTTGGTTAACTTTGACTAGTTTCAGTTTTTAGATCATGTCAATCATTTTAACATCAATTGTTCAAATGGAGAACTTCAGTGAATAAATCGACTATAATTGTTTACATTTACATTTAGTCATTTAGCAGACGCTCTTATCCAGAGCGACTTACAGTAAGTACAAGGACATTCCCCCTTTACTTTTACTTTTGAAAATATCTTACCCAGGTGGATTTTCATCTTTGGTTCTGCAGTGTTGCTATTTTCAACAAATCGACCTTACATTTACATTATTAATGACTTTATGACTTCCAAAAGAGTGCTTTGCAAAGGTCAATGATCATAAACCTTGTGATTGACCCCATGTTTGCTTTTGAATCCAACTGAGTCATGTTCCTTAGATAAGGTACACCACATATGAATCCAACTGAGTCATGTTCCTTAGATAAGGTACACCACATATGAATCCAACTGAGTCATGTTCCTTAGATAAGGTACACCACATATGAATCCAACTGAGTCATGTTCCTTAGATAAGGTACACCACATATGAATCCAACTGAGTCATGTTCCTTAGATAAGGTACACCACATATGAATCCAACTGAGTCATGTTCCTTAGATAAGGTACACCACATATGAAGTAAATGAACTCACTGGCAGCATTGCGTTGAAGAGGTGAGTGATGAATGACGCTCCGTGCTGCACTGCTTCCTCTGCCTGGGTAAGGTTGGCCACTGAGTGTCCTACATGTCAATCAAGTTTCACCTTATATTAAGTTAGAATCCATTTGGGTTAACACCGAAACCAAACGTTTTAAGACTTGTTAAACATAAGTTGAGGCTGTTTTCCAGTCACATCAAGTATCACCTGTCAAGGTGCGCTAACGTTTAACTCTGTCAGAGCTTCTATTACTGTCTTCATTATCACCTGCTTTACTTGGTCGATGGTTATTCATCACCATGACAACAGCTCATTCCCTGTATGGAGTCTGAGGATTTGGGTGATATTATTTTTAAATATATTTAAATAGTAGAATTCTCCTAAATATCGCTGTAGTGTTGTAAACATTACCCTATTTCTGTGTTAAAGACAAGAGTACCAAAGCTAAGATGCAAGCCCCTCCCCTAAATTAAACCCCAAAATGTAAGAGTTGCCATGCAACAAGATATATTTGTTCTAGCCTTCAATATCTTTCAGCAAAGAAACTTACAGTTATTTTCCTAAAACCCACCTAATGAGACAGTGATGCCCATTTGTGCCAATTCCTGAATCACCACTTGGCTATTGGCTAGCTCTGGGGCTAATGTCACCATGGCAACATTGTCCAGAGCACCGTAGGTGTCCAGTAGGTCTCTCATTCCACCCAACTTGAAAGTACGTAGATATTTCTCGGGATGAGCTCCTTTCTTTTCTGGACTAATGAACGGCCCCTCCAGATGAAACCCTGGGGTCAGTAAGGGTGAAGCCGAATGGGTTGGAAAGAGACATTTACATTATTGAAATAATTAGTTATATAAAAAAAGTCGAACCTATAACAAACATTTTAACTAAATGATATGGTGGCAGTTATATAGAAAAGTGCTATATTTCATGCAAGATTAACAGTTAAAATATATATGAATCTGTGTTTTTCAACAGTACACTGCAGTTCTTAACCATAGTTAATTGAATGTGCTTGATTCCTGGCTGGTCTCAGATCTGCAGTGCTGTGTAGCACAGGCTGAACTGTTCTCCTGGGTGACATTCTCACCCAACACTCCAGCACCTTCTCTTCCTCCATTGTGAACTCTGACCTCAGGCAAGACCTTGAAAACACAAGTAGCATTGCCATCAAGTATAACATCCCAATCAGTCAATTAACTTTACAAAAGAATATGTTGATGATACATATATGCCTGACTAGAGCACAATTGTCTGTATTTTTTGTGTTATGAAACAGAAATTGCCAGTCTACAGCATCAGACAACACCTTGTGGTAGATGTTTGGAGGTGAGGTCACCAAGGTAGGGCAGAAGGAGGTAACACCATGCTCCAGTATTTTCTTTGCCACTAAAGACACCCCACCTCTGACATCTTCGGTTGCTTGAGAGAAGTCAATACCATATCCTCCTGATGACACATTTGAAGATGAAAAAGTAAATTACTTTCTCCAAGTCTTTACTTATTCAGACAAAGTTCCCTCTGGCAAAATTGTTATGTTGGGCTACAATCATTTGGAAACATTAGCAAAGCTAACACAAAAATACTTTAATACACTGGTTGTTCCGAAGCTTTTATTCAAAAGTAAAATGTTGTTTTGGCACTGTAATTTCAATTTGAGATAAGTGTTTAGTATGTTCTCCTTCTCAGTGATCTGTATTATATGCGTGAAACAGTAAGGGGCGGGGCCATGACGTCGCTCTTCCTTGCAGCAGACTAACGGCTAACGCTCCAAACATTTGAGGTATTTCATGCCACAAGTTCCATTTGTGGAGATTCTACAAAGTGTGCCACAGAATTGGCTGAGCAGATTGTAATATAAAGATAATTTGGGAGTATGAAAGTGTCGCCGATATTGTGTTCTGCACAATATTGCCATAATGCATGATGGGCTATTGGCTATTACAAAGCTAGCATTGCCGGGCTGTATGCAAAGTGATAGAGAGCAAGGTGAGCCAAACTATCACATGAAACTATTCACTAATCTGAGGAAAACTTTATACACATCATTATTGGTGTATTTGATTATTGATCGACTTGACAATAAGTTTCATGACATGAGTTCCACATCATGAAGTGACAGTGCTGGTAAAAAAAGCCCGCATGGCAGCATTCTTTAAATTGGCTAGGACCTAGGTTTTTATTTTACCACTTTTTTCATATTAAAAATGTTAAGAGTTTTTAATAAGTCTTTCAATAATGTACACACATTCTTTTTAAATATCTGAATACTATAATTTTTTCTGTTAAGTAGGCCACTAACGAAAACGATTGGCCTTACCGTTGATCTGGACATCTATGAATCCGGGGGCGACAATGCATCCTTTGCAATCAACAGTCTCATCTGCATAACCTTTTTCATCAAAGAAGAGCTTCTCTGGGTCGAGTATCGTCCCCTCGCGGACCCAGAGGTCCTCTCTGAAGTAGGACACACAAGCAGGCTCGTGAATGAACAGCATTACATGACAATATTTGCACTATGTATATTTTGTACGTTTTTCATAAACACAATGAATAAGGAAGTTAAATACAAAATTCCATCCTTAATTCGCGTATAGAATGCATAACACTTTACTGATTTCATTAACTCATCAATACAGGGAAGAAAACCACTGTTCCCTATAAAGTTGTGCAGATATTGTTTTTGTGCATACGCACCTGTCAATGTTTCACATCATGTCAAGTAGTAGTAGTAGCCCTAGGCAACAACATAAGTGGCATAGTAACTGAGAAAACTGAGTTCACAATGAATGTTCAAACCTGTACAGATTTCATACCTCTGAAGCTTATGTTCTCTCAGTATCCTGCAGTTGACAAACTGGACAATAGGTTCCTCTGACACAGACTTATTGGATGGCATTTTCCGTAAAATACTTTGTCAACAAAGTTGTATTACTATAACATAAAAACAAAACAAATAAATTGCATGGTTTTAGGAAGTATAGGCTTCTAGACAACCGTTAAAAGATGTAACTGTCAACATGTAGACAACGCTTCTCAATTATCCGGGTATAGCCTACTTTTTATATCCATTCTGAGCACAAGACTGTCAGCATAAGACACTACTATCCTATGACTGAGACATCAAGATAGCATGTCACTTAAAGGTGCAGAATTGACTTTGACCCCGTCCCATTAACCGACGTGTCTCAGTCGAGAAAGTTGCAATTGTCCTATATCTAACAAAGATCATGTTTTTTTTAACAAATGTAGTTAAATCGATAAAAAAGATAATCGTACCGCTAAACGTTTAGTTGAAGGTAAACTATATCCTACTATAGAGCTAAATCACCCTACTGTTGTTGTGCAGTGTACAAGTAGCCTGCTACTCATTTAAGCCAATCGTTTTTCAAGAAAATAAATCAATTTACCCCATAGACTTTTACTCAGAGTAGGATACTCTCGCCATCAGCTTTGAAACGAAAGGAGGAGCAAACAGTCATGTGAGATTGCGAGGTCTGCTGATCTAAACGAAAACGTCTCATTATTCCCAAACTAGCCGACACGGTATGGCAATATTAAATGCCACGACACAAGTCTCTTAATGCTACGTCTTGCAGTGTCCTGGATAGATGTGGACTAAATCAAAACTTACACCATTTTGCGAAAGAACATCATTAAGTCGGCTATACGGGTAGCCTACAGGCTACTGTATTGTGGTGTATTTGTGTTTAAAACACAATTACGCGTTGTAATTGCTCCAATGACAGCATAATAAAAGGCTCCACTGAACCCTGCGCGGCCACAGTGGACCTTCCCCAAATGTTGGTCATGTGACATTTTCCATAGCGCCATTTTCTCTGCTAGCTACACCGGTGTTTAAGCCAGGGACAGTTGCCTGTTATTAGCCTTATAACCTACACTGAACACTTGGGCAAGTGTTTCTGTTGAGCGACAACGGGGGTGTTTAAATTCATAGTTAGTCATACCAGAAGTGTTCATTATCTAACTACTCAGTAAGGGTTAAGGTTATCAATTGCGCTGAAAAATGTCGACAGAGAGCCCTGAATACTCCCCGTTCTTTGCTGTGATGGGAGCTACTGCAGCCATGGTCTTCAGTGGTAACTATCAACCATTAGTCACCTCGCCTAAACATTGTTTATTGCATACTTAGCGTCGTATATTTCAATACTTATTTTATAAATAAATAATTGAACGTCAACATGATGTCAACTTTGATTAAGCTGTCTTGTTGCACACAGCGGTGGTTTACAACATTGGTGTGAGGGTGAAGGATACGATATTGCCATCACAGTTGGCGTTACTTTATAGCTAGAGCTCGCGTAGGTAGGCAACAAAATAAAGAGATCTAGCTACAGTTTGTATTTCACATGTTTGTGCCTGATCTATTCAATACTGATCTTGACTGCGAGTTTGACGCAAACTATTATTTTGCCTGTCGGTTAATTTGGGGATGATCTCAAACACTACCTTGATCACCACTCTCAAGGCGTATCTGTAGGCTACTCTCCTACAATAAGGCAGCCGATTTACGCTGTAGCCTACTAGACTACCAACTTCTTCTTCTTCTTGTTCTTACCAACTGTTGTTTTTGACGAACCCCGTCGGCTGGGCGATATGGCCAAACATTGTAGTTAAAATATATGTCAATGTTTTACAAAGCACAAAATATAATTTTGACAATTGCGAAAAGGTGATTGCAATTAAAAAAGCTGTCACTGTGTGTAGGGATATTGGCCTGTAAACCGATTATTTTGTTTTGTCTTAATCATTTTTTTCCTCCATTCTTGAAGCATTGGGGGCAGCCTACGGCACAGCCAAGAGTGGAACTGGCATCGCTGCCATGTCAGTGATGCGGCCGGAACTCATCATGAAGTCCATCATCCCTGTAGTCATGGCAGGTATTATAGCCATCTATGGGCTCGTGGTGGCTGTGCTGATTGCCAACAACATCAATGATAGGATCACCTTGTATAAGTAAGTTTCATTTAGAGAAATGGGATCAAGATTAACATAAATTTGTATGCATCAGTCAGTGTTAACCATTCTATTTGTCCTCTTCTAAAATGTAATCATCTTTCTTCAGGAGTTTTCTTCACCTTGGTGCTGGGCTGAGTGTAGGCTTAAGCGGGCTGGCAGCAGGCTTTGCTATCGGCATTGTTGGAGATGCAGGTGTCAGGGGCACGGCCCAACAGCCCAGGCTGTTTGTGGGCATGATCCTCATCCTCATTTTTGCTGAAGTTTTAGGGCTTTATGGCCTCATCGTGGCTCTCATTCTGTCCACAAAATAAATGTCTGTGTCTTTACCATCTCATTCATTCCACACATGCAGAACAACAACAACCCTTTTGCTCAGTTCCATATCAACTCATGGACCTTAATCTATGGTACCATGTGGATCTGACAGGACCAGGAGTGTTGGTAGTATTGTAAGAGTTCTACCTGGAGTTTTAGTCATGCCGTCTGCTGTATCACTACATGCACGCGTCAAGTTCTCTTACATCCACTGTTTAGGTCTAGGGGTTGTTTTTAAGATGGGTTATGATCAAATGGTTGGATTTCAGTCTAATCTTGTCTATACAGTTGTCCAAGGTTAGTTAGTCTAGACCCCTTTGGGTGTGTGCTCAGTCTATGTAGTATCCTACCCGTGCCGTGCATGTTTGAGAATCAATGTTATACACTTCTGGCTTCTTTTTTGTCATCACTTGTCTGAAAACGGACTTGAATGAATCATGGACATAATTTTATTTCATTTTTGGGGACATTTTTAGTTTCAAGTTGATGTTAAAGAAGCTTTACAAGTGTACATTGATTTTTTCACTATGGAAAATGTTTAATTTGTTAAAGATTTTAATTTGTTCATGCTACTGTTTAAATGGAACAATGTCTACTAAATTCCTAGTATATGTTTACTATAAATGTCTGTATAGTGAAATGAATTGCACTGTGGATAATGTTAAGTGCTTGGAATTTGTCTGTGTGTGGTGGAAGACTAGTGTCCGGATGTTTGCCCAGGGTAAATGAATGGATTTGTGTGTGTACAGTATGACTGTATTTGTATGTTTAACTCCAATGCAACATTCTCTCTCACATGTACTGTTCACCTGTAGTACTGCATTCTTTATTTTGTTGAAGGTGGAGGCTTGCGGTTTGCCTGATCTGACTTCCAAATAAATCTCCCAAACCTGACAAGTGTTTTCTATCAATGTTTACTTACATTAAGGAAAGTCACTCGCAATGGTAGTCCAATGTGCTTTTTGTGTGTTCCGTCTTACTAAATGATTATCCATATCATATTAATGTATATTATTACAAATACATAGTAAACTTGGGATAGTAACATTTGTATGCAATAGAGGAACCATCACTCATCAAAATATAACCACCAGATTTTCTGTAAACGAGCAGTAGCGTAATATAAAGGGTAAGGCAAAAAGTATCCTAATCAGAGCGGACATGAAAATAGTGTGACGACATGTTCAGCGTCCAATCACTGGTTGCTCGCTAGCTGTTCGTTACAAGTAAAGGTATTTTGTTTACGTCCGTTCTGACAAGTAGGTCATGATAGGAATGTTGGATAGCTAGCGAGCGAACTATCATTAATTATTGTCGTAGGTAGTTAGTTGCTGAGCAGTTACATTTGGGAATAAGAAGACACTGAAGACTGACAATACTGACGTGTGTACTGTATTCGGTATCGTTAGCTACATTAACATAGCACGAGATAGACTAACTTTAGTTAGATGTACTGGCTCGTCTAGATTAACCGCAGGCTTCAACTACTGTAGTTAGCCTAGCCTAACTGGCAGGGACTAATTAGCGTTACTGTATGGTTAGCACTAGCTTGATAACGACCTAAGTCTATAAAATAATACGGAGGCTTGCAGTTTTTCTTAGCTAGCTAATGCTATAAACACCTGGCTAGGACTAGCAGACGCATAGCTGGTTTAGTCCTCCTGACCCTGTACTGTATTCAGCAAAGGCTGGCCTGTGTTACTGTTAGCCACGCTAGGTAGCACACTTTTTAAAAACTAATACAGCTAAGCTAGCTCTTGTCACATACTTTAGCTAGTTAGCTAGTAAACCAGCATAAGCGAAGGAATTGACTATGTCACCTTTTAGCTGGCCTGTCTGGCAAGCAAGCAAATGACTAGGTTTGTAGACCAGGATATCTAGTTATGGGGAAAACAAAATCAACGCGATTAGTTGCAAGTTAGAAACCATTAGAACATGAATGTGATCTTGACTTGGCAAGGTATTGAACCTACATTGAGAACACTCGTTATTCTCACAATACGTGATTATTATTATTTTTAAAACATTGAATACAATTTAATAAAGTAAACTCCTGCATATTTTCTAGTAGTATCTCCAAATACTAGTTCTATTCAGGACCACGGTGTAGAGTAAAGTAGAGTTCTTCAGTTAGGTAGGAGTGTCACTCCAGTTGAAACTGCTCCTCTTAAACTCCTTTTCGACTCCTCAGTAACAAACTGTCATGTCAGGTCTGTGTGGATGTTAGGTCTGTGTGGATTGTCCAATGATCTGTAGTTCTACAGGAGTAGTAGTTGTGTGTAGTCTGTAGAATGGATCTGGTAACCTTTCAGGTTTGAATTTTGGTGTGACTCTTGCTTTACCACAGGTCAAATTATCTCACCACAATGTCCAGGCGGAGCAGGAACAGTCGGGCGTGGCGTTATGTCTGGAGTGGAATACGCCGAGATGCAGACGCCCGCGCGCTGGGGCTTGCCTCAGAGTCAGAGGACTGGCGCTATGAACGTTTACAGGTAAATCATGTTTTGTGCCGTGGAATAGACGTGTGACATCTTTGATTGTACCTCCACTTACGACAGCGTCAAAATCTGATGCACTGATTTATTATGTATTTCACCATCTCAATAATTGCAAGATTACACAAAATAAAAATGAGAATAACCTACATGTTTAAGCAAACCTGCACATATTTCTATTAAAATAACTAATCTAGCTCTTCAAACTCGTGTGGAATAAGTGTAAACTCATTTGAACAGTTTACATGACTGCTAAAGTGACAGCCCCTTAACTTATTTCACAATAGATAATAAATCATTGAAATGCAGAGGGTAATGGTGAGTTTCATATTGTAATAGTTTGTGTTTGTGTGGTTTCCAGTACAGTGACTCTGACTCTGAAGCAGATTTCCCGGCCGTGGTGGTGCCTCCAGTCCCCAGTGCTGTGCCTGTCACAGGGGAGTCGTACTGCGGCTGTGACTCCCTGGCTGAGTCCAGCTACACCCCACGTCCGCGAGGCTTTCACCGGGTCAGAGACTGCCACTGTGGGGAGGATGACCAGGGTGAGGGCCTGGACTAAATACGAATCAAATATATAATGTAATATAGTACATTATATAAGGCTCAATAGTTTTTCATCACGCTGGAAAAGTACAGTGTTTAATGTGTTTGTATTTTTAAATCGATTTAAATAATATAAGTAACGTCTAATGTCATAAAAATATTTTCAATGCACACCATCAATTTGGACCAGCCTGATATTTAAGTCATAATTTCCAACTTATCAACTGTCACTATCATCAAAGTCTGTCTTAGATGTCGGGTCTAAGTATGCCATATGTTTAGTAATGAATGAACTGAAGCATTGTCTTCTAATGTTTCAGACTTTGACTGGGTGTGGGATGACATCAGTCGATCAACAGCAACGTTGTTAAGCTGTGACAACCGCAAAGTGAACTTTCACACAGAGTACAGCTGTGGCACGGCTGCAGTCCGAGGGGCCAGAGAGCTGGCTGAAGGGCAACACTTCTGGGAGATCAAGATGACGTCCCCAGTCTACGGCACTGACATGGTAAGACTACAGCTCCTTAATGACCTTTTGGGACTAGATGGATTATTATTCTTTTGTTCAACATTTTTTTATTTATTTTGGTTTGTCTAATTCAACTCTGGTCCATTGTTTTGCTGTTTCTGTACACTTTGAAGACTTGCAAGACTCTGTGTTGTTGTGTAGATGGTAGGCATTGGGACGTCACATGTGAATCTGGACCAGTATAGACATTCGTTCTGTAGCCTCTTGGGAAAAGATGAGGACAGTTGGGGTCTCTCCTACACTGGTAAGCCTACTTCTACTTCTACTTCCATTGAACAGTGTTCACTGGTGTCATGGCTCAATACTCGATGTGAGAAGATGCACTGAAGTTAAAGTGCAGGCTCTTCATGTGAGCGTACTCTCTTAGCCACAAACACAGAGCAATAACAGATAAGGGCTGGGTTTCCCAGATTCGTTAAGAAGCTCTTGACGCTAAGAGCTTCTTAAGAACGTTCTAAGAGCGTTCTTAGAACGATCCAAAGAAGCTCTAAGCGTTAAGATCTTCTTAACGAATCTGGGAAACCCAGCCAAGTGCTTTTACTGCTAACAATTGAACATATGTGAGTGAGTCCCTTTGTTTAAATGTTTATTTGGGTGCAGGTTTACCTCTATTATTTGTGTGTGTGTGGGGGGGGGTGCTTAATCATGAGAATAAATAAAAACACAATTTCTTTAAAATATTAGTTTTTATTAAACAATACCAAACTTGTAAGAACATTTGCAGCCCTCTGTGTTTGGCTTCCTCATACTAGGGTTGTTGCATCACAAAGGAGATAAGGTGAACTTCTCCTCCCGGTTTGGCCAGGGCTCCATCATCGGAGTACATCTGGACACGTGGCATGGCACCCTCACTTTCTTCAAAAATCGCAAGTGCATAGGTAATGATTATTATTACTATTGTTATTTATTCAGGGAAATCAGTGAACAGCAAGTTGTTGTTATTGACCAACTTTATAGGAAGTACCAGTTTTTGAGAGTCATTGGAGCTTTTCCATACTGCCACAATAGTGAATGAAACCTACAAGCTGAGAGTTACAAGAACACTGTCGTTCTCCGGTTCCTCATGTTATCTCAGGTGTTGCTGCCACAGAACTGCAAAACAAGAGGCTCTTCCCCATGGCCTGTTCCACAGCAGCTAAGAGTAGCATGAAGGTGATCCGGTCATGCTTCGCGCCCACCTCCCTGCAGTACTTGTGCTGCGCCCGCCTTCGCCAGCTCCTGCCAGACTGCACGGACACGCTCAGTGTGCTGCCCCTCCCGCCTGGGCTGAGACACTTGCTGCACACCAAGCTGGGATGGGTGCTGAGCCTCAACGGCTGGGGCTCAGAGGAGGGAGCTGACGGCCCTGAGTGCCCCGCGGCCTCCTCCCTGGGCCTCCCTTCAGCCTCGTCCCCGGGCCCCCCTGCAGCCTCCTCCCTGGGCCCCCCTGCAGCCTGCCACTCGCTCTGTGACTCAGAGGGGTGCTGCTCCAACCCTGAGGCGTACCAGAGGAAACGATGTCGGTGGACATGATTTGGACCTCCTGCCCTTTGAAAAACTCACATATTGCTGGTGTGTGCCTGCATATCCACAAACAGAAAACCACACTAGACATAACGGTAGAAAATGTGAAAATATGAGACTGTTGTTTCAGAACATGGTTACTCTCTGATATATGAATGTGACACAAAGACATAACCACGGCCAAATATCAGTGCACATTGTTACAGTATATAAATGCAGTTGGAAGGATTTGGGGTTTCTCAGCTAAAGAAGAGCTAGCTTTCACACTTCTAACTGTCCAGGAAAAGCTGAGTGCAGAGTGTAAATAGTTTCCCAGAATGCTTGTGAAGGTCTTCTAGTCTTCTTGTTGAGCCAGGTTGGTTTGGCTGGGTCTTTCCTGGTTTCCTGGGTTTGATGTATGTGTTGCCTACTTCTTCTCTCTTTCTGTTAACCTATTCCTATCTAAAAGATATCATGTGCATTACGTAAATAGATTTTAATATTAGAGCAAGCCTTTCCAGATGATGGTTAATACCTTTCTGATGAAGACCTTCAGCAGTAGATTTTTGAGTGACCGATCAGATGAAGACGATTGTTTCACTTTTTCTGTTGCCAAGGGATCCAATCACAGCCCAATGCTCATTGGTAAAGTTCTTAGATACTGCTCAGTGGTAGAGCATTTTACTGCAGATCAAGAGGTGCACATTCAATCCCCCCCATGTACGTCGCTTTTGATAAGAGCATCTGCTCAATGAATACAATAATATTATTATTGGTCCATTAAATATAGTTTTGTCACTACTCGGTAGAACAATAATACAGGACTGTGGTGCCGACATGAGTAATTTAAAGGTTTAAGAATTTAGTAAACACTGATGATAAAACTATTATACATTTGAACTCACACCTGGTTAGTGCAGCCACATCAGACCTCAGTAGGGACCTATTCAGTTCAATGGTTAAAAAGTTCTACATGATATATTCATGTGTTCCCCTTATGAAAAAGATGGATACATTACACCGTTTTGTGTACCTTTGACATTTAATACAAAAATTAGTATTACAAGTTTTGCTAAGCCTGTCTGTGGTTTGGACCACAATATGCATATAAAACGTATTGCTGCCTTGACAATTTCAGTTCCATTTCTCATTTCAAATGAGTCTGTGACCGAAAGTTCAACGCAGTCAGTTGAGCTGGGAGAGAGTCAGACATGCAGGGGCTGGACAGCTCTTAATACTGTGAAACCTAGGGATGTCGTAAACAACCTAATGGATAATGAAGTTCTTGGGTCCAGCGTTTGAGGAAAGGTAGGTATTAAGGAGCAAGAGAGGTGTTTGTAAGGAACCAAGCATCTTTACAGTGTATTTGTATTGCTGCTGTTTATCAGTAATTCAGAACAAGTTGTCTTACGATCCAATTGTACGTGTCTGTATTTCTCAAACAGTTTGTCATTGGCTCTCCTCCATTGAAATTAGTGTATACTGGAGTAAAAACAGTGTCCAATGTTGTGTAGTATCATTTCATTGTATGTTTTTAGTCATGTTATAATGCATAAAAGCACTTTTTGCTGACAGATGGTTGCAGTTAATATACATAAATAACTGATGCTCATTGGCCTACTCTGTGTATGCCGTCATTCAAATGTTCTCTGTAATATGTATCTAAAGTGTAGCCTTGAAACTTAAGAAATATGTCTGTAGCCACACTGTTTAAAAAAAATTGTATTGTAAGTCTCAATCCTTTTATTTATTCAAGTGGTGTAAGTCTAAAAAGAAAAAAGGCTATGCATCTCCACATCATGGAAGTCTAAAGTCTACCCAAATAAACAAAGACTGGCGCAGTTCTAAACGGAACCTTGGTTAGACGGAAATTACATCAAGGCTTCCTAGTCGGAACTATTTGTACACGGACAGAGAAGCACAGCCGTGTGGAGGTCAAGTAATTAAGTTTAACGCAAGGTAAATGTTAAATCAGTGTTATACCATCGTATCAATGATTAGATAATCACGGGCATGATAATGTTAATTAGCTTTCTAACCCGCTTAAATAGCTGGGGATAGTCGTCTCTAACGCTAGCAAGCTAACTCAATGGGCATCTGCCATAATAAAGCAGACGTTCCTAAATACATTTGTACTACATACATAGCCTACGTCTTTGAAGAGACACTCAGACTAATCTGCGAAAATGTGTTTGCACTTGCGATTTTGTCTGCTGAGAGCGGCGAAGCTGAAATCTATATTTACTTCCTAGCCACTCAAATGGCTTTGGCATGTTCTCATGTGGTGATGTAGCCATTGGTTTAAGAAGTGGGGATGGTAGTTTATCTTTGTCGGACAGTCTGTTTTTTTTAATATAGTTTATCTGAAATTTAGTTGTATGAACTCTATCTACCCAGGTGCAGTCAGTGGTCGATACATCTATCAAAAATGGTGAAAAAGAAGCGTGTCCGTTTGATCGCTGAGATGGCTCGCAAGATCCGCGCATATCGTGAGCTGAAGGCGCAACCACGGGAGTCTGAGAAGTATGCGTTGGACTACAAAACCATGAAACGACCGCACACAGGAAAGACACTGCCAGTGTTGGCCTGGGAGGATGTTGGCAGGGAAAGCCGTCTGTTCACCCTGCTCTCTGGGCTGAGGCTATTTGGAGTGGGACGTATCTTCACATGCAAATCCTGGTTGGTCGACCACCCGGAGCCCAGCTACTGGCAAATAACTAAAGTAAAGGTGGATTACGTTGCTGAGGTGAGAGGAGGTGGTTTACAACATGTTAGATAATCTCTAGTGGCACATCAGTATAACCAGAGTGCAAATTATAGACAATCAGGGGGGTCAACCCCACCCTAACCTTTTTTGGGGAGAAAAAGTCTCAATTAGGGGGGTCAAACACCCCCAATCCCCCCTCGTATTTCAAACCCTGAGTATAATCGTAAGTAGTGATAAAATTAAGGATATTACTTCCGGATGACTATTCTGTCTCTCTTTAGAACATGGACCACGGCAAGGCATGGGGCATCCTGACCTATAAAGGTAAGGGGCTTATCTGCCGACTGAATTGTAATTACAATTAGTCTTAACATGTTATTTTCATACAAAGTAGTTAGTTAACACTTTCTGCTTTGCAGGAAAGCAGGAGAGCGAGGTAAAAGAAGTGGAAAAAAGCATATATCATGATTGGCGGCTGGTGCCAAAACATGAGGAGGAGAATTTCAAGAAGTACGAGCCCCTCCCAGAGCTCCCAGTGCGCTACGTGTCATACCCCCCGCTGCTCCGGGCCATGATCCTGGCCCATGGGGGGGGCTCTGCCAGGGGGGAGGAACCCATGCTGCCCCTTAAGAGGGATGTTCTACTCAGCAAAGACTACTTCAGCAGTCAGGAGGATGAGCGACAGAGGCAGGAGGGCACACCAGTGTGAGGCTGGAAGGAGCCGGTCTGATGGAAATCACAATGTGACAAGTTGGAAGTTGGGGGAAAAAGTTGGAAGAGTAACGAATATCTTTCCAGTCTTGACATACCTTGTGAAGTTATTAAACTTGAATGTGACTTGCTCATGAATCCATCTGAGCCTTCTCCTTTCATTAGGAATCACATATGCCTTTTGGAACTGTATGTTTCTCCAAATGAAAGACTGGGATGGACGGGATTTCACATTATCTATTTATGTCAGATGCCGTGTGCTGTCTTGTAATGTGATGTAAATATATTAAAACCTATGTCTGTCACAGATCATTGCATGCCAAGGCATTATTATTATCATCCAGCTGAGGTCCTTTCTGACAAGTTCAGCACTTCCCTAACCTGACTTGCCAGATGGTTTGTTACACATATCCATCTTGGAAGTTGTCCTTGGAAACTGTTTGGAAAAGGGCTACTGTATGGTCCTGATCTCGCAAATCCAGCTGTATCCAAAAGCCCTTCTATTCTGGTTAGGGTTTATAACCCTAACCCTTCTATTCTGGTTAGGTTATCATTTGATAACGAAGGGCTGAGTGGACACACTAATAATGATAATGTAGGCTAATGTATTTATTTAGCGGAGACTTTAATCCAAAGCAATGCACAGGGGAATATAGAAACTGTAGCCCTTTGGTCTGCAGTAAAAGGCCTTACCACTACCCCAACCCCCATATTAAGGCTTAACTTTAGTTAAAAAAAAATGCATTTGTTGTGATTTCAGGTGACTTAAATCAATTAACCTACATTTTTAGGATAGTTGCAATTTAGATGCAAGCTGGTGTGACAAAATGTCTGTTTTGGATTGTGTCCTATGTCCATGATTTTGAATAGGGAAAAAAATGTTTTTAATGTGCAAATCAGTCTGCTATTGATGAACAATCACACATATCAATACCATTAGAAATGTGGTCCTGTCCAATGTCATAGAGATGTAGTGGCTATCACAACTAGAAGCTTTCAAACAGCATCCTTTGCGTGTCACAAACATTAAGTACATTATTACGTTCAGGCGATTCGCACTTTTTAGTTAGAAATGTATATAACCATTATAAAGCTGGTACACATTCCTTTGTGAAATTCCAGAGTGCGCATGTCCTTTCCTTGTACTTCCGATACTGTCGCCGTTGATGAGCGATGCGAACGTAATACCGCGGCGATGATTTGCCTCGTCTTAACCATATTTGCCCATATTTTCCAGACAGGTTGGTATAAGTTACTTATTTGTTTCTAGTTTTTTAAACCATGCCTTTTAATTTGAAAACCCAACAAATTCTAGGTTTAATGTATTGGTTGACATTTACCAATTTCTGCTACGACCACTGCAACATAAATCGCAATTTGACACTGGAACATTAAGTAACGTAAAGTCCTATGAAAACTGTTTATTCCGTGTCTCCAGGCCAGGGACACTAGGGACAGGCTAGATATAATTCAATATTATTAAGGAGAGAGCTGAGCCTAATCTGTCTGGCAGACTCACTCACAAAAAGCCTATTGCACTTGTCATAAACCTTACACTAAGGTCGTACCTCAGTTTCATTGAATCAGATAAAGATTTATTGCATTCAGATAAAGATTCAGTTCCTAAAAAAGTATGAGTGATGATCTGCAGTATTAGATGCATATCCTATTAAATACTAAAGAACTGCTCTCCCATTGGTTCTCTTACTATGCACAAAGCCTTACAACGATTGGCTATTCTTAAAAGCAACACGCGATTCTAATGGGTCCGAAAAAAAGCTCCGCTCAGCAGGATTTTGAGACTTGAGTGCTGGCCTTGATTTACTTTGTGTATCCGCTCCGCTGGGACCGTCAAACATGACAAACACTAAAGGCGGCTTCACTCTAGTCTGGATACTGATTTTCAAAACAGCAGGGAGCACCCAAAGTCCTCAGCATTACACGGGATACGCATTCATTAATATTTTCCAATCAATTGCTGCAGCATTAAAGGAGTGGTTGTGTATAGAATGTCTGAATGAAAATGGCAGTGAAGACGTCTCAGTAAATAGTTGATTTGAGATCATTTGTGCGTTTTGTGTTTGTGTTCATTATTAGACTCTGTCTTTGGCAACAGGGTGGACTGGAGCAAAGGAGCGCACCTTCATTGCTGTGAAGCCTGATGGCATTCAGCGTAGACTTGTGGGAGAGATCATCTGCCGGTTTGAGCAAAAGGGCTTTAAACTGGTAGGACTTAAACTTTTACAGGTATGAACGCACATTGGCAATGCTATGCACACGTCTCACCAGGTTGTTCAGTTCAGTGACAGACTATCTTTAGCCGTGTAAGGTCTGATTGTTCTAACACAAATATATACATGAATAACAAAACCCACTATAGACACAGTCATTTTGAACATCTCCCTCATAGTCATGGGTCATCAGGAATGTCTCTGTTCTCACAACATAATAACAGCGTAATAACAACATAACAGTGTAACAACAGTGTAATAACATAATAACCGTTACCATACTCACTCACACTCAAGTGTTAAAAACATCACCCTGTTGTAATTATGAGGACCACTCACCTGTGTTCATGTAACTGATATATTAGCTATTAAGAATGCGCATGGCAGTGACCATGGCGCAAGGGGGAAGGTTATACGTGGTCTTCAAGTTGTATAATGGTCATCACATTTAGTAGCCACAATTGATAGAGTGTTATGTGAATGTAAAGTATGTGCACATTATAATGTTAGGAAAACTGTTTCTGACCCCATTTCAATGCTGAGTTCATTACCTCTTTGATTGTACTGATGTAAAATAAAAGTACATAAAAGAGGCTGTTTTGAAGGAAAAAAAGATTGTAAAAATTTAAGAAGCCTCAGGAATTGATCAATTTTCTGTTGATAACTGTGCATTCCTTCATTCTAGATAGAAATCAGTAATACAGCATGAGTGTTTGAAATCCCTCTCTACTGTTTGTTTCCCAGGCTCCTGAGTCTGTTCTGAGGGAGCATTACTGGGACCTGAGGGGTAAGCCGTTCTTCAATGGACTGGTCTGCTATATGGGCTCTGGACCTGTTGTCGCTATGGTGAGATGCAGAAATTTGAATCCTCTAAGTGTTGGGTTATTATAACTCTGTCAAATGTCCTTCACCTTTTACAACTTTACAGCCTAAAATCTAAATCCATTAAATGTGACATTCACAATACTATAAATGTAAAGCACATTTTTTTCCCCGAAATAATGAAATTTAAAGACAAAACACTACTTTTCTGAACATTATACTTAAATACTCATGCAGAAGACAAGACAACAACATATAAAACATATTGCGTGACAGTACTGTACATACTGTAACTTACATGTTGAAAATAAGACTCAGATGTATTCAAGACTGCAGGAGGTTTTCCCATGTCTGATGATAGTGAGGCAAGCTGGAGGTTTTTCAAGAAGAATACAGGAAGTACTACAGGAAGTAACTAGGAAAGTGATAAGTACTCATGAAGTCATCAGAAACTCATGTTGAGCTCATGGTATTTTGGACTGTGTGTAATGTGTGCCAGTGTGTAATGTGTGCCAGTGTGTAATGTGTGTGTGTGCGTAGGTGTGGCAAGGTGTGGATGTGGTAAAAACTTGTTTTGGAATGCTGGGGGAGATGAACCCTGCCGTCTGCCTTCCTGGCACCATCAGAGGAGACTACTGTGTAGAAGGGGGAAGGTAACACATCCAACTGTTTTGGAATTTGGGAATTATAACTAAGACCAATAACATTTATTATATATGTTGGTTGGTTAACTACTTTAGAAAGGACATTTCCTTGATGTGAGATTCTAAATGCATGATAGGCCTTTAGTGCTGGGTAGACTACTTGTAATAGAGGGGTTACTCTTCTAGATGAGATGCTGTGTGGTTTGTGTGTTGCAGAAATGTCATCCATGGCAGTGATTCGGTGGAGAGTGCTCAGAGAGAGATCCCCCTGTGGTTCAGACGCCACGAGCTCCACAGCTGGGACCACAGCAGCAGCCGCTGGATCTAGGACTGATTCATTCTTTTCTTTTGTTGTAGCTTGCAGCTAGGTCAAAATTGTGTTTGCTAAAGATATTTGTTGATCGTTTCCCTGTTTCTCTTGCTCTAATGTAGCCATTTTAGAGATGAAGATTAGAAATATTCATATACATGTTACATAATAGCTTTTGAAATTGGTATAGAGGTATGTGTGTAGCCATCTCCAAAAGCACTCTCAGTTGAGTGTGTATACAATGAAGCCACACACACACACTTACACACTCACACACACGTTCACCCACAACCAGCCGTGTGGATCTCATGGGCCATGTCTTGAAGAGCGTCCATTAAAGTAGCACAAGCAGTTTTTTGAGAGTGCAGGTAGCCACCCTGGTTTAATTCACACGGGCAAAGCAAGGACTGCAGGATATGAACCCATACAGGAGCCTCAGATGTATTTTTACCTCCTTGGTTCAAATGAGTCCTAGAATGTGTAAAATTGTCTACGGCATTTCAACCAGTAAAACAAGGCATTGATATCCAGACTCAGGTCTAATATTATGAGTTTAGTTTTACCTCTGTCTTCAGTCTTCAATGTAGTCATCTATGTTCCCTCTCATTTTTATCTGCACTGAGCAAATAGAAATATGTCTGAGCGCAGACCTCAGTAGGCCTACGCTGAGCAAAGTTTGCAGAGAACCCCGCTAGCTTCTTCGTAGCTAAATATATCAGAAAGTTTCACCAGCCTACCTGGACAATCGCTTGTGTCCGTTTGTAGGATTTCACCAAGCCATTCGTGTTTAAATGTAAACTGCCCTTTTTTTGCGGTAGTTCTAACGTTCCTGATTTTTGTTGCAAGGCAAAGCTTGAGATGAGCGCCAGGGTTGTCGTTTTGTTAAAAGCTTGAACATGTATAGTTTTTCTAAAATAATAATTCAAAAAATATTGATTTAATTTTGTACGCGGTCTGAAAAATGTAGTGGGAGGGAACATCGGTGGTCATATATATTCTGGTCCATACAATCTTCCTATATGCGTGTCGCTTTGGAGAAAAGCATCTGCATTCAAATGTTCTTACATACTCCCAGACTCTGAACAAAAAACATTGCAACGCAAAATCTCAAGATTACATTTATGTATGTTTTTAGCACGCAAATATATTTAATATTTAGTCCACACAGAATAGATCAACATGAGTTACATACTGAACAGGGGGGTGCATCATGAATGTAACCATTTCTATAATCTATATAGATTTACAGATTTGTCTGTGACATCTGTCACTCAAATCAGACGACCATTCACAAAACTCACTGTCCAGCTTTTAGCTTGGGTACAGTGGATCATGTATGTATGGTGGGGGTTATAAGTTATGAGCCAATCAGCTCACAGCTCAAAGATGTCTGCCTTTGCTTAAAACATTTTGGGCTTTATTTACAAGGTACTGGAGTTGTGACTGCCTAAATAAAATGTTGCTCCAGTAATTTCATGTTAATCCAGTGTTTTGGCTGTTTAACTAAATGAACATGTAGAATAGAATCAACTCATCATGTACTGGTCCTTGTTCACTACTTACTGCAGAATTCAATGGAAAAAAACGATACTGTACACACACATCCACACCCTCCAGAATGTCCTTAAGATGATTGGTTATCCTGGGCTCATGCGTGTTCCTATACAGGCGAATGAACACTGAGCTCTCCTGATCATGTGACATCTTTACCTTGTTCAAACCAATGAGCTGCCTGTATTGGAATACATCTCATCAATCAGCTGCCTGTCTCCTAAGTTGATTAACCAATCAGCTGTCTTGGTTGGAGAAATAAACTGAGCTGTGAGCTGACTGGGAGACTGTGTAGACGCAAAGTTTAAATAGATTCAATAAGGATTCATGGATGGATTTGGAATAAGATGCATTATTTGCCAGTGCACTCCTTTAGGTTTCTGTACTTTAGTCAGTTGGTAGACTATGAGGGAGGCCAGAGAATGAGACCTGTCCTAGGTACAGACGTGTCATTGGACAAAGACTTTCAACTGAGGGAAGGATAAGTTTAGGCACAACAGGGTAGCTTTGGGGAAGATGCAGTGTACTATTAGACCAACACAGGCGACATGATGTACTTACAGGGCAGATACAAGCTCCATGGAGTAGATATAGTGCAGGGGATGTAATAAAGAGTGCAGTTACAAGGTTCATGGAGATACTTACAATAACAGGGCTAAGCGAGGCGGGGTTATATTCTTATGGAAGGTCAAGGAACTAAAGGGACACAAGGCTGGATGTGAGGGTGAGGGGTAGTCACAGGGGTAGTTCCAGAACCTGGAGAACATATGGGGAACAGATCTATGACAGGAAGCAGGAGGAGGAGGGGGAGTAGCTTTAAAGATTTGAGTCAAGGGTTTCCATGGTGATGAAGAGGTTCAGGGGCGGAGTTCTTCCAGTTGGCCTTGGCATTACTCAGGCACATAAGACACCTGCCACACGATGATGTGACTGCGCTCAGCTTTGCACAAGGCAGGCTTCACCTGCTGGGCTCCTCCGCCCTGCGGGCCTCCTCCACCCTCCCCTTCCTCCGTCTCATCATCCTCACCATCACCTGGAAGGAAGACCGAGCTATATTAGGACCAAACTGTTACACTTACCAAAACAGATCAATTACATCAAAGCATTGGTGAATAACTGATTTATCTCAAAGTTGGCACTACTTGGACTAACCCATTTTGGTTTGTTTTAATGCTCTGGATAAGTGTGCACGGTGTGCACTCCAAAGGTATTTGCAATAGTAAATGACAAAAGGTATGTTCTATCAAGCTGGCCTTGAGAAAAAAAGTTTGGGAAACCAAAGGTGAAAAAACGGCCTCAAAAATCATTAGCAACAAATTGTGCTTGGAAACGTTCTTATTCATGAGACAATGGTACCGTCAAGACTTTCAATGTTATGTGTCTATCTAGCTACTGTGTGTGGGAGTCCTGGAGCATGGGAGACTAGCGCCCAGTCAGAGAGCGTGTGAGTGCCTGTGTGCTTCTGTTCCATACCGATGCGGAAGTCAATGTATCCCTCTCCTCCACTGAGCACAAGGACGTTCTGCACACTCTGCATCTCCGTGTCTGGGGGTGGGGCGGAGCCCTGGCCCTCTGAGGGGCTGTCCAACACACTACCGTTCAGGGTGGCTAACACATTTCCTGACAGAAAACAGGATGAAGCGTTAGGAGGGTGTTAGGTGTTAGGGTCTTAGGAGCTAAGGTTTAACAATACCAGTTATGCTACAAAAATAAACATTTTTAATTTGATTAGAGAGCAGCTAAACTTTTGACTTGGTAACTTAAACAGTCAAATGTTACATTAAGCACATGGTGTGATGACTATAAGATGATGACACCTAACCATAGTAACCATAACCATAGTAACAGAGATGAGTCAGACACGGACACAACACTGCATGTAGAGGCCTCAGAGTGGCTCTCCTAGCTACTAACCTGGCACAGAAACAAAGAACTTGACGGCATCCCGGTGTCCATGGAAGCACAGCTGAGCCTGAGCCATAGAGCAGTACGGGATGAAGCTGCCACTGCTCTTCTCCGCGCTGTCGTCCGCATACACATGGATCACCCCCCCGGACGACGTGGGAGAGACCTTGTTGGCTGTAAGAGTGAAATGTCTTTCAACTATTGGACTGTCAGACCTGAGCATTCATATCTATAATCCCACAGTACAGGACCAGCACAGACATGACCAGCACAGACAGGACCAGCACAGTACAGGACCAGCACAGATAGGACCAGCACAGACAGGACCAGCACAGTACAGGACCAGCACAGTACAGGACCAGCACAGACAGGACCAGCACAGACAGGACCAGCACAGTGCAGGACCAGCACAGACAGGACCAGTACAGTACAGGACCAGTACAGACAGGACCAGTACAGACAGGACCAGCACAGACAGGACCAGCACAGACAGGACCAGCACAGAAAGGACCAGCACAGACAGGACCAGCACAGACCATAATCACCCCAAACGTGGACGTCAACTCAAGTAGAAAACAGATATTAACTTCACCATTAGAGACATGCAAGACAGAAAACACCCAAACCCAAAATTATTTGAGTATATTTGTATAAAACGATCTGTGTGAACCTGTGAAACTGTGTTGTGTCCGCTGATCTGACTGCACCATGAAACTGTTTCATGATTTT
The DNA here is from genome assembly GCF_021917145.1 of Hypomesus transpacificus. Lineage (NCBI taxonomy): Eukaryota > Metazoa > Chordata > Actinopteri > Osmeriformes > Osmeridae > Hypomesus > Hypomesus transpacificus. The sequence goes on along the minus strand of NC_061076.1, from coordinate 340,402 downwards.
GGACTTGCTGTTTTTGTTGCACTATACTGTACAAAAAATATTGTAGTTGAGATGTTATTGTTGTTCCTTGGCTCTAAACAAGGCTAAAACTCTGCACTTGTGATCCTTAAATATCTGCTACACTTTCTGTATGCACTATTTGTATGTCACTTCGGATAAAAGCACTTGCTTAATGAATAAAATGTAACACTGAAAAAATGGCTTCCAGTTAGTTTTCTATGCATAGCTCTTTTTACAACTACAGTGACAAAGGGCTTCACTGCAGCCCACAGATGACCCCAAACCAACCCTAACCCTCCGAAGGGTTAGGAGGTCAACTGGAACTATGATGAAACCCCCACATGTCAAAGGGACAAGAGGCAGGCAGGGGGCAGGAGACAGGCAGGGGGCAGGAGGCAGGCAGGGGGCAGGAGGCAGGCAGGGGGCAGGAGGCAGGAGGCAGGCAGGGGACAGGAGGCAGGAGACAGGAGGCAGGCAGGGGGCAGGAGGCAGGCAGGGGGCAGGCAGGGGACAGGAGGCAGGCAGGGGACAGGAGACAGGCAGGGGGCAGGCAGGGGACAGGAGGCAGGCAGGGGGCAGGAGGCAGGCAGGGGGCAGGAGGCAGGCAGGGGGCAGGCAGGGGACAGGAGGCAGGCAGGGGACAGGAGGCAGGAGACAGGAGGCAGGCAGGGGGCAGGAGGCAGGCAGGGGACAGGAGGCAGGCAGGGGGCAGGAGGCAGGCAGGGGGCAGGAGGCAGGCAGGGGGCAGGAGGCAGGCAGGGGACAGGAGGCAGGAGACAGGAGGCAGGCAGGGGGCAGGAGGCAGGCAGGGGGCAGGAGGCAGGAGACAGGAGGCAGGCAGGGGGCAGGAGGCAGGCAGGGGGCAGGAGGCAGGAGACAGGAGGCAGGCAGGGGGCAGGCAGGGGACAGGAGGCAGGCAGGGGACAGGAGGCAGGCAGGGGACAGGAGGCAGGCAGGGGGCTGGAGGCAGGAGACAGGAGGCAGGAGACAGGAGGCAGGCAGGGGACAGGAGGCAGGCAGGGGGCAGGAGGCAGGCAGGGGACAGGAGGCAGGCAGGGGACAGGAGGCAGGCAGGGGGCAGGCAGGGGGCAGGAGGCAGGCAGGGGACAGGAGGCAGGCAGAGGGCAGGCAGGGGGCAGGAGGCAGGCAGGGGACAGGAGGCAGGCAGGGGGCAGGCAGGGGGCAGGAGGCAGGCAGGGGACAGGAGGCAGGCAGGGGGCAGGAGGCAGGCAGGGGGCAGGGGAAAGGAGGCAGGCAGGGGGCAGGGGACAGGCAGGGGACAGGCAGGGGACAGGAGGCAGGCAGGAGGCAGGCAGGGGACAGGCAGGGGGCAGGAGGCAGGCAGGTGCAGGCATGGTACAACTGCAGGACATGGAGCACCCCCACTTACCCCTCAACCCCAGGAGCTGTCCCCGGTGAAGGACTACCGCTACAGGAGGGAGACAAGCAAGAAAGGGAGGAGAGAGTGGACACACGTCAGGACAGGAACCATCACAAATAGAAAAGGAAAATACAGATCAAGAAACAAAAGGAAAACAGACAAAGACAACTGACATGAAAAGCAGTGGACAGAGAGAAAAGCAGGAAGACAAAAGGAGAGGTTTGAGTGAGAGGTGGACGTACACTACGAGGAGAATTTGGAAAAGGACGCACACACACAGACATGCTTCGAAAATAGGGTTTTACGTTTCATTTTGACATGTTTAAATGTTTGTGGTAAGCCGAGCACCCAGCATGGGGGAAGGTCAGTACCGGTCAGCCCCCCCTGTGTCATGTGACACAGGCCTGAGGTGTGCAGCGCCCCTGTGTGTCTGAGTGCTGTGTTTACTTACTCTCAGTCAGTGGGATAGAGATGACCACGCCATTTCCAGTGCCCACCCAAAGACGATTTCCTCCAATTAAAAGTGCTGTAATTCGCACAAATGAGAAACCCAATTTCCCCGTACCTGCCAAATAGGAGAAAGAGAGAATAGTTCACATGATCTTGAATTTAAATTGTCAACTGATTCATTTTCCTGTAGACATATTCTTTGATCAGAGCAGAAAGTAAGGTTTTGAAGATCATGGTGATTTCTGGGTATTTTACCGAGCATCTTGCTGACGTAGGGTTCAATGTCCACGTCCTGGAGGTGTTGGTGTGTAAGAGCGTGGTAGAGGCGCAGGGTGGAGTCCAGCCTGATGGAGACCCACACTCCGTCACCAATCCAGGCCAGCTGGCGGACCTGGCTCTCCCTCCGAGGATGAGCGTCAAAGGACTTCTGCCAGAGAGGGACAAAAGGTGGAAGAGAAGGCTCATACGAGATTTTACTGTTGACAAATTCGAGAGACATTCTTTTGACCAACATAAGACATCATTTTCTGTGTGCTATGTTCTAGGAATGAGGATCTTGATGAATGTCTTTTAATTTCTCTTTAAAAAGAAACAGTAACACATTTTCTGTAAAAAATAGTACAAAGTTCCTATAACGATCCAGCTCTACACCTCGACTTTGCACGGGAGAGTTCCCTCATCTCCACCCTGGACTGTTCCTCCACTCGTAGGGTTACACCCAATTTCCCCCAAACTGAAAGCAGTAAGGCTGTGAGTTGTGCGCGGTTGGCGGTGCCCCACCTCGATCTGCATGCTCTTGGGCTGAATGACGTGGATCTTGTTCTTGTAGCCACACCACACCTTGTCATGGACCACGGCCATGCAGCGGATGGAGTGGTGTGGTCGTCCCAGATCCATCAGGTGATAGTTGGAAAGATCCCACTGACCGTCTGGAAACACACACATTGATTCCAGTGTTGCAGTCTTGGAGGAACGTCCACATTGGAACCAGTGTTGCCACTTTCATGCCATAAATATACATCAAAATGATCACCACAAACGACTTAAAAACGATGGTAGAATATATCAAAGAAATGACAAGGGTTCCATACCCTCAGATCTGTGGAAGATGGCCAGCGTCCCATCGGCCAGAGCCACAAGGACACGCCCCTTCACATGGCTTCAGGACAAGGCACACACAGGAAGAGAGAGGGGGGAGAGAGAGGGGGGAGAGAGAGGGGGGAGAGAGAGGGGGGACAGAGAGGGGGGACAGAGAGGGGGGAGAGAGAGGGGGGAGAGAGAGGGGGGAGAGAGAGCATGAAACTGAGAGGTTCCTGACAATGACATATTTGCTAATTGGTCTGGTGATGCCAGGCAAGAGGGGGACTTGCCACTCCCCCCCCCACACACACACACACACACACACACACACACACACACACACACACACACACACACACACACACACACACACACACACACACACACACACACACACACACACACTCGGCATGGCTTCCATTAGTGTCAGTATAAAGGGCACTTACACTAGACTGAGCACTGAGTCTTTCAGTTTGATGGAGTGGAGACATGTCTTCCAGCTGGCCACTGCAGAGTGGACGTAAAGCCTTGAGAGAGACTGGCAGTTAGGTCGGGAACTCTAAACGGTTTGTTTTTTTAACCACGATGTACATTCTGCCAATATCGCTAATATTAAATTAAAACCATATGAATGTCTAACACAGCTGCAATCCTGATTCAGAGAATAACAGTCTATAATTACACCAAACTGTCTATAACTACACCAACTACTCTACATGGATAAGATGACATGTAACCAGCTCACAGATTTAGACTGACACTTTGGCCACCAATTCTTGAAAATCTTTGATAAACAATAGCTTGTTTCTAGTGGTCAAAAACATGTAGGTGTTTCAAGGGACATGGCTTAAACCTTCTTCCCAACCACAGAGACAGACAGAGACAGACAGAGACAGACAGAGACAGACAGAGACAGACAGAGACAGACAGAGACAGACAGAGACAGACAGAGACAGACAGAGACAGACAGAGCTTGACGTTGTGGAGGCTGTGCCCGTGCTCAGGAACAGGGACAGACCCACCAGCCATTCTGGGCTCCAAGCCACATGGTGGGGCCCACACTGGAGCAGGTGCTGGGGCAGGTGCTGGGGCAGGTGCTGGGGCAGGTGCTGGGGTCTTCACTGCCTTCCTCTGTCTCTGGGGGCTGGGAGGGCCCGCCTGCACACCTGGGGAGGCACACACTCATCACACCATCTTATAGCTAACTACTAGAACTACATCTCTACCAACGACATCTCTACCAACTTGATAACGCTTGATTAATTCTGCTTTTGTATAACTCCATATATTGAGGATACATTAAAGTCTCTTGCCTAATTGCTCAAATACTTTACTTCCAACCAATAAAAGCCTTTCAATACCACTATCAGTAAAGTGTGTTATGTCTTACTGTTCATATTGACCAGCAGCATCCGCCATCCTGGGCTGGGGGTCTGTGAACACGTGCTCAGTGAAGGGCCCAGGGGGGCCGGAGACGTCCGCGCTCTCGCTAACGGCAGCTTCAGGGACCTCGGTTGCCTCGGTGGCTTCTTCAGCAGACTGCGTAGGGTGCAGCTTGACCGGAGCAGACATGGGGGCTGGAAGACAGAAAGTACAGTCGTGTCATTTTCTTTATAAACCTCGTGACACCTGACAGGTTCCACAATTTAGCACATCATTACACTTGAAAATACTTTATCAAGTAAGAGGCTTACCTTGTCCTTTGTCCAGTATGGGAGTGTCAGTGCGTGAAGAGCAGTTGCTGCGGACAACGCTACAGTTTGTGGCACAGCCCACCAGAGTGATGCCTGCTAACATGCCTTCCACCCCACCAGTCTCCTCACCGCCAGCACCTTCCACCATCTCCCCAGGATCTAGAACGATCTCCCCTGCAGGGTAGTCACTCTCACTGGCAGCTAGCCAAACACACACACACACAATGTCACAACTTTGTACATATATATATAAATATCCCCCCCAAAAAAATCATCCATAAACTTCACGCAGTACATAACATTCTGCACAGTTGTGCTGGTCTCGTGGAGGTCACATGGAAGTCACATGGAGGTCACATGGAGGTCAAGTGTAGGTCACGTGGAGGTCATACAGTCATACTAACCAGGCACACTGGAGATGCAGAGCACATGGGCGTTGCAGACGTTGAACTGGTCCACCAGTGAACCTGGCTGATTGGCATCTATGATGACAACTTTACTAGCAGAGTGAGTACTGGTCAGGATCCACACTCTGCTGCTCAAGGAGTCTGTTTCATGGAGCTCCCTCGACTGGGAGGGAGCGACGGGGAGGTGGAGAGAGGAGAACAATGAGACATGGTGCCAAACATGAGCTAGGAAAGACAAACAGAGTTTTACTGGGATTGTGTGTGTGTGTGTGTGGGGGGGGGGGGCAGGTTCATGCTGCTTATACCTTCCTCTTTTCTGGGGAGCTCTGGATACTTTTGCTGTCTCCCTCCTCTTCCGTGGTCAGAGGGTCAGTGGTGGTCGCTGCTGTTTTAGCTGAGTCAGCACCCTGAGGAGAGGCCTTCCATCCTGCCAGGTCCACCCCTGCAGCACACCACAGCTACACACGCCACACACACCACACAAACACGCCACACACACCACACAAACACGCCACACACACCACACAAACACGCCACACACACCACACAAACACGCCACACACACCACACAAACACGCCACACACACAGGAAATACACATGTAGGAGTGGATTTATATGATACCTATGTATTATGCTAAATGTGTTATTTTGTCCTTGCATTTACCTTCCTGTTTGGATCTTTCTCCACCAGGGGGCGACAGTACACAGGAACAGGAACATTCTTCATCCTGTTGTCCTCCTTTTCGTTGGGCGCCTGTAAAGAGAGTCCGAGTCAGAACAGACGCTGCCATGGCCACCATTACCGAGGTCTTCCATCACGCTGCTTCGCATCACGTCGATCCCAGTCGAGCTGGCAGCAGGAAACAGCTCAGAGACAGACAGGAAGCAGGAAACAGCTCAGAGACAGACAGGAAGCAGGAAACAGCTCAGAGACAGACAGGAAGCAGGAAACAGCTCAGAGACAGACAAGAAACAGCAAACAGCTCAGAGACAGACAGGAAGCAGGACACAGTTCAGAGACAGACAGGAAGCAGGAAACAGCTCAGAGACAGACAGGAAGCAGGAAACAGCTCAGAGACAGACAGGAGGCGCCTCCATGTGTCTAGACTGAGCACATGTGGGCGTCTCTCCATGTCCCCGCAGTAACTACTGTCCAGAGTATTTCATTGGACAAAAGGGTACATCAGTACATATCTCAGTTGCTTGTATACAAAGTTAATAACAACGTGTGCTGTCTGTGGTAACCTTAATTATGTATTTCATTGTGATGTTTTTGCGTCTAATTTTCTTATTCTAGCTTCAGTGCCAGGAAGGAGTCAGACAAGCGCTTGCTGAGCCTCAGTCTCGTACCTGCTGCCTCTTCAGGGGGCCATCAGGAGCGCTGTCCAGCTGAGATCCTGCCTGGAGGAGAGCTGAGAGTCAGAACACCTGCCTCACCTGCCTCCACCTCCTGAGTTAGACAGCACCTGCCTCACCTGCCACCTTCAAATGATCTGCAGTAAAGATGCTAAAATGTTCTACTAGAACAGGTGAGGTACCTGTTTGAAGTTCTACTAGAACAGGTGAGGTACCTGTTTGACAGGTGAGGTACCTGTTTGAAGCGAGGTGGCACACTCCAGCCACATGCCTGCATGATGCCGTCATCGCGGCGCATGTGCTCACGGACCTGCCGGTACTGTTCCCGCCGCTGCTCCCTGCGGACAGACAGCGCTGAGTCGCTGAGAAGAGACGCAACACCATTACTGGCCAGTCTGGGGCAGAGAGAACAGGGAGAAGCAGCAGTGTTAGAGAGAAAGCAGTCTGGAGCAGAGAGAACAGGGAGAAGCAGCAGTGTTAGAGAGAAAGGGGAGTGAAAGATGAGACAGCAGAAAGAATGACCTTAGCCACATAGCCGCATTACAGCCTATCAGTCTAAGCAACAAATGGGCATCATATTCCTGCTCATGTCAAACTCTTTAACCACAATGATGCTTCAGTAAACACATATTCGTGTACGGAGTCGTTGAATTCATTCAATCATAAAAACTGTCAACTAGGTGAATCTATGTAGACTCAGGTGGCAGCCAGATCGTCTTACTCTTCAGGGAAGAACTCGAGGGTGCGGTTTGATGTGGATATCTGGCACATGGTGTGGCTGCGCCTCTGAGGGAAGCCTGCTGGGGAGGGCGACTTGTAGTGGATGTTCACGCTGTAGTAGGGCCGCTTGACTGGAGGGGGGCTGGCAGAGGAGCTGAACAGACGGGCAAAGCTGGAGAGAAGAAAGAAGAGGTCAAACATGGGGGACATATAACACAGATTCCTCAAAAAACAGTAATGGATTTAAGAGATACACTGACAAGACACTTTCTGTTAATATACTGAAAATAAATGTTGCAACCCAATTAATGGCTAAATCTGTGTAGGTCTTGTTTTAAAAACATCATTTTTAGACAACAATATCTGCTCAGTGAGAGCAGGATCCCCCTGGTCTGATCCTGAACCCCATTCCCTGCTGGAGAGGAGGACAGTCCAGCACACACACATCACTGGGTGATGAACTTCATAAAGATGAGAGGGATTGGGGCACTCAATTTCAGGTGTCTGTGTTATGGTTGAGAAGACAACTTACAACTGCCAGATGGTGGACTTCTTCTTCTCTTGTATTTGTGGACTTTCCCTGGATGCCCTAAGGGAAGAAAACAAGAAGTTATGTATTATTGAGGAAGCTCGTACTAAAGTGAGCATTTTGGAGTGTGGTCCGTGATGGAAGAGTTTTGCAATCTTTGTTTGTTAACACTAAAACTGTGGAAGTTGATTTATTCATTATTAACCTTTATTAATAATTTACCTTTCTTTCTCTTTGCTTCTCACCTGATCATCTCTGTCCAGCGCACGGCCTCCTGTAGTTCCATCAGTCTCTCTTTGTACTGGTTCCTCTCCATCAGCACGCGGGCCATCTCCACCCGGGTGAATCGCCTGCGCTGAGTCATGCTCACGTCTCCATCCTGCATCGGGGACGACAACTGCCAGAGGAAGACAGCAGCCTCAACACTCCTGCCAACCTTCAATATCTACCACAGCCTGGATGAACATGACAATAACTACCACAGCTAAGATGAACATGACAATAACTACCACAGCCTGGATGAACATGACAATATCTATCACAGCCTAGATGAACATGACAATAACTACCACAGTCTGGATGAACATGACAATATCTATCACAGCCTAGATGAACATGACAATAACTACCACAGCTTAGATGAACATGACAATAACTACCACAGCCTAGATGAACATAACAAAACCTACCTACCACTGCCTGGATGAACATGAGTAAAGTTCATAGATTGTTTTTGCACTGAATGTGAAATCCTAGACTCTTACGTCTTCACCACCATCATCCTTAGAATCTTGAGACGCCCCAAGAGCTTCTGCCCTCAACCTGGAGAACATGCAGGATGAAAATGTAAACTTGTAGACAGTGGAAAAGTATTTTGTTTTGTTACTGCAGACCACCAAGATACGCTAACCACTCAATAAAATGGTGTGACTCAGACGACCAATCAGATTTGACTTGCCCACCGAGGGGGAGAACACATAAGCTCACCTCTTCAGCTCCTCCTCCAGCTCTTTGACCCGGGTGTCCATCCTGTTCTTGGAGAGCCTCACAGCCTCCAGCTCCTCTCTCAGAACCTCCTGGTCTCCTGAGAGCTCGTCCACTTTGGCAATAAGGTCATTCTTCACTATGTTGAGAGCATTTCTGATGAAGAAAGGGGTTAATGAAAAGGAAAACATGCCTCAGAGATCAAGATGAGAATTTCACATTTTACAAATATTACAGAGACTTAAGGTCACAGATAGCAGGAAGCTGGTTGTAACCCTAACCCTTACACACAAATGCACGCGCACACACACACACACACACATGCTTACTTGGTCTCCAACAGCTGTTTGTTTTCGGTTAGAAGATTCTCCACCTCCTTACCCATCCCTGTCAGAGCAGTAATACTGTACTTAGCAGAAACAAAACACTAACAATATACTTTTGCAAACATTCTATGTAAATAGATGTCAATTAACATTCCCCTTCAGCACTGTAGTATGTGAAAGCATACAATTCAGCCTTTGTGCAGTTCACCCAGGCCATGATGTACGCAGCTTTTAGGAAATTAGCAATGCAATCATTTTATGACAAATAATGATTTGCAACGTTTTAAAGCATGTGATGAAAGTTGGGTTCCACTTATGAACATGTTTCCATGCAAGCATGGCCTTGAATGAAATGCAAACATTCACATTCCACTTCAAAATGGTATCACCTGCAAAGAAAAATCCAGATAAGCTATCAATTATTATGTATATCCGAATATATCTGAAATATTTTTACTGTTGATTGGTTTTCTACAGATATACTTGCACTTTCTGAGTTTCATGTCATTTAATTGTAACTTGTTTAATTACATCCTCTTATGGTTCTTCCCTTTGGCACTTATTTTGGTTGTTCACAATGTATGATTCATGATGTGGCTGCTCGTAATGTTTGGGGCTATCTCATTGTTATGATCAGTGACCTATGCACTTTTGTAGAGCTCTCTCTTGGAAGTCGCTTTGGATAGAAGCGTCTGCTAAAAGCATAAATGTAAATATCCAGGATAACTGGAAACATAAGTGATTGAACACACAGTTGAACTGACGTGACCACTGAGCTATCTGCTTATTACAGGCTAACTGACTGCTGTGTATGTCACTTAACAGTTTATCCAAATGATGATCATGTTTACAGGACCAATTCAACTTCTCCGTTTGGCCAGTAAAATAAGATATTGAAATACATGTATATTGAGGAACATTTCTGAAAGTGGCACAAAGAATTTGATGAATGATGTGATGGACTTTTATTATTTGTCAAAAGATCAATAACTATGTAGTTACATTAATTATAGTACTTGCTCAGCTAATTTCCTTTAGCGTTGTGGTTGTGTCATGAGATGGAAAGAAAATAACAAAATAGGACAGAAAAAAAGCCATCGCATAAAGCATTTCCCAGGCAGCAAGCTAAGGTGAGGAGGGACATCACTCAGGTGAAGAGTGACATCACTCAGGTGAAGAGTGACATGGCAGTACAGACGGAAGCACAGGGAAGATGTGAGTTTAAAGTCAGGCACAGCATGAATTGATGAGCAGTCATTTTAATAAGGCAAGGAGTACCTTACCGAAGAAATCATCACGAACTAGGAGCAAGAAATAGAAAGTGAAGGTGAGTGATACAGAGCCATCAGAGGGAGTCAGAGATGTGGTGAGATACGAGAGGAAAAAGAATGCTGATTAGTCTGTGTTATTATCTGACGCACTGCAGGGTGGGTTCAGCGTTCTCAACTGGGTTGGGATCAGTTCTGTTTAAATGTGTCAATACATTAAATTGACTTTAGAACTGACTTTTATTTTTGCAATAAACAGATGCTAATGCATGGCGTTATCGTAAAACTAGACAGTGAAACGAAAAGTTTGGTTAGATGTAGATTAGCGGTAAAGGTATAAAAAAATGTCAATTTAGAGGTCTCTAGAACAAGTTATATATTGTTTTCCCAATGCATGTGTTAAAGGTTATATTCACAATGTATACATAAATAATAATGAGGTATAAAAGTAACGATGTCACTCAAATACACACCTGAGAATTCTCCTGTGTCCAGCAGAAGCAAAACCAGGAAAACAGGAAGCACACATGGGTCAGGGGTCAGTTAATCAGGGATGAGTGGCCCAAACTTTGTCTACTGTGAAGTACACAAAGCAGCTCCACTTCTATTAACAGACTTGTAATGAAACAAATCAAATGAATTAAATCAAAACTGCCCAAAAGTTTCAGCCTTTAACCCTAACCAACCAGCAGGGGACAGTGGGCATCATGCAGGCATGATTGTCCGGGCGCTGCAGGGTGTGGTGGAGGATGGGAGCAGAGCTGCACTAGGGACACATTCAGCAGCAGAGCCAAACACAGGCGACACTGTAACGCTACAGGCTCCTGGATTACCTAGAAGCTCTGCGCCTGCATCCACATCTCCGATGATGTCCGATTTGGCGTCTTTGATCTCGTGATAAAGGGAGTCGGTGTTGATGCCAAAAGCCTCATTTACGATGCCCTGTGAAGGACTGAAACAGACAACACTAATCAAAGATCAATGAACACTAGGGTTCACCAAAAAGTTCATATGTATGTACCACTGTACCCATTTTGAAATCAAAATAACTAAAGTACTTGCGATGTGAATTTAAGTACCTTCACTGTAACTTTTTACAATTAAATTACCGCACTTTTTCTGTAAATTATAAGTGTTTTTTCTGTATTTCTGAATTACAGGAAATAAGATAGAAAGACAATGGCAAACTGTAAATTTCTAATTTTACGTACGAATTACAGCGAAATGTTGTTACTTAAAAATACACTAAAATATATTTTTTTACAAATATTAATGACATTTTCACGAAAATGTTCTGTTAAAACACACAAATTCACTTTATCATAACTAGCTATTTTAACAGTTATTTTGCAGATATTTACTTTCATCGCACAGACAAATAACTTAATAACATTATTTTTGGTTTAGACATAGGAACCTTGAATCGTGAACTGAGCTCGGGTAGTTGACGTCATGCAACGTCTAACCTGTATTTTTAAACAACATGTGACGAGATATAATCATGTGGAGTCAGATGGCTGAGCGGTGAAGGAGTCGGACTAGCAATCCGAAGGTTGCCGGATTGATTCCCGGCTGTGCCAAATGACGTTGTGTCCTTGGGCAAGGCACTTCACCCTACTTGCCTCGGGGGGAATGTCCCTGTACTTACTGTAAGTCGCTCTGGATAAGAGCGTCTGCTAAATGACTAAATGTAAATGTATAATCCTTACCAATTCGTACAGCTAGCCGACGCTAAAGGTGTAATCTGAAGCCCCGGTAATGTCTGTAGTATTTGGATACTGATTACAGTATCTGAATGCTGTGTGTTGTGCACACAAGTTGCTTTGAATGAACCTGTTAAATTATTATAACTTAATTAGGCTTTATTCATTATTTTTATTTATTGAAAATGCCGTTTTTTTTACAGAGAGGTTATATTAATAAAAGTCATATTTACCGGCAAAGAACAGCCTGTAATGTGATATTACAGATATATCTCGTACATTTGGTACTGGAAAATTACAATTATTTTACGGTTAATTGATGTTAAAGAAAAAAACATTTTATGGGTGTAATCTGGCGTCCCAGCTGCCAGATTATTCCTGTTTTTTTACACAGTTTTTTTTGACGGTGTTGGTTAGGGTTACCTGTATTGCAACTATGTATAGTATAACTGAATCCCCTCTCTGGGGACCATTTCTTAGCACAGGCCTATTAATTATGATGTATAGATAGAAATATCCAGTGTCTAACACATCCATAGTTTCTTGTATTGTTGAGAATGTCTGGATGTACCTGTTTCCTCCACCATAGACTCGGGGGTCAACACACATATCCAGCTCAGGGGTCGAGTCGATGATCTCCTGGAACTCTGACCACTCGTCACTGCTGCCCATACCTGAGGACCAATGACAACGCACTTAAGATACCTGAGGACCAATGACAACGCACGTGACATACCTGAGGACCAATGACAACGCACGTGACACACCTGAGGACAAATGACGACGCACGTGACAAATGATCCAGGGCTCTACTGTACATCTGCTTTGTGGCTGACAAATCACGTTTCTATTCATGTTTTACTTGATGTGTTGAGTAAGGAGACTTGAGTAGTGGTTTTGTATCAGAACTACCCTGACCATGAACCGCAATAAACAGTAACGTTGTTTACTAACCAATGCTAACATTTCTCGTTTCCTGAGAAACTTGCACCTCCATGTTCCTGCTCAGCCGCTTGGCGCTCTTTCTGTGGTTCCCTGAATGCGTCCCGTCAAACTGTGAGGGTGGGTGGAGCTCGGATGGCGTGACGGTGGCTGATGGGACAGAGGAGGTGGGCGTGTTGGACTTGCTCCCAGTGCTGCTGGGCGTGGCTGCCGCTGAGTCGGACTCAGAGCCGTCCTCCTGAGGCAAGCGGAAGAAGGAAGGTTCAAGTCCTGTTTGAACTCCACACTTATCTGCTCTACAGCAGAGGTGTTAAATCCTGGTCCTCAGGGTCCACTGTTCTGTATGTTTTAGATGTTTCCCTGCTCCAACAAACCTGATTCAAATGAATTGGAGGTTATGAAGCACTGTGGAAGCCTGATAATGACCGTTCATTTGAATCAGGTGTGTTGCAGCAGGGAAACATCTAAAACCAGGTGGGAGTCAGGTGGCTGAGCGGTTAGGGAATCGGGCTAGTAATATGAAGGTTGCCAGTTTGATTCCCGGCAGTGCCAAATGACGTTGTGTCCTTGGGCAAGGCACTTCACTTGCCTCGGGGGGAATGTCCCTGTACTTACTGTAAGTCGCTCTGGATAAGAGCGTCTGCTAAATGACTAAATGTAAACAGACAGTGGACCCTGATGACCAAGATTCAACACCCTGCTCTACAATATCAACTTGAGGTGGCAGGACCATGCAAGCATAGAGAGCTGAAGTCATGACATCATCTTGTAGAAGCTACAGTCTTTTAATCTTAGAATCATGATGTCTCACCCATTCCCCCAAAATTCATTAGTAAAACAAACCAGAAATTGTGCTTAACACAACATTATTTAGGTGTGTGTTCCCCCTCACCCCCAGAGCCCCAGGTACCATTCCCCCTCCCCCCCCCCCAGAGCCCCAGGTACCATTCCCCCTCCCCAGAGCCCCAGGTACCATTCCCCCTCCCCCCCCCCAGAGCCCCAGGTACCATCCCCCCCCCCCCCCCAGAGCCCCAGGTACCATTCCCCCTCCCCCCAGAGCCCCAGGTACCATTCCCCCTTCCCCCCCCAGAGCCCCAGGTACCATTCCCCCTCCCCCCCAGAGCCCCAGGTACCATTCCCCCCCCCCAGAGCCCCAGGTACCATTCCCCCTCCCCCCAGAGCCCCAGGTACCATTCCCCCTCCCCCCCAGAGCCCCAGGTACCATTCCCCCTCCCCAGAGCCCCAGGTACCATTCCCTCTCCGTTGGGGCGCAGGCTCAGCGATGGTGGGCGCTCTGCTTTGCTGCTGGAGAAAACAGCGGGAGACAGGAAAGGACAGATTAGCATAGACGCTGTCTATGAACTGCTGTTTTGTGTAATGGAAGTCTAGAGGTAAGGGGAGGTACAGGCGGTGTTGATTATAAGGCAGGATTACCTTGTCCTCCATGTGTGGCGATGACTACATAGGCAGCATGGCAACCAGAGACAGACAGAGAGGTGTTAAATAGAGACAGACAGACAGGTGGTTAGAGACAAACAGACAGGCAGGCAGGTGGTTAGAGACAGACAGACAGGCAGGCAGGTGGTTAGAGACAGACAGACAGACAGGTGGTTAGAGACAGACAGACAGGCAGGCAGGTGGTTAGAGACAGACAGACAGACAGGTGGTTAGAGACAGACAGACAGGCAGGCAGTTAGAGACAGACAGACAGACAGACAAGTGGTAAGAGACAGACAGACAGACAGGCAGGCAGGCAGGTGGTTAGAGGCAGACAGACAGGCAGGCAGGTGGTTAGCGACAGACAGACAGACAGGTGGTTAACGACAGACAGACAGACAGGCAGGCAGGTGGTTAGAGACAGACAAACAGACAGGTGGTTAGAGACAGACAGACAGACAGGCAGACAGGTGGTTAGAGACAGACAGACAGACAGACAGGCAGACAGACAAGTGGTTAGAGACAGACAGACAGGCAGACAGGTGGTTAGAGACAGACAGACAGACAGACAGGTGGTTAGAGACAGACAGGCAGGCAAGCAGGCAGTTAGAGATAGACAGACAGCACAGCACATGCCAAGTACATGTAACAGTACATGAAAGCACAGGCTAAAAAGGAACATACATTGTGTAAATTGATCCAACACAAAATCCCCCCTCCCAAAAACATGTTTTTCATTCAATCTGTGGACCCTCTGCGATATGGTACAGTGCTTTACACTGTGTCAGTCTTTTCCCAGGGCTATAGTTACTGGAACTGGAACTTCTAGGGGTTCATGAGAATGTCTACACTAATCATAGCCAGTTAAAGCATCCAGATACAGATATATGACTTAAGTGTTAGAAGAGTAATCAATCTATTTTGGAGCTGAAATGTGTTGAGATGACTGAAAATAATCCAAAATGTAGTCACGTTTTGGCGCTGCCCGGGCCCTCTGATTGGCTGTTGCTTCCTGCCTGATGCATCTTGGAGCGTTCGATGTGCTCCACGTACGTCTGAATCATCTGAGTGGAGGAGGAGGCAGGAGGAGGCAGGAGGAGGCAGGGGGAGGCAGGAGGAGGCAGGAGGAGGCAGGGGGAGGCAGGAGGAGGCAGGGGGAGGCAGAAGGAGTCAAGAGGAGGCAGGAGGAGGCAGGGGGAGTCAGGAGGAGGCAGGGGGAGGCAGGAGGAGGCAGGGGGAGTCAGAAGGAGTCAAGAGGAGGCAGGAGGAGGCAGGGGGAGTCAGGAGGAGGCAGGAGGAGGCAGGAGGAGGCAGGGGGAGGCAGGGGGAGGCAGAAGGAGTCAAGAGGAGGCAGGGGGAGTCAGGAGGAGGCAGGAGGAGGCAGGAGGAGGCAGGGGGAGGCAGAAGGAGTCAAGAGGAGGCAGGAGGAGGCAGGGGGAGGCAGGGGGAGTCAGAAGGAGTCAAGAGGAGGCAGGAGGAGGCAGGGGGAGTCAGGAGGAGGCATGAGGAGGCAGGAGGAGGCAGGAGGAGGCAGGGGGAGGCAGGGGGAGGCAGAAGGAGTCAAGAGGAGGCAGGAGGAGGCAGGGGGAGTCAGGAGGAGGCAGGAGGAGGCAGGAGGAGGCAGGAGGAGGCAGGAGGAGGCAGGGGGAGGCAGAAGGAGTCAAGAGGAGGCAGGAGGAGGCAGGGGGAGGCAGGAGACATGAGCAGAAGGTGTGAGGAGGACAAACAGAGAACAGTCAAAACGTGGCTAGTCTCCCTAGTAATGTTTGACACATTGAGTTTCTAACTAAAAGAGAATGGTTCATGTGTTCCATGCTGTCTCCCTCTGCTTCTGCCTGTGCATTCTGTCTGGAGAGCATCACAGCTTCACATACAGCGTGGAAACAGAGGACCTATTGGCTGAGAGGATAGAAGGTACCTCAGTGTGCCGCTGGTGCAGGGCGTTATACTCCTTCTTCATGTCGGACTCCCGCTCCTCCAGACGACTAACTACAAGACAAGCAACATCTATCAGTCACCACGGACAACTGCCCCAAAAACTGTACACCATACACTGTACACCATACACTATACTGTACACTGTACACCATACACTGTACACTGTACACTATACACTATACACTATACACTGTACACCATACACTGTACTGTACACTATACACTATACACTGTACTGTACACTGTACACCATACACTGTACACTATACTGTACACTATACACTATAGACTATACACTGTACACTGTACACTGTACACTGTACACTGTACACTGTACACTGTACACTATAGACTATACACTATACACTGTGCTGTACACTGTACACCATACACTGTACATTACACACTATACACTATACACTATACACTATACACTGTACTGTACACTGTACACCATACACTGTACACCATAAACTGTACACTATACACTGTACTGTACAACATACACTGTACACTATACACTGTACTGTGTACTGTACACTGTACACTAAAGTGCTTTTCATGTACAGCAACTATGTTAGACATTTTCTGTGGCGTGCACACATTATTGTATGCTTAGTTCAACACGTGTACAATAGAATAGCTGTTACATGCAGCAGAGTGATGAAGGTGGGCAGCAGAGTGATGAAGGTGGGCAGCAGGGTAGGCACTCACTCTGGTCTGCATAGTTCTTGGTCTTGAGTTCCAGCTGCTTGCCCTGCAGTTCCAGGCTGTCCACATGACTCTGCAGGTCTTTCTTCTCAGCCTCCAGTGCATCCTCAAACTCAATAAATTTCTGCGGGAGGACAGAGCACAGAGATGAACATTGTGTCTGGCCTCTGCCAGCAATGCACTGAACCTCCAGCACTCTTATGGATATTACAAATAATTTGTATCCATTTTTGCATAAAACTACAATGTAATAAGATGAAGAAGTGAATGGAGAAGGGAGTCAGGTGGCTAAGCAGTTAGTGAATCGGGCTAGTGATCAGAAGATTGCCGGATCGATTCCTGATCACTGTTTATTTTTTATTTTTGTTATTTGCCACAAAAATAGAAAAGTACCCCCCCCCCCCCCACTCGTCAAGCTAGGGTAGCAGGACAGGCAGCCAGACACAGGGTTACGGTTCATGTGAATCTGCTGTCAGATCAAGATACTCAAGAGGTAGGTTTAAGAAAAAGAAAAAATGAATTTGCAAATAATTGCCACTGCAGAACTTCCAAAGCTGTTTACAATGGGGTCTTTTTCCTCTGGTGCCGCTGGGCTTCAGAGTTGTAATCTTGTAATCCTCAGTCGACAGAAGTACTGGTGCCCCACACATCCACGAGAATAACATTTAAATGCAGAATACATGGCGAAAAGATTCTTAATGAAAGATATTTTAAATCCTCCCCAAAAAGTTGTCCACACAGGTGAAAAAGTATTCAGCACATCTTGTGTTCTTTTCTCGTTTGAAACCAACGAGGGTTATTTATTATGGCCTTGCAGTTTCCCCATCTTTCTACCCCTTTGATCTGCATCTCTGTCACAGTATTTTCATCATATTTGTATGTTTATTCACTCAATCTGTTTCCCTCAAGATGTATTTTCTTGTCGCTGGCTTTATCTTTCTTTCCTTCCCTCTCTGTGCATTTCAGTTAAAAACTCAAATCAGCTACAACAGCAGAGGCCTGTGTGGTATTGATTCTCCATGACTGTCGGTCCTTTCACTCCCCTCCCCCACTACGTTACCATCTTAGAACAATCGCTTCATCCATTTGTCATATTCAAGCTCCCAGTGCTCCAGCTGAAGCTGGCAGTCAGACATGCAACATCAGTGCAGCCCCAGAGGCAGAGATGTCTGCAGTCTGGATGGAAGGCTCCAGAACTTTGTTACAATGGAGCTGAGACATTTTTGCTATGCATTTGTCATGACCGATGTATAATATCTGTGTAACTGTAGTTGTTTTTGTTCAACACAACTCAGTGAGGTGAGGTAGAGCTACTTGCACCACAGCCCTGAGCAGCGTGGTCTAAGATACAACACTCTGAGATATCCACCAGTGCAAACTATGGTGTTGATCAAGAAGGAGCAGGAAAGATTCACTAGAGGTTGATCAAACAGCGAGCGTGAGCTGTAATGAAGCCCTGTCCAACACAAGTGGCTTCAGAATGGATGTTGCATGAACATTGGTCACTTCAAGCCATCCTCTCTGCTTGGTGTTATTAAATATTTGAATGACCAGGTATCTACAGCCTACGACCTAAATAAGTTCATACATCAATATGATAATGCAGAAAGAAGGGATCCCAAAGGTGCCATACCTTATCAACCTTTCAACAAAGAAAGGCATCAAAATGTGGATAAAACATGTGCTTTGGGTGTATCTAGTGTATCTAATGATCCCATCAGGGCTCAGGATGGACTGAACACAGAGAGCTGGATCAGGATGGACTGAACACAGAGAGCTGGATCAGGATGGACTGAACACAGAGAGCTGGATCAGGATGGACTGAACACAGAGAGCTGGATCAGGATGGACTGAACACAGAGAGCTGGATCAGGATGGACTGAACACAGAGAGCTGGATCAGGATGGACTGAACACAGAGAGCTGGATCCGTCAGCAGGATGCCAGCAGGAAGACAGTTTTAGAGCTGTTTTAGATGACATCTGTTTCTAGCTGTTTGATTTGTGTCAAGCTACTGGATGACTATGAGGCAGCCAAGCACACATCTGATTCACAAGATGCCAAGCAACTTAAACAGGCCCATTATTCTCCCAACTAGAATCAAATCATCATATCATTAATTCGTCATTCACAACCAGTTCGCTTTTTGATCATAGGCTTCATGACCTGGATATGCTGTCAATGGTTAATTAAGAAATCTAATGGCACAGTCCCTGCACCTGCCCTGTTCAAAGGTGTTCAAAGCCAGTGATGCAGACTTTCTCTTGCTTCTTATAAGTCCATCCCTGTTTATACCCAAGGACCCCGATTAGCAATGTTTCACATAGCAACAATTTCCCATTATTTTCCACAGAATGTAGGCCTACATGCAAGATAACGATAACATTGTCTAAACTGCTTTGGCAATATCATGGTTGCGTTTTGTCAAGTTCACGTATAGGCCCAAGCATGACGAAGCAATGAATATTGTGGACAGACGTCATGAGAGTACACAGATAATAAAAACGTCAGTCTCCTCACCTCCTCTGCTTGTTTCCGCAGCGCTTTCTCGCGCTCGTATTGTGTGATGAGCTGCTCGTTGTCTTCTTTTAACAGCTCTAGTTCCACCTCATGCTCCTGGTTCTCAGTTAGAACCGAATCTAAATTTTCCAAAACGTTTACCACCAGTGGCATGAGCTCCTTCACCACCTCCTCGTCATAACTGCGGATCAGCCGCTCAAACTCTCGGTAAATGCTATTGGCCAGGCCTGAAACACGTTCCGACATCACCGACACAGACCCGTAGTCGTCTTGGTAGACGACCTCGTCGATTTGAAGTTCCATCATTTTGGCAAATATGCCGGATTTCAAATGTAGAGCTAATCACATTGACAGTCGGTTATTAAATAAACACGGGGAAGGGTATTCACTCCGACCTGAGTCACTCTCTATTAGGCTATTCCATGTTTCCAACTCTCATTTTAGCAACCGCATTAGTCCATATCGTCAATATAACCGTGTGATATTTATTCATATTTACTGATACAGGCCTCTATTATCATCCAAGTAACCCCCTCCCCAAACCACATCTGATGTTTCGCCGACAAGCAAGGCTACAATTCTCCTTTAAACAGCAGCATCCAGTTCCGAGGGCATTCAGTTTTTGTCTTGACCGGTCTGCGTTTCGACCATTGGAGGAACCACGTAACGAATGTGAAATATGTCCTCAATAACAGGCTACACCTGCCGCTGAACAGTCGCAACTGTGGGCCCAGCCACCACTGGCAGGAAATTCGGATGAAAATAAATAAATAAATACACAAATAAATAGGATGATAAATAGGCTAGATGTAAAGGAGACCTTTACACGGCAACAACCATTCCGGACTCTAAAATCCTCCTTTTCACTATGATTTTTAGTTCCGATGCTTTTTTCGGCCAGCATGAGCCAGAGGCAGCGATGGTTTTCCCGTATGGAGCTCCCTCCTGGTTGGCTGTCTGGCTGTCTGGCTGGATGCCTGGCTGCCTGGTTGCTGCTGCTGGAGATGGAGCCGCCAGCTGACCGATCCCAGCTGACGTCACGCTGTCTGCAGTGAGCAAACTCGAGCTCAGGCACTGATGTCTCACTGCGGCTGCGCCCCGCCCTTATGTCCCCGCCCCGTCAGTAAGGGCTGGTGCCATTGTTAAGGACAGCGCAAGTTAATAGATGTTTACAAATCATGTTATTTTGTGCTTGTTAGCAGTTGTTATAAGAGGATTTATTTGAATAACAGAACAAACTTGTGTCCGTAATTTACGTTTATTTTTAAATACATTTTAATAGTGTAACTTCAACGTAGCATAATTTATACTAAAATTGATAGCTAGTAATAGTTCGGTCCAAATGCAATTATGGTCGTGTTTATTACAGTCCTGCGACGCCCACAGATAGCCTATCGGAACAGTTGCTTTCAGAACATGTGATCTATTGGTTGCGATAAGGATGTGAAGTTTATTCCAGTTAGTGTGACAAAAAGTACTTTTCTCAAACATGACATAGCTTGCCTGATTATAGCACACTTTCTCCTGTGTAGGGCTAAGTTACATCAGGAGTTTCTAAATTAAAGTAACAACTGTTTCACTCAGCCTGACCAAGTGCCAGAGAGAAGAAGAAAGACACGAGACACTCAGGAATTAAAAAAAGGTTTATCTCTCAGATAGGGAGACATGAGTAGCTTCTTCAGAGACATTGTTTGATCATCACACAATAATCAGCAACAATTCAATGTTTAAAGTATTGTTAGCCTTCAAAAACACTCCCTCAACTCCTTGCCCCTTCCTCCTGACTCCCTCTGCCTCCACCAGGCCTGGAGGGTTAGGGTTAGCATCTGCCTCCACCAGGCCTGGAGGGTTAGGGTTAGCATCTGCCTCCACCAGGCCTGGAGGGTTAGGGTTAGCATCTGCCTCCACCAGGCCTGGAGGGTTAGGGTTAGCATCTGCCTCCACCAGGCCTGGAGGGTTAGGGTTAGCATCTGCCTCCACCAGGCCTGGAGGGTTAATGTTAGCATCTGCCTCCACCAGGCCTGGAGGGTTAATGTTAGCATCTGCCTCCACCAGGCCTGGAGGGTTAGGGTTAGCATCTGGCTCCACCAGGCCTGGAGGGTTAGGGTTAGCATCTGCCTCCACCAGGCCTGGAGGGTTAGGGTTAGCATCTGCCTCCACCAGGCCTGGAGGGTTAGGGTTAGCATCTGCCTCCACCAGGCCTGGAGGGTTAGGGTTAGCATCTGCCTCCACCAGGCCTGGAGGGTTAATGTTAGCATCTGCCTCCACCAGGCTTGGAGGCATCTGTGTGGGATTATTGCAGACAGGATTCCTCCTCAGACAGCCAGAACACTGCTCTCTGCTCACAAGGGCTGAGGGAGATGCCTGGGCCAATCATGGAAGGGATAAAAAACACACAAGGCGTGTAATTGGTCAGTAGTTCCACCTCAGCTCAGATGGTTGCCTAGTCACTGAGGATGCCACAGTTTGACAGGTCATCATCACCATCGTTATCATGATCGTCATTACCATCGGACACATTCCCATGACAACATGGAGGTCACATTGAGAACAAACCATGTTTCAACCCCTGGACACACGCCCCGGCTCCCTAACACTGTAGACACACCAAGAAAGTATTGCATTGGACAATAAATAAGAGGATAATTTAATCAGTATACATTAGATACCAACCAAATGGAGTCCAGTGCAAGTAGGTCATCAATCTACTAATGTCTAATAAACATCAGTGAAATATCAAAAATCCCCGAAACATCCAAATGTCTCTTTAAAAGATTTTCTCAATGCATGCAATCGTCAAAAAACATTTCCTCCAAAAACATGAACCGTAACCTTTAACACCTGTGAACCTCGTCTCACTACACTTTTTAAAAACTCGACCAAATCGTCTTGATTAATATGGCGATAGAGATGGGTCTTTACTGAGTCGTGTCAGAGGAGAACCTATGCAGTACTGAAGAACTTCAGCTGGAGGAAATGTGATCAAATGTCCTCAGTCCAGCTGTTGAAATGAACAAATACTTTTATTAACCATCCATGGCTGCGTTCAGGACAGTATGACATTAAATATTGATAACGTTACACAACATGTTTCAAAAATATTCTGTAACAAGTGGGCATGTATCTATGTGGCTTCATCCTGTCAGAACGTTATGCAACACTACAGCCCACTGAACCCTGCCTGATAGTGTCACTGACCTTTAGGCACCTCGTCAGGGGTGAAAGGTCACACAGTTCGCCCTTTAGCAGAGATCAATCTTGTCTTTTCAAATAATTAAACAAATGTCAAAACTCATGTTTCCCTCCAATAAAGATCACAGATCAAAAAGGGCAGAATAAAGAAGAAACAAGCAACATCTCTCCAGAAATAAATAATAAATATTTATATATATTTTCTCATATATTTGCGTAATATATTTGATCCTCTACATGCATGCTGTTAGTGCACGGCTGCGCCCCGAGGATTTGGTTTGGGTACAAGAGCACCCAACTAACCCTAACCCTGATGAGTGTGTGTGTCAGTCCTGCAGGTGTGTGTGTGTGTCAGTCCTGCAGGTGTGTGTGTGTGTGTGTCAGTCCTGCAGGTGTGTGTGTGTCAGTCCTGCAGGTGTGAGAGTGAGTGTGTCAGTCCTGCAGGTGTGTGTGTGTGTCAGTCCTGCAGGTGAGTGTGTGTGTGTGTGTCAGTCCTGCAGGTGTGTGTGTGTGTGTCAGTCCTGCAGGTGTGTGTGTGTGTGTGTGTGTCAGTCCTGCAGGTGTGTGTGTGTGTCAGTCCTGCAGGTGTGTGTGTGTGTGTCAGTCCTGCAGGTGTGTGTGTGTGTCAGTCCTGCAGGTGTGTGTGTGTGTCAGTCCTGCAGGTGTGTGTGTGTGTGTGTCAGTCCTGCAGGTGTGTGTGTGTGTGTCAGTCCTGCAGGTGTGTGTGTGTCAGTCCTGCAGGTGTGTGTGTGAGTGTGTGCGTGTGAGGGAGGGTGGATCATGGTCTTAGAGATGAGGGGGACCTGAGAATGGCTTATCTGGTACTGCTGGGGACATTCTACTTAGTGTCAGGATCCACTACACAGCTGCACTACACAGCTGCACTACACAGCTGCACTACAGATGGCCCTGCTGAAACGACGCAACAGCAGCCACACACACAGCCACACACACACACAGCCCACATTAGCATGAACACTAGGGAGCGATATAGTACACGTACACAAAAGTTGATCGATATGATCCTATGTATAGGTACACCAGCAGAGTCTTGTGTGTGTGTGTGTTACATGGTGTATCTGTTTCTATAGTTACACACTAATAGTAATTATTGCACTCTGGCTACACACGATTAGTTTGGTTCTCTTTACATCAACACAAACACCGTCTGATCCCAGGTCAGCCCCTGCAGGTCAGCCCCCGCAGGTCAGTCCTGCTGCTGGACCCTGGACCAGACTGCAACAACACACCTCCTCCTCATCTCTATATGAGGACTGTGCTCGTCTGTTTATAGAACACATACATTCACAAGAGGACAACAGAGGGAAAACAAGCAACTGGAAATTCAAATTGTTGTGTGCAAAAAACATTATAGATCTCTATAAAAATATGTGCATATGGATGGAGCAAATATCTTTTTTTTATGTCACCAACACAATTCTGTTCTTTATTTACATTGCGAGAGACACATACCACATGTAACTCTGCCCAACTCCACTCTGGGTCTGTACAGGAGACCAAACATAACCGCCTTCCATGACCAAGTGGATCTATACAGATAAGAGAGCACACGCACACACACACACACACACACACAATAACACACACACAATAACACACACGCACAATAACACACACACACACACACTTCCCTCCGCTCTGATCAATGTGACCCAGGAGCGGGAGGGGTGTTCTGAACTCCTGCAGAAAACCTCAAGTTGCATATCCCACAAGTCCCCTCACGCTCACAGCACAACCGCTTCCTGTTAGGGGCAGAGGTCATCAGCCAGACGCTGGTTCCTGATTGGCTCGTGTGGGGACGGAGTGTCAGAAATACTTTGGCTACAGAGTTAGGTGGCTTTAGTTCTGGTGTGCTGTGTTCTGCCCAGTCCTGGAACAAGTGTCACCATCAAAGACTTGGACTGCCTCCTTCCTTCCTTCCTTCCTTCCTTCCTCCTCCTCCTCCTCCTGTTTCCTCCTCTTCTTCCTCCTCCTCCTCCTCCTCCTCTCTCCTCCTCCTCCTCCTCCTCCTCCTCCTCCTCCTCCTCCTCCTCCTCCTCCTCCTCCTCTCTCCTCCTCTCTCCTCCTCTCTGGGAGCTGGCCACAGCCCATGCTAGGTGCAACCAGCACCTTCACCTCACAATATTAAGATCAGCTCTCACTGGGCAGTCCTCCTGTTCATCGAGCTGAACCCCTTCTGGCCCTCCAGTCTGTTGTCAAAGGGGGAGGGACATATGGCCGGATCACTGTCTGATAGAACGGTTGGCAAGTCACTCACATATGTGGCTTCTGATTGGTCAAAGGTGAACTGGGGGAGGGGCACATGGTCAGTGCAGAGGGAGGGGTGTCTTGAGGTGGAAGACAGCATGTGTGTGGGTGTGTGAGACAGAGAGATACTGTGAGTAGGGGTAGGGGTAGAAGTCTGAAAAAAGGGGTTTACTTGGGTTTTAGAAGGAGTGAGGGGGTGTGTGTGTGTGAGGGTGTGTGTGTGTGTATGGCCAGACATGGCTGCCAGTGTGTGTGACTGCTTGGGGGTGCGTGTCGGGGTGTGCGCAGGCGGGAGTGTGTGTGTGGGGGTGTCTGGGAGGTCGGAGGTGTGTGTGTGGAATGAGGAGGTCCTCCGCCTCAGCATCATGCTGCAGTCAGACAGCTCTGAGGGCGGGGCCTCCTCCCTGTCTGGGGGCGGGGCCTCCTCACTGTCTGGGGGCGGGGCCTCCTCCCTGTCTGGGGGCGGCTGGATGGAGATGCAGGGGGGGCTCATCTTCTTCTTCCTATGCCCCCCCCCCACCGACTGGACCCTGACAGGGAAGGCCCTACCCCCCTTCCCACCACCCCCGAACCGCTCCTCCTCCTGGGGCTGGGGGGGGCAGATCTCGATGGAGTGGCGCCGATGGTCATCAGGGCAACCAGGGGGCGTGTCCAGGAAGCCCTGTGTGTCCACGCTGAAGCCCTTCCTGAGGTCGCGCTCTCTAAGCACCGCCCCCAGGAGACTGAGCGCGCTGCCTCGGCTCCTCAGGGCAGGCGGGGGGTCTAGAGAGAGGGGCGTGGCATAGGGGGAGAGGGGCGTGGCATACGGGGAGAGGGAGTGGCTGCGCCCACCGTGCCCCTCATGGTACCTCCTCCGATGGTGGGCGGAGCTCGTGATGTGACACACCTCCTCGTCAGCTGGGTCGCCCAGGGAAGGTGGAGAGCGGAGTGAGGCCCTGTGCAGGCCTGAGGGGCGGGGGGGCAGGCAGGGGGAGGCCTGGGGGTCGCTGGGGGGGGCTGGAGGCCTGGGGATGGACTCTGCTCTGTCTTGGTGCTGCTCCCAGCCCGGGGACTCAACTGAATCCACCTTAACAGCTACCTGGAAGACACACGCACACACACACGCACACAAAAACACCACTTTGTCAGGATTGATTGTAAAAATGATTGTGTACTGTAGGTGTGTATATGAATGTAAGGGTAATGACACGTGTTTAGGTTGAGCATGAGGTCACACACGCACCTGTTTACACAGGGCCCTGGGTGAGGTGCTGGGCCTGGGAGGGGCGATGCGTGGAAGGGTGAGGGCGTGTGGGGGAGCAGGGGGGGATGAGGGGGAGGGGAGGAGGGGAGACGCTGGGAACCTGCAACAAGCCACGCCCCTCACACGGCTGGGAGTGGATAGACGTCACGGAGCCTGCAGAGAGAGAGAGAGAGAGAGAGAGAGAGAGAGAGAGAAGGGAGAGAGAGATAGAGAGAGAGATAGAGCGATAGTATGTGACAAATGAACCGCATTAACAGAGCAATCGCAGTTTGCCGAGTCTGGTCATGATCACCGCAGTGTGTGTGTGTGTGTGTACCTGAATGCTGGTGCTGTGGGCTAGGTTCCACCTCCTCCAGAAGGTAGGGGGCGCTAGTGGGGTGGACAGGCTGGAACATGTAGCTGTCATTGGGCAGAGAGTGCATCCTGGATACAGACATCTTCCTTGGCGACAGCAAATCCTCTTGGACGCAGTTCACTTCCTCCTCCTGCAGGGGGAGACAGAGAGACGTAAACATAGAAGCCTGCCTCACAGCAGCCTCACACCAGCCTCACACCAGCCTCACACCAGCCTCACAGCAGCCAGCCTCACATCAGCCTCACACCAGCCTCACACCAGCCTCACAGCAGCCTCACAGCAGCCTCACACCAGCCTCACAGCAGCCTCACAGCAGCCTCACACCAGCCTCACAGCAGCCTCACAGCAGCCTCACACCAGCCTCACATCAGCCTCACAGCAGCCTCACAGCAGCCTCACACCAGCCTCACAGCTGCCTCACAGCAGCCTCACAGCTGCCTCACAGCAGCCTCACACCAGCCTCACACCAGCCTCACACCAGCCTCACACCAGCCTCACACCAGCCTCACAGCCCTACTGAAGCTCTTCCAGCCAGGAACAAAACTCGTCTCACCCAAAAACAAAGCCAGAAAACAACATTAATCCCTCCCTACCTGTCCGGGGGAGTGTGGGCGTGGCCCCACATAGTCCCCGCCCAGCGAGCTGGTGTTGGAGGCGGAGCTGACCCGGCGGGCCCTCTCCATCTCCAGCTGGATCTCTGCGTCCATCTCGGCCTCCTCCTTGGCCTCCTTGTTGCTCTCCTCCAGGTGCTTCATAAGCACGGCCACCACCACGTTCACCAGCACAAACTGAGCGATCAGCACAAAGGTGACAAAGTACAGAGGAGACACCAGGGGCAGGTAGGACAGACAGGAGCGCTCCTCTGGCCTGCACTCACGCAGGGTGTCCTGGGGGGAGGGGGGAGGAGGGGGGAGGGGAGAGGGAGAGGGGGGAGGGGGGAGGGGGAGGGGGAGAAAGAACAAGATGTGT